>NC_136068.1:700346798-700758983 GCF_964261635.1 Lissotriton helveticus
AAAATAAAATTATAATAACACCATGTTATTATCATTTTATTTTTTGATCTTGGCTTTAGGTGTTGGGTGGGGTTAGGCTGCCTACAGAGCAGGGGGAGGAGTGGTGGGCACTTTCTAAGTGCACATCATGATTTGTCTGACCATGTTGGGCCATCCAAACAGTCATGCACACTTGCCATGTCCTCCATCTAGGCTGTCTTATACTGCCTGGGTTGAGAACATGCACAGGCTCCAAGTTTCTGTCTGAGCCCCGAACCATGGCACTCAGACCAATCATGACACTGCTGTCATGCTGGTGACAGCAGTGTTGTGATTTGCTAGGGGAGTCTGGGAGCATGTGGGCTTCCTGTTTCATGGATTCCTGCATCGGACGGAGGAGAGGGGGCAGCTTGCAGGTAAGTGGATTTTACCTTTTTCCCCCTCCCACTTCCCTCTGTGCCCCACCACTACTGCCCCATAGCTGCTACTACTGCACATACTGCAATCATTGAAAAAAATATTTTGTTCTGGAGAAATGAGCAAATCGGTTGTCTCGAGTGCATTGAAGAAATGTCAAAAAGCCTTCTATATAAGTTTGAAAAAGTGAAGAAGCCACAAAAACAGTTCAACAAGATAGTTAAAAATACTTTTTGAAAAAGGTAAAAAATATATAAAACCAAAGAGGCATAAAAGTTAAAAAAAAATTAAAAAGAATCAAAAAAGACTTCAGCAATATGTGTCTTATTAAAAAACACTCAAACACACACAAGAGAACCTAAATCAAAGTGGGGGTTGTCCACCCATGGTGGGTTGGCAAAAGTGCCAGTGCTACACACTGCTGAAGGGCCAGGACCATTAGCCTGTCAGGCCTTGCACACTTTCCCTGCCGCACACAGTTGAATGGCCAGGACCTGCAGCCACAGGCCATGCACAGTTTGGTTTGGCCGCCTGCAGCGAGTTGGGCGGAGGGCTGGAAATTAAGTCAATCGTTCAAAGCTAATGAAATGCACTGAAATTTCACAGTAAAAGCTCAGTTATAGTTCGGGCTCAAACTCACAAAACCAACAAATTCACCTGTTGTAGGTGCCAACACACATGCCTTAACCCGCGCCTCCCTCCATACTCCAAACAACAATTTGACAATGGTACAGAAGCAAAGTAATGTGCTGTCAAGAAGAGAAACTAATGGGGTGAGGTTGACTATTCTAGTTCCAATATCACAAACATTTGGGAAAGAGCATTTGTTGGAGATATGAATATTTACTCTTGTAACTGTAATCTGAGTACAACTGAAGAAAGGTTATAAATAAGAGGAGTGTGATTTACTATTATAACATCAATTTAAGCAAACAGGCAAAATGCATAAATAAAATGGATGACACTATCTTAACCCCTGTACTACATATGTTGGGGACAGTTCATAACTCGGGGAAAACAACATTTATTATTTCAACACTAATCCAAGTAAAATTTGGGAAAATGTATACATAAAAGGGATGAGCTGTACTATTTTCTTTAATGGAGAATGAGAAGCACACACAATGTGTCACAATATTTCTCTATCATATCAGTCAGTTGTAACCCATTTCATAGTCTTCTCTTTTCAATAATGAACTGTAGTAAAATATATTTGTCTCAATTTTCCCAGGATCAGCCAAAGAAAATGGTTTGGATGTTCTTGAGTGGAAAATAATTTGTATTGATCATATGTGTGACTTCATAAGATAGATAGAAAAAGTAGCCCAGCTAACTTGTATTATGCCTCACTGGGACTGCATCAGGGATCATTTCAATAATGGTCAAGAAATTAGTATCCAAGCTTCTTATTCAATCAGTTACAAAATCTCAAAGTATTACTTTTATTTCTTAATCATGGACAGTCTGTGTATGCTCAAACATATTAATTCTCTCACAAGGTCACTACACGATCCCCCCTGTTCCAAAAGATATTCTTTATTCTTCAAAATGTAATGCATCCATCAGATCTTCAGTAGTGTGCCTAATGGATGCTACTAATAGAGCCAAACATCACTTGGGTCAATGACCACTCACAAATTAACTTGAAACTTGGGAAAAGTGGCCTATATACAGCCAGAAATACATAGTGTTTTCTTCTGTGGCAACAAAATGGTGTTTTTGTCTGTGGTGGGCAGACAACCTTAAAATGATAAACTAGTGGTAGTGCATTAACTATTGTTGTGAAATCTAATATTATGATTCCAGTCTCGTAAACGTTGTGGAAAGTACATTAAGCAGAGGGATGAGATTTACTAAATGAACTTCAATCCAACTGCAATTGTCGAAATAACATAAATTAAATGGGTGAGATTTACCTTTCTAACTCCAACTAAGGAAAGTGCACATGTTAGAGGATTGAGATTTATAATTATTCTTACTCAGGTGTAATACAAATGTTTACATTTTAGAAATTGGTATGGATCATATTAAAAGAAAATATATAAATGTATTGTATATATATATATATATATATATATATATATATATATATATACATACATACATACATACATACATACATATATATATATATATATACATACATATATATATATATATATATATATATAAAATAAAAAATGTGTTTCTCATATAATATACTTTCAGTTTAAAAGAAAGACATTAGAAATATGACATACTAAAATAAATTAGATAACTATATAAAAAAATCAGAACGCAAATTCAGTCTAAAATCTAAAAAAGTGATTTTGAAAACATTTAAATACATCAGAATTTTTAAACCTCTTAATTCACAATTTTTAAGAAAACACAACCCACAAATATTGGAACCCCCACAAAAAGCACCCTGTTTAATAAAACACAAACCGCATAATTAGATTTTTACCTCCACAAATGCACACTACTCATCCTCCCCTCCGGTAAATGCCACAACCCGTAATTGTATTTAAAACAAAATATATAGCCTAAAAACAATTACCCCCAATCCATGCAAAAAATGTACACAACTATAGATTTTATGTTAAAAATTAAAAATATTGTTCATTATAAATTAATCATTTAATATTCACATTTTAAATACATCATTGTCAGCCCTAGCTCATTAAATAACCATCAACATGGACACTCCAGCTCATTCTCAGGTGGAGGCCATGACTCTGTCTCGTGCTAAAACATTTCAACAGCCATCATTCCCAGAGCTTGGAGACATTGCCCATCCAGGCTAATTTAGGCCTTAAAGCACTTGTAGGACTCACCCATGTGAGACTGGGCAATTGGCAGAAACATCAAAGGTCCCTCAGAGGCTGGAGGAGAATGGATTGAGCCCTACGTCTTACCACAGGGAAATGGAAGGCATCTGTGTCACCCTCTTACTTCATCTCAGGTGAAAAAGAGGCCTCTTCCCTCCACTTTATGAATAATTTTTGCAGAAGGCCAAGTCTGTGTTAAGCACAGAATTTGAGCATGTTGTTGTACGCATTAAAGCTGCTCAATAAGATGGGCAGCATCTGATGTTACCATTTGGCATGAGATTGAATCAACTACAAATTGCACTTTTATTATTCGAGTCCAAAAGATTAGGAACTCTGGGACTGTACATTTCACCTCTGGAATGACAAAGGGCCTGATTACGAGTGCAGCGTTGGCAGTGGTGGAGGTCGGTCTGCCTTATTACGACTACATGTTATGTTATGTTATGTTAATTTTATTTTTATAGTGCGCTGCTGCCCCAGCAAAGGGGCGTCCAGGCGCTCAGACAGGTACTATAACATAACACGCAGAAAATAAGAGGGAGCGGCTACTCAGAGGCAGAAAACAAAAAAGTTTTAATAGCACGCCTGAAAATGGACAGATCATTCAGAGCTCGGATGTGCACTGGGAGCGAGTTCCACAGTCCCGCGGCAAGCACCCGGTAAGAGCGACCACCCATTCTACTAAGTTTGAAACGGGGGCAGACCGCCAAATGCAAAGCCTCTGATCTTAGGGATCTCTGAGGAGTATAGGGAGTGAGCAAGTTAACAAGAGCCGGCGGCGAGGAGAGTTTCATGATTTTAAAAGCCAGACAGAGCGCTTTAAACTTAATCCTCTGTCTGACCGGTAACCAGTGAAGGGCAGAGATAGTACCAGAAACAGAGCAATGTCTGGGAAGACCAACAATGGCCCGCGCCGCGGCATTTTGTACCCTCTGAAGCCTGGATGCCTCAGCCTGATTAACCCCTAACATCAGCGCTCTTCCGCAGTCCAACCAAGATAGAATCGAGGCTTGGACCATGAGCTGCCGAGTGGGAGGATCGAAATATTTAAGAACCGGCCTTATGCCTCGCAGGATACCGTAGCATGTGGCTGCAACCTTCTTCGTATGCCCTGTGAAGGTGAGCGCAGGATCCAGCCAAATCCCTAAGTTTTTCACTTCGGATGCTGGAATGGGAGTGACGCCCAGCTCTGGAGGCCACCACTGGTCTCCCCATAGCTCAGCATGTTTCCCTAAAACCAACACTTCAGTTTTAGTGGCATTCAGTTGTAAACAATTGGTACGTAGCCAACTAGCTACTGCCACAAGTCCAGCTCGGAATCTGGGGGCCTCCACTTCCGGGTCTCCACTCAGTGTCACCGCTAGCTGCGTGTCGTCAGCATATGAGGTCATCGTCAAACCCCACTGTTTGACGACTGCCGCTAGCGGTTTCACATATAGGTTGAACAGAGTGGGACTCAACGAGGAGCCCTGTGGGACCCCCAGATCCAAGGGATAGATGGTGGATTGGCAGGGTGGTATAGCCACTTTAAAGGTTCGATCTGAGAGGAAAGATCGAAACCACTGAAGAGTGGTTCCAGCTACTCCGGCTTCCTCAAGGCGCTGAATCAGTATACGGTGGGACACAGTATCGAAAGCAGCGCTCAGATCTAATAATAGGAGCGCTGCTGTACGTCCGGAGTCAAGCACCAGGCGTAAATCCTTGATAATATGGAGCAAAGCAGTCTCGGTACTGTGCCCAGGTCTGAAGCCATTTTGGCTAGGGTCCAGTATCTGATTACGGGCAAGGTGATCAGATAAGATAGAGTTAACGTGGGCCTCGGTGACTTTAGCAGTCCAAGGTAAAAGAGATATAGGGCGGTAGTTCTCAGGCAAGAGAGGGTCTAAATTTGCCTTTTTCAAGACTGGGGTAACTACCGCCTGCTTCCATAAGGAAGGGACCATCCCAGTTGACAGCGACAAGTTGATAAGAGTGAGTATCGGAACTCGACACAACGGGGAAAGCGTACTGATGAGGTCTGGCTTCAGCGGGTCCAGAGGAGAGCCTGATTTAACGCTGAGGCTAAGTTTGTTAAAAGCCTCCGTAGACAGGTCAGGTAAAAAGGTCAGAGTCTCGTAACCCAAGAAATTGGGGTCAACTAACTCTGGGTCCAGCCGACACAGGTCAAACCCTCGGTATATATTCTGCACTTTCTCCAGGAAAAAAACTGCCAAGTTCTCGCAGTGGGAATCGGTGCAGATCTCTACCGAAGTGGCTCTCTTATTCATAAGGTCTTTTAAGACCTTGAATATTAATTTGGAGGGATTGGTGCTGGCTTGAAACTCCTGAGCATAAAATGCGGCCCGAGTTCTGCATATTGCTCTATGATAGGTCTTAAGTTTGGCAAAATACAAGGTTTTCAAAACAGGATCGTAGGATCTTCTCCATTCCCTCTCTGGACTGTAGTGTAGTTGTAACAGTGGAGGACCACTGGCTGCACCAGGGAACCGCCTGTGGGTGGGCTGATGGGTATTATCCCACACTTTATTTTGTTCTCCTAACACAAACTACTTATGAATTTACTAGTTTACTGTAGTTTTCTTTTCTCTTCTTTTCTAGACCCTTAGCATCCCTGTTGTGTTTAGATAGTTGGACTGGGGGATTGGATGCAAGCTGGTCTTTAAAATATTCCCCATAGACCCCTCCCACTTTTTGTTGTTTGATGCACCAGGGAACCGCCATGGTGGTGGTGCAGATAAGGCTCATTGCAATATGCTGAGCCGGACTGTTGCAGTCCCTTTCAGCATATTATGAATTCCGCCACCGGGAGCCTTGCCATGAAAAGGCTGGCGGTGAAGGAACAAAGGGGGCCCTACATGGCGCCCATACCTCCCCACCCATGGGGATACATTCAGGGGGCACAACATGTGGTTCTTTGTCTGTATTCACCCCAGTTCCAGCACGGCATGGACGTCACAATCTGTGCAATGCTGGAACATTTTTGCCGTTCCCCTTGTGGTGCCCTTTTTCGGGGCATCATTGTGGGAAAGGCAAAAGGACTGTCCGTCCGAACGAGAAAAACTCGTAATCAGGTGGGAAATCCTTCTGCGGCTTTGGCAGTGCTGTATCGGTGGAGAGCTGTCGCAGCACCGCCAAAGTCATAATTAGGTCCACAATTCTACTATAGATAAAAAGGGAAAGAAAGTGTCTGCCACACATATACTTATGCAAGAAAGCAATCCTTATTTCAACATTGATATTCTTATAGAGTTTGTATCATTATTTTCTCCAGTTTACATAAAGATTGCTCAAAGGTTGTCTGACATTGAAAGTTGCCTTCACCATAACCAACTAGCTAGACCCACCAGGACCCATCTTCACACAACATAGTTGAGCCACCTCCAGACATGACTTATCCTAAATCTTGTGTCAAATCTCATGAACTTACTTCTTCCCGGAAATCTCTTCCCAATATGTATAATATAAACAGAAATGCTAATTGTTGTTCAATTACTATTACAGTTGCCCACATGCATGTACATATTGCCAATAGAAGTATTAAACTGCCGAACTCTGATGTGTTACAACTATTCACTTAAACCATTCCCTATGTTATGTGCTAAAAATGTTCCCTCCTTCCATCAATCTCAGAAAGCTATCCATATGAAACTAAAACACAATGTTGTTTACTGGCTGAATAAAAATATTAGCCAAGTAAGGAAGAATGTATGTTGGGCCTGACTCAAGGAAAATGACAGGTCCCGAGTGACTCCCTGCAGGACGGCATGAGAGGAATACTGCATTGTGGCGGTTTCTCTCCTTGACAACTCTTCTTATGCAGAACTAAGATGGTCCTGTGGTGCGGCAGAGTTTTTTAACATCACCCATTGCTGAGAGGAGACTCACATCATGTTTTCTCTCAGCGACGCATTTCCTTGTCTTCAGAATGCCCACCAGAATGAGGAGGCACATACGCTGTTTTTACTTTTACATTTGGGCCCCTGCTGATAACTAGGCTCACCTTGTTTTTCACACCTGCTTGTTCTTCAAAGGGCATTTCTCATGAAGATATCTATCAGAATAACTAATTAACGTTGTGCTTTCCCTAACCTGAACTTTTTGACTGACTGATATTTTTTTTGATAACCATATTACAACACATACTAGCCGTTAATCACTTTATGAAGATCATTTCAATATACTTTTTACGTCTATTGCATCTCTCATCATTTAAAGGCATTCCACTTATGTTCTTAATGTTGAGAAGTAGAATATTTCACTGTACATTTACTGATAACCCTTTTGGCTGTTTACCTGTCACTATTGTGAGTATTAAGCAGCAACTTCTTATACAAGAAGGCTATTATTCAGATGTTATTTCTGGCTTTTCAGCGAACTGAGCACTATATACATTCCTATTTATGAGTACAGCCCCCAGCAGCACCTGCGGCCGGAAGCAGCGAGCACGGAAAGCGTGCCAGGAGGCGCTCAAATTGCGGCGTTTCTCCCGGTGGAGCGGGGGCCCCACCTAAAATCGCTAGGGGTAGCAAAAGTGACCCTTGCCTTCCGACAGTCCTGCAATCTTTACCCCCTTGCTGCCTCGGCTGCGCCAGCTCGCCTCCCGCCGCTGCTCACCTGCACCAACTTGGAGCGACCGCTGTGTGGAGGTCGGGCTTGGGCCAGGGAACTACAGCCCCCAGCAGCCCCTGCGGCCGGAAGCCGCGAGCCCGGAAAGCACGCCAGGAGGCGCTCAAATTGGGGTGTTTCTCACCCCATGTCGCGGGGACGCGCGCGGGAGAAGCCCGGGACAAGAGCGGGACAGTCTGTGCAGTCCGGGCAGACCGAGGCAGGGCAGGGCCACCCCCCCTGGTCGTTGCTATACTAGAGAAGTAAGCATTGGACATATTATTATGACTGTTTTTTCTTGTTTTTATTATTACCTTTTGTTTCACATCATTAGATAGGAAGTACTTTGTAAGGTCATAGTAATTGTTTTGTCTGCCTAACCCCAACAAGCCGTGATTCCAACAGTACTAACGTTCTTGGGGTTTATACTCAGTTATCACTAATGGCTAAGAACAAATCAACCATGGACAACTATTTAGTTAAAATGGTGAGCAAGATTAACAACGATAGAAGGAAATCACTGGGTCGGGATGATCCGCCAATGATAATTACTACACCCCCTGGTGCCAGTAGTGGTTTGATTTTGGCCCCTCCTCCTATTTCTGATGTTCTTACTGATGTCCCACTAGTGGAGATTCCGACAGATCAGGATTTACAAGATGACTCCATGGACGCATCACTACGGTGCTCTCCAGTTAAGAGAGCGGTAAGGAAATGCAGGAAAACACAGACTAAGCGGGGAGGAACACACCACAAGAAAACACCTGAAACAGTGCAGAGGAGCACCATTGGTCACAAGGAGACCATGACCATTACCAGTGACGTTATTATGAATTCTGACATTCTGGACCATATAGCTAAGATGCTTGAGGCTAAATTAGAAACTGTTGTAAAGCCTTTAGTGGCAAAAATAGATTTTCTGACAGCTGAAGTGTCTAGATTGGGAGGTCTTCTAACCCAGACAACTAGCGATGAGAGCTTGAAACGAAGGGAAAGGGACATTCTACCTAATAATGTTGTACAGAAGCCATTGGAGGGGAGAGTGAGCACGGCTAAAGTTAAGGAGATGAGCCGATCGGATGGTCAGACTACACAGAATAAAGTGGTCCCAACGAATATAGTGGGGTCATCAGTTCAACCGAGGAAAGTACACCCAATTAATCTCCCATCAGATTGTGAACCATATGTTGTCGTACTTTCCAATGTCCCACCCTTAGACACTACACAGCCCAATTTCGGCCAGGAATCACATGATTCGCTTAAACATAAAACTGTTTTGTGGCTGAATAAGAACTGTGGGTTCCCGATAAACTATTCAGACCAGATATTAACAACGAGACGGGTACCCTGGATTGGTAATGCCAGGAAAACTTGTAGGGGCGAATGTATTGTTATCAATTTTAGACATCCTCAACACGTGGCGACTGTGCTACTTAGAGCAGCATCCCTGAAACTGGGTGAGAATAGTGTGGGTGTGCATCCCTTGAGATACTTTTATAGCCATTTAGCCAAGGGTCCTCTGCATAATACCACAAGTAGGCCTCCAAACTCTAGCATAAGCCCAAACTTCGAGATCCCAACTCATAATAGATATCATGCATTGAGTACTTTGGATCAGAACGATTGACTCTCGTTGGTTGGCAGTCTTGGTTTGGGGGCATCTCCTAATACTCAGGTTGGGAAGTTACATACGAATAATCTAGAGTTTGAGCAATTACGGAGCGTGGTGCCCACTTTGAATAATAATGATAGCCCTAGACTTGGTCCTGCTCTGATGGCAGCGGTGAGCGTTCAGATTACTAATTGTGCTGGGGGTAGCAATGGCAGCCCAGGAGATGCAGGATTATGCTGTACCAGTAGTACCATGCCTGAGGGAAATATCACTGGAAATATTCCAATGGAAGGAACAAGCACTATAACTATTCCCTTAGATAGTACATCTATGCAAGATACATTGTTGAATCCAGCCCCACCCAGTCCCAAGGAAAATCTACCCGTAAGATTAATATCATGGAATATAGCAGGCTTAGCTAGAAATTTACGGGACCTGGTCTGGTGCACCTACATTGAGGATTACGATATTATCCTCCTCCAGGAGACTTGGGCCTTAGATACCCCGCATAGGCTCGGGTATAAAACTTTTCACTGTGACGCAATTCCGTCAGTTAGAGGGAGAGCGTCGGGGGGGCTGGTGATCTGGGTAAGAGTTAATTTAGAAATTGAAGTTACTCGATTGTCCATTCCTTCCCCGGATTTATTGGGATTAAAGATGGTGACAAGGAAAAAGGAATCTGTATATCTAATAAACATATATAATAGACCTCATCCACTTAATAAGGAATCAAAGGTAGTAGAGCTACTGGATTCCTTCTTAGACACACTAGGACCAAATGCGTTAGTGGTAGTAGGGGGGGACTTCAACTGTAAATACGAACCAGTGTTGGGCCTCGATAACATACTCGATGAACAGGATATAGCAAATGATATCCCGATTTTGGATTCCGCTGGGTCAGTTAAATGCACTGTAGCAGCTACTCAAATTCTACAATTGACGGTGGGGCATGACTTAAGGGCATGTAATGGCCGCTTACAGTCTGATAGACCAGCAGCCCCAACCTTCTGTAAAGGTAACTGCAAGTCACACATAGATTTTATATTGGTCTCTCTGAGTCTGTG
Organism: Lissotriton helveticus; assembly: GCF_964261635.1. Taxonomy (NCBI): domain Eukaryota; kingdom Metazoa; phylum Chordata; class Amphibia; order Caudata; family Salamandridae; genus Lissotriton; species Lissotriton helveticus. Next base: position 700,357,289 of record NC_136068.1, read on the forward strand.
GTATTTAATTATTGACTTTAAAATAGATATCAGGACAGAGAGTGACCATCTTCCACTTCAACTATGGCTAAACCCTCAGCCTTTCATATCTAAATCAGCTGAAGAGGTCGCACTGAATAATTCTAGTGGGGAACTGCAGGTATCAAATAATAGACATGCTCTGAGATGGCTTTACATTCTGGCTAAAGATTCGACGATGCTAAGTATTTATAACACTTTCTCTGACACCATTGCATCTTGCCAGAAGCCCTTATTGGGCTCCCAGGGTGTGTTAGACCTACACTATCAACTGGTAGATGCTCTAACTCCCTTTTTGAGTAAAATTTGTAAAAGGGATAAGAACCCAAATGAAAGTCACTTAGAGTTAGCTAACCCTTGGTATAATAAAGAATGTTGTCTAGCAAAGTCCCACTTGATTCAGGCTGTTGAAACTAAGAAGTTCCAGTGCATAAGAGATAGTAGGCATGCATATAATAAAACCCTGACTCAGGCAAAAAAAGTGTGGGATGACGCATTATGGGATGATCTACTAACTGCAGCTAAATTGAGAGATCAGAGTACCTTTTGGAGTTTAATATCGAAGGGGAATAGAAGGGGTAGATCATCTAAGGATATCTACCTAGACGAAAAAACATGGTGTGACCATTTCACTAAACTCTACTCACATGACGAAGAGTGGTTGCCAATACAAGACCAAGAGAGCAACTTAGCATTGAGTATTGTTCCCTTACGATTTAGTATAGAGGAGGCCATGCAGGCATAACAGGCCATCAAAGCAGGCAAAGCCCCAGGACCTGACAAGATCCCCGGCGACTTATTAAAACATGATGTGGAAGTATGGGGGCCTTACATTAATTGTTTATGTAATTCCATAGTGGCTGGAACACCAATTCCCGATAGTTGGAAAGGGGCAGTAATTGTAACAATTTTTAAAAAAGGGGATCGTTATGATCCCGGCAATTATCGCCCAATTAGTTTAATTGATCTTTTACAGAAGGTTTTTGCCAGAAACATTTTAAATATACTTTTAGAATGGATAGAGGAGACTCAAATATTGACCAAATATCAAGCAGGGTTTAGGTCAAAAACCAGTATGGTGGATCAAGTTTTTAGATTCACGTGCATCTGTTGGAAGTATATTAATATAAGAAAGGGCAGCCTGTATGTGGCGCTTATAGACCTGAGGGCCGCCTTCGACCTTGTCCCACGTAATCTACTGTGGACCACACTAAGAAATATGTGGGTCCCCGGTGAGCTACTCCAAGAACTCATTAGACTACACACAGGGAACTATGCCAAAGTCAGATGGGGAAGGCAGGTGAAGTATCAAAGCCAATACCAGTGAGTCGTGGCGTGCGCCAAGGCTGTGTGCTGGTGCCTACGCTCTTCTCACTATATGTTAACGACATACCTACATATTTAAGGGACTGCGATCATGACTCCCCGAAGCTAGGAGATGAGGCAATCATGGCACTTCTTTTTGCCGATGATACAATCCTCATCTCTCAGAGCCCGAAGGGTCTCCAATATCTGGTGAATTCATTCTATGGTTATTGTGTAGAGAAGGGGTTAGAAATAAATTCGTCTAAAACGAAATATATGTCCATAAACCCGCAAAAGTCCTTTAGGAAGAATTTGGCCTTAAATAATCAAAAATTGGAGTATGTGGGGAGTTTCAACTATCTAGGTATTATGTTGTATAGTACCCTTTCATGGAAGGGGCACCTGGTAAAAAGTAGATTGTCCTTTAAACAAAATTCGATGCCCATACTAAAAGTGCACGGCGCAAGTCATTCTAAAGCTATCACGCCGGCACTTGAAGTATTTAAGGCAAAGGCCCAATCAGCGGCACTTGATGGTGCTGAGGTTTGGGGGCATTGCTGTAAAAGCAACTTTGAACGGGAAGAAAATAACTTCATACGTAGGTTGCTAAAAATACCAACTAGAACTCCCCTAGTTCCAGTGTTCCTGGACATTGATCTTAAACGGACAGATTACCAAGCAATTTTAAGGCCATTGTTGTATTGGGTAAGGCTCTGGACAACCGCGGAGCTGTGTAACTATAAAAGTGGATTGAGAGAAGTTATTCAGATTGATGAGTATAAGAAAATCGCATGGTTAAAACATATTTCCTTTTGGTGTACCAGGTTAGGGTTATCCCATTACTGGGAAGAACCTCGGAATATGACACCCCATGTAAAAAACTCCTAAAGTCCACTTTCTGGTTTTATGTCAATGGTGAGCTACTCCATAGTTCATCCATTGGCATATTGACACAGAAATTCCTGAATGTAAAGGATAATGCTGCAATTGAACCATTTATGGACGAGATATGACCACCAGTAGCAAAAACGTTATATTGGCAATTTAGATATGGGGTGCTCCAGACGAATGCAAATACCTGTGGGTGGGGGGGTAAAAATGATAGCGGTTTTTGTATTCTCTGCTCTCTAAAGGCAAAAGAAGACGCCGTCTATCTAATTTTTTTTGTCCGGTCTATAAGTCACCTTGACACCGTTGGATTAGACCCCTCTGTAAAAATATGGGTGTTAGATCCTATAAAGAGGCAGAGCGTATAATTAAGTCTAATACCTCTCAACTGGTAGTGGTTTGTATAAGCAGGTTTCAATTCAATGTGTACCTAATCAGAAAACAGCTTGGCCACAAGCTGTAATGTAATAAAGGGGTCCGTAGTCTTCTTCACCCTGCATAAGTCACCATAGATAGTACTGATTTTATCTTTTAAACATTGCTTTTAAAGGTTTTAAATTCTGGCTTTTTAATCATGAAAATTATTTATTTTATTTAAATTATAAAGTGAGATCTTGATTTTAATGTGGTATTAGTAAAATTACTGATATGGATTGATTGTTCAATTGCCCCATTTCATTCATTGTAACTTGATTATGTGACTATTTGCTGGTATAAGGTACTTTATATAATTGTCGGTAAATGTCTTTCTTTTGTACTTCCTGCTTTTATGGCTATTTTAGCCGAAATAAAGTTGAAACAACATTAGCTACAGGGGAGGTATCAACCAAGAGACTTAAAATAGACCCCTCAGCATCCCCCACAAAATCTCATCCCTGGAAGAGGTCCAGGCCTTGCATCCTTACTTGGCAGAGACGATTCTAAAATTTCAAAATCTCAGTGACAGATGGTCTCATATGGAAAAGAGGATCTGAACAACTGGGCAACAAATTACAGTCTTCACTGACACTGCCCTCAAAGTGAATATCCTCCAAATACAAGTTTCTGTTCTACAGAGACAAGTTGATGACCATAAAAATATAAATAGCTGAAGCGATGTGTGTATCTATGGTCTCCTTGAAGGTACTGAGGGTACTGATACTACTGTATTCTTTAAATACTTCCTTCCTCATTTATTGAACATGTCAGAAATGCCCTCACTTAATATTCAACAAGCTAAACAATTGGGTCACCTACCTACTGTTGCTCTTCTTCCCAAAAATCTGAGGAGTTAATATTTACTGCATGGAATATACAGACTTACTCAAAGTCCTTTCTGCAGCCAAAATAATGAAGCAAATTTCATGGTCAGGTAACACAGTCTTCTTCTCTAAAGGTTATGGATCTGATTTAGTTCTTGGCAGACAAGCTACTACTACTACTGGTGATGGATATCCCTTCTGTCAAAATATAAATCCCATAGGAGATAATTGGATTTGTATTTTGGCGGACAGGATATCCTTCACCATTGTGATGGAGTAACCAGTCTGCTGAGATCTAAATCAGGCCCTGTGCCAAGAGTACTGCAGATAGACGCAAATATTTTCAAAGTATGAGACCAGAACTTCACTCTCTCAGTGCACACTTTGGATTATTCCATCCTTCCTCATTCAAAACGACTTACACGAACAAAACAACAACATATGAAGACCGTATTCGATTGAAGGCTTTTCTTGACACTTGCAGGCTTGAGCACATGGATACTTGTCTTTGTTAACTAGTTCATTCGTTTATATTAAGATGTTGCTTTGATATGATATTATAGTACTATAGATTATATATACCATCACTTATTACTTTTTGCTGTTAAATTATTTTCTCTCTTTTATGTGGTCCCACTGAAATATTTGTAGGTATGTTTTTCTTTCTCTTTACTTGTACTATATTATTTCTCTTTCTCTAAATTCTAGAACTTTACCCTCTACCTCCTCTCCTTTTTCCTTCTCCTTGTGAGCTACCTATTCATTGTACTATTCCTTTGTCCTATGTATAGTTAAAGCTTTTCCCTCATATTACCAAATCCATTTGCTGTTACATAGTTCACATATAATTAACTATTTATTTTGTCTAATCTATTTCTTTTATCTTGTCTTTTCTTATGTCTTTGAAAATTGTATCTTGGAATGTTAGGGCCCTAAATCCTCCAATTAAACAACAATTTTGTTTCAACCAATTTATCAAAACTCGGTGCAGATATTGCACTCATACATGAGTCACATCTTACAGAAATGGAGTCTTTGAAATTGAAGAAAGGGTGGGTTGGTGAATTTTTCTTTTCTCCTGGAAATGATATGAAAAAATATGTTATAACTTTATCCCACAAATCCTTACACATTAAATTGATATCCCTAGAAACTGATGAGGATGGACAATGGTTGCTCATCCAACTGTTGATTGATAAAGTACCAATCTCTCTCTTTAATGTTTACGGTCCCATTATTATTGACTTTCAGTTTTGGTCTAATGTTGCTCAAAATCTGAGGCAATGCCCATAAGAGTACTTTATTTCTGCTTATTATTCTAATGAAATTATTGATCAATTTATTGGCTGAAATTCCACATCTGAGTATACTCCAAACAAATCACAAAAATTGATTTGTTCATGCATGTAAACAGATAAATGTAATTGGTGCATGGAGATTATGTAATTCCATGTTACTTGAATATATATATTTATTTCCAATCCACAACTCTACAAGTTGGCATAATAGTTTTAATTTAATAATAAACCTATCTACTGAAAAACCTGGATAACAAAAGGTTTAATTTGGGTCAGACAACCTTTAGGTCACAACCATCGTATATATTTTGTACAAGCTCTATCGCATACACTCAATTGCAGTCCTGCATCCTATTCTATCCTACACTACTCACTTAGGGGATCACATACGTACAATTCCAAAGGCCTCTACTATTTATCCCATTTACAATGTGTCCCGCTGACAGAGACAAAACAAATATAGAATTATCTTGGGAAAATGATTTAGAAGTGACATGGTCTGTTTTATTGTGGAGGTAAATTTGAACAAAACATAGAAAATCCTCCAGAGCAGCAAACACTACACAACCACTTTTCAACATATACAATACACTCCTACTATCTCCTGTGAGTGTATCCAGACCTTCCTATAGTACTTGTTGCTGATGTTCATCACATCATGCAGATGTAAAACATTTACTTTTCACATGCCCCTTCAATTATAATTTCTGGTACAAATCTGAAATCAAATTGATTCCATATTTCACTCTAATGTGCCTTTCTCTATCACTAATATTTCCTTAGGACGTTTTGCCTGATGAGTGGGACAATGTTTCCTTGGATTTACGAGTATTGGATTTGTTATTAGCAGTAGCATTTCAATACATTATAAAACATTGGAAAGACCTTTCCTAATTATGTTATCAAGCATGGTGGTACGCAGTATGCCATAATCACACACTGGACACTGCAGACATGCAACCTGTATCACTAGTTTTAAAATTTTCAATCTTATGTACCTCAGTCACTAAATATTTAGCTAGATATGCACATCCAGCTTTCACACGCCAACCTGATGAAGAAGTTCTCTGACCCCCTGGTCTTTCCTTTTAGTGATATTATTGAGACTTCATTCTTGAAGCAAATTTCAGAAATATTAGCATTTTTCTATGCAATCATCAGACTACTTTTACCATAAGCCTTGTATACTCTGCTCTCTCTTCTAAATGGCCATATATTCCCAATTCCAAATGTATTTTAATTTTGCATTGTACTGCATTATCTAATTGTACTTTATTTCACTTCTAATAAACTTACTTTTAAAACTTAAAAGAAGAAAGAATGTATTCTAAGGACATCAATTAAATGGGAAGGGTGGGTGTGTAGGCTATTCTACCAATTGTTCCTTAAGTAACTACATTATTGTTCATTTTAGGCATCTTATGCTGGTTGGTAATTTGATTGCATACTCAAATAAGAATTGAGGCTTCTGTGCTTCTATATCATGTGTTTGCTAAGCATATATTTACAGCTATAAGTCCTCCGTATCATCCACATGTTTCCCTATAAAAGGTAAAAAGCTGGATATTGAAACACAAGACATATGCACTACCCTGCCTCCACACCAGACATCACCATTGCTGTGCCCGAAGGCTACAGGATAACAGAGAAAGACCTAACCAACAAAGACCATTATCTACATGGACACCTTCCGCTGGACAACACCCCATATGAACCGACCCTGATAATGGAACACCCCAACTGCCAACACCACATAAAGACCACCAGGACCACGCCCCAGCTTCTGCAACATCATCCCGAACCTCATTGCCAGATCACTATTGAGTCTCAGCACTTTATCTTCCTAGGGTACCTCCTTTTCCACCTTGATGACCTCAGCGATGTTAACAATACAGGCCTCCTAGATAGCATGAGCAACATCTGCCTCAAACAACTTGTCAATGACCCTAGCCACATTGCATTTTTACCTCCAGTAACATACTAAAGTGCAACCACACCACACAACTCACCTGATCCGACCACCACTGCGTCCATTTCTCCTTCTCAGGATACAAAAATGCCCGCACTGTGCCCCAGAGCACCATGCGCAGAGAATGTAAAAAGATTTCCGAAGACCAATGAAACAATGCTCACTGTTCCCACTTCCCTGACTTCACACCCAACCAGGAACAAGTAGCAAAAAACTTCTCCCAGTAGATCACAGAATTTGCTGACACAATTGCTCCCGCCAAAACAGTCAAGTCCAGGGTACCAACGAATAAAGCCAGCTGGTTCACCAAGGAACTGCAATCTACCAAGTGCAACTGCAGGCAATTGGAAATGAAGGGGCACATCAGCAAAAGACGTAAGACCACACCACCTTCAGGACAGCCCTAAACCAGTACCAAGTCCTCTTGAAAGAAGCTAAGAAGAATGCCCAGCAGACTGTATTGAAGTCAGCACAAACCACAGTAAGAAACCTTTTGACATTGTAAAGGAGTTCTCTAAACCCACTGGGATTGAGACCAACATTATGCCCTCCCAGGAACTGTGTGACAACCTTGCTGACTTCTTCCAAGACAAAACTTCAAAATACATTTTGCTGCTTCTGACAGCATCAACCAGCTCACACCCACAGACGCAAACTCCGAACACCTGCTCACCCACTGGGACCTTCTCACCATGCAAGACACCATATCCATCATGAACTCCATGCACCCGGTAGCATCCACAGACCCCTTCCACCACCATGTCTTCAACCTCGGAAGAAAGACTATCGGAGACGGGCTTAGGAAACTCCTAAACACATCCATCACCTACCTCCTTCCTGGAGGACTGGAAACATACTGAAGTGAGGCCCCTACTGAAAAAACATCACCCGACCCAGCCAAACTGAAGAATTGCCAGCCTGTCTCCCTGCTCCACTATGCAGCTAAGGTCCTAGAGAAAGTGATCAACGAGCAACTCACGTAACACCCAGAAGACCACAACCTCCTGAACCCCTCTCAATCTGGATTTCGAGCTAACTACAGCATCAAAACAGCCCTGATCACATCCACCAATGACATCAGGATCCTCCTGGACCGTGGGGGAAATGGCATCCCTCATCCTCCTGCACCTCTCAGCTGCATTTGACACCATCACATCAGGATGCAGGGAGATGCCCTCAAATGGATCGCCTCATACCTCTGTGGTAGAAATCAGAGGATCCATCTCCCTTTGTCCACCTCAGAGCCCAAGAAGATCATCTTCGGAGTTATCCGAGGATCATCCCTAAGAACCACTCTCTTCAACACCTACATGACCCCCGTGGCTGACACCGTCAGATCACACAGACTCAATATCATCTCCTATGCCGACGAAACCCAGCTCATCCTGTCTGAAGACCCCTCCATCACCAGAGCCTACATCCACAGAAGCATAGTGAAAATCACAGACTGGATGAAGAACAACTGTCTCAAACTGAATGCTGGCAAGACTAAAGCCCTCATCTTTCGGAATAACACCTCATCATGGAGTGACGCATGGTGGCCAGTGGAAATCGAAACACCCCGCGCCTGACCACACCCGCAACCTCTGCATAGACCTTGACAGCATGCTATCTATGAAAAAACATGCCAAACCAGTCTCATTAGCCTGCTTCCACACCCTTCGCATACTCCCCAAGATCTTCAGGTGGCTTCCAACCAACACCAGAAGGACTGTCACACAGGCCCTCATCACCAGCAGACTGGACTATGGAAACACATTCTATGTAGGAAGCACCACATACCTCCTGAAGAGTTTCAGACAATGCAAAACTCACCAGCAAGACTCATCCTAGACCTCCCTACAAAGACCAATATCACACCCCATCTCAAGAAAGTTCACTAGCTCCTGATGCAGAAGAGATGCCAGTTCAAGATGCTGACCCATGCTTATAAGGCACTGCACAACTAAAGACCAGCACACATCAACAAATGACTGACCTTCCACCAACTGACCAGACACCCTCAATCTGCTTCCCTTGCCCTCCTGACACCCCTTGGATCTGCCAAATTAATTGCGGAGGATGTTCCTTCTCACACCTAGTGGCCAAGGGATGGAACAACCTTCCCCTGCATCTCAGGACCTCACCATAGATCCAGCAGCTCTCGAGAGAACTGTAGACCTGGATGTTCGAATGATCAACCGCACAGCAACCAACAACTCTTTCACCTAAACACCCTCATACTTTATACATGTTTGATTGATTGATACATCTAATCAATGTTTACCTTTGAAATGACTTGAACACCTTAACTATCTAACAGTTGCTGTTACTGAGTGTAGAGCCCTACTTGCAAACAGGGCAGTTTCTCTTAGATCAGTCTCCTTGGTTGCTACAACAGCTCATATGACAATTAAGGGCATTAGTCTCATCTCTTATAATATTGCTGGTCTGTGGTCAACGCTTTGTGATAAGGAATGGCTGCACTTTATTATTCAACGCTGATAATTATCTTACAAAGAAAATGGTTGATGCAGAGTGTGCCTTTGGACAGATGTGCCTTGTTCATAGTTCTTGTGGTGGAGCTAAAGGAGGTCTTTCTACTTGGATGGCGTTATCATTTAACTAAGGGTGGATGGAGCTCGAGGAGTTGCACTATGCGGAATTCCATGGCATAAAAACTCAGTGGAAATCTGCGGAGTTCCTCTTACAGCAGAATGCCTCCCAGTCCTATTTTTAAAGTTTTAATGTAACTCCTTTTCTTCCTTCCAACGAACTAATGATAGCCTTCAGCCTTTTGGAAAACAGATAATATTGTAGAAACTTTTCAAGACAATTCAAACGAGATATTGGCTTCAATCTGTGCATTTTGTAATGCATGAAAGGAGAACATTTAAAGCGATTCCACCCCAAAGCAACATTGTTTAACACTAACAGTTTAGCATGGAGAATACTATGTGCAGGTGCACAACAATTCGAAATACAAAAACTCAAGATGCTCTTCACCAAAGAAGAGTCCTTGCCCGACCCCTTCATTTAGGTGGACTTCACAGAATGGTGTATCAGGTGCAAGCTACAAATTGCTGCACACTCCATGTCAGGGGCATTGTTGTACCATAGCTCATGTTAACCCTAAGATGTCCAGCGATCCTCCGCCTTGAGGTCGGGCTATGCCTGCTCACGTATTCACTTGGAGCTAAAAAAAAAGCTCTCTTTACATTACATAATAGGGAATCAAAGTCAACTCAAGGCTCGGTGCACTGGCGTTACGCATAATGATGCCCCCGCAGAAAATGAAGAGTAGCCTCAGAGTCTCCCATACGCAATTTTAGCAGAATCAGTAGAGGCTAGAAACCTGACATTAGATCTCCAGTGAGATACACTCCTTTGAACCTACAGCCTCCATACATAAAGCTGCCAATTTTCACCACACTGTCACTTGTATGGGGGCTGGAATATGGACTATGAGGACACCAACTGGGATTTTAGGGGCAAGGCCAGCGAGAATTCTGAGATGTATGCAGAACAGTTTATTCACCTATCCCCATCTTTCCTTTTCCCAGCTTTCTGCTCCATCCACGCTAATTTGTGCCGATCTCTAGCCAGGGCGCTGAATGCAAGCATCACACTCTGTGGTAGACGGAGGGGGGCAACAATGCATTGCTCCAGGAGCGGCAGGGTCTTAGGTAAACTCCAGGGGATGCCTCTCACCCTTGCAGCTAACGGACTCCACTGCCTGCAGCACTGTTTGCCATGCTTTCAGCTCCTCCAGTTTCTCCAAGTCCATCTTCTCCCTGGAGGCTGATGGGGGAGGCAGGGGTGCTGCGGAGGGCAAGCAGGTTTCAGTGCTATGAAAGTCGCTAGGTTCAGCATGATGGCAATGCATTTAAGATATTTTACGGAAAACGATATGTGTTCTATCAGAAGGAATTATTTTAATATTTTGGCAGGTCATATGAATGTCAAATTAGTTCTCCTATCTTTACATTTGGGAAATATATATTAGTATGAACACAGAAATCACCTGTCTCTACATTTTGAGCTTATTTTCATGTGAATGTTATGTAATGCTCTATCAACATTTTATATGGGGGGATTTTATCCTCCAACATTTGCAGTAAGAGGCTCGTTTAGATTTATAGCTTATATAGTCACCTCTGACAGTTTCAAAATTATAATGTCTGGGAAAGTGAGTATAATGCTAATAATCCGCTCATGATCTCCTTTCATTAACAACCTTTGATCATGTTTCTGACTCTAGTCTTTGTATTTAAAAGGTAACTGGGGAGGTAGAAGATGGCAATGGACACTAGTTGATACCCTTGCTTCCTTAAAAATTATCAAATAGTAACTCTATACTGACATAATGATTTGTTTGCAAGATACATCTGAAGCAGTTGATGCCTTGAATGCTTTTCACAATGCATTTGAGGTGAATTTTTGAATGTAGGGCCCCATTATGATGGCGGAAGGACTACCACCGCCGGGCCGGCAGTGAGGTTCGCCGGCCCTGCGGACAGCAATTTTCCCACTGCCAGATTTCGATGGGCAGACCGCCCATCCCGCCGGCCTTTTCTACGCTGTTGTGTAGTTCCTGTAAACCTATATAGGATCTGCGCGCGTTTAGACAACATAACCTGAGGGCTTGGTGTCCAAACTGATGCCGGACACCCCCACCGAGTATGTGTTGGGATCTGCTTGGAATGTGTAATGTTGAGCTTGTGTGAGCTCGTGTGGGTTTATGGGGTTCCACTCTAGAATGTGGTGTCCCACGGCAGTTCAGTTGCTGCCAGGACCTGAAGGACGTTAGACCGAATAAACTTGGTTCCTATCTTCATTGTGCTGTCTTCCTTTCAGTGGCGACGAGTTGGTCTGGCGCCTTCAGTTTCCCTCCTGTTGCACTTCCAAAGCTGTGCCACACTATATTCTGCGACTTGGATCCAGAATGTGTAATGTTGAGCTTGTGTGAGCTTGTGTGGGTTTATGGGGTTTCACTCTAGAATGTGGTGTCCCACGGCAGTTCAGTTGCTGCCGGGACCTGAAGGACGTTAGACCGAATAAACTTGGTTCCTACCTTCATCGTGGTGTCTTCGTTTTACTATGTCAGCCTGTATACCAGCTAGCTCACAGTGCCACTAGAAACTCCTCTTACTAAGCGAGAGAATAGATATTGGCAACTATCAAACATGACAACCCTGATCCCTCAGAATCGTGGAAAAAGTGCTACTAGTTGCTTAGTCATTCATGCTCACTTTGTCTCTGAGAGAGATGCACAGAATAAACATTGGGGATGTTTTCCAATAAGTATTTATTGAACCAACATCATTCTAGTGTAAAATAGATGTGCTGAAACAATCATTAGACAGTAACAGAACTATATGATTATAAGCACTAACAGAGTAAAAGGATGGTAGATTTCTACCATAGTGCTAAGACGAATAATACAGGCAAACATAAGATTGCATTACAGTAATAAAGGCGTACTCTACGATGCAACCCTAACTAGATGTACCTAAGTGCACCTAGCATGTATGTAGGTGTGGAAGCCAAGAATCCCTCTAGGATAAAGTCAACCCCATTACCTGAAGTGAGAGACTGTGGGACCACGTTCTGCTCTCTAGGTGGACACCCGTAAGGGATGTCAGACCACTGCGAGCTGGGGTGTCTGCATGCAGGAGCCTCAGCGTCTCGCGTCGGCATGGAAGTCCTTTTCTCCTATCTCTACCTTAGCAAGAGATGTGTATATATACCCAAAGTGATACCTCCTGGGGATATACCTCGCTGTGTCATGTCGAACTAGGATGATGGAAGGAATGACCCTTGTACATCGTTTTTATGCAGGAGATGTTCGGCCTGCTGTCCAGCTGTGATTCCAAGAATTCTCATGCATAATGAATGAGGGTTAGGCCTTATGGAGAAAACCTCTAGTCATTACCTCAACAAGGCAAAAGGTCAGTTCTAAGAACTGTTATGTAGTGCAATATTAGGGCAATGTAGGTGATAGGTGCAATTAGTACCTGAGCCGATTTTTGGGTACCTATATGGAATATAACAACGCCACTGGATGGAAAAATGTGTCAAAGTGAGGAAGAAACGGTGAAAATATGTACAAGACTAAAATAAAGAGGTAGTGAGAGTCTGGTGGTGGATGAAAGAGGCATGATGTGAAATCAATACTACACAAGCTTAGCATTCAGCACCCTGATATTTGTAAAAACAACAAAAAACAACAGCGAGCTTCAGAGCAAAAATTTGGGACTGACACTTTTTGTTTTACACACTATGGGGCAGATTTATGTTAACTGGCGCATCCCCAGGGATGCGCCAGTAAATGTGCGCCACAGTGCGCCACTGCTCCGCCACCCATGGTGCAAGGCAGTGAAGATGCGTGACGCATCTCTCGGCGTACGGGCTGCGCATTGCAGGAGTCATGTCGCAAGTGCGACATGACTCCTGCAATGCACAGGGGCCACCTCTTCAATGCATGGTGCGTCACCCTTACGCCTGCTTCAAGCAGGCGTAAGGAATTGACGTAGAAAGTGACTGAGTGAAATCTCATAGATTTCACTCAGCCACTTTTAGGAGGCGTTCCTGCGCAGGAACGCCCCCCCCCTGCGCAGGAACGCCTCCTTATGGCGCAGGGCTTTCTAACGTGACGCATCTCCTAGATGCGTCACGTTGTAAATAGGGTGCATTGTTTGCGCCGCGTCACATTAAGTGACGCAATTGCGGCGCAAAGAGGCGCAAGGGCCTCATAAATCTGCCTGTAAGCATTGAGCAAGCCAATAGGAGTCTGAGGGCTGCATTGAAGCATTTTCTCTAAGATTTGAAAGAAGTTAGGAAAAATAGATATGTTAAGAAGCAAACCCTTTATGACCAAGGACCTGCCTACTTGAACCACCGACTACACTTCCACCATCCCAGCAGGAACCTCCCCTGCGCACACCTCACCCTCACACCTCACCCTCGCATATGCTGCTACCGCGCCCAAGGACATGCCTTCTCCCATCTTAACGCCAATGCCTGTAACACCCACCTCCGCACCTTGCCCTCGCTGACCGACTTCAGGAAGGAGCTCAAGATGTGGCTCTTCGAATGAGACCTACAGCAAGCAACGGGATACCCTCTCAGGTAACAATCAGATCTTTATAAATACTTTTTGATTTATTGGTTGATTGATCAATTGAATAAGAGAGACGTCAAACGATGCAAGCTTGTTTTGCAGCAGAAGGTGTTGGAGGGATTGTGTATCGCCTATGATGCAAATCATGTTGCTGCTTTCTGGAAAGTGATACTTTCAAGGCACTGCGTCAATCTCCAGGTTTTATGCACACATTACTGCTGACTTAAACATTTTAAATCAACTTATAGTTGCAATAGTGTAGATAATTTTAATTTAAATTCATCTAACACATGGTCCGACCTGGAATTCCGTCATGACAAGGTCGCTGAAGCTTTGAACATGAATATGATACTAGCTATGAGACTGTTTGTTTGTGAGTATTGTATACTCTCCAAGTAACAAGGAGATTCCAAGTTTCTTTATTTAGGGTTTCATTTAGAGACTAACATACAGGGTACTCCATCACAAAAGCAATGGAGGGCCCTGTCCGCCAAACTAACATTCGGCTTTCCTCCTTCAAAGTTGGGTTAAGGTCGATGGAGCCCCCATATGCTCAGTTGATGGCCTCTACTTCATCAGATCATCCTCACTATTTAGAGGACAATTTGAGTTTTTGTTTCTGTCCATTACAAAACAATCTGGCGGTAAGAGGAAGAAAGAAAATAATGACCACACGCACCCTGGAAGAAGACTCCCAGGATGCGGGTTTGAGTATTCTTTTTTTTTTAAAGAAATTCAAAACATTTGAGTGGACAATTGTAAAAAGCTATGGCAGTCACCCATCAAACATTTTGTGCCTTGAAGATGCATGTGGTTGCTGGGGTGATAGTCACCTTTAAACAGAATGGACTGCCGGCACTCTGTCCACCAAGTATGGCTCTTAATATATTATTATAACATTTTACAAGAAGGACGATAGAGGTGATCCAAAATGTAATTGCCTTCTTTGGCTAATTGATTGAACCATCTAAGAATTATGATGACCAGAATACAGGCGTGGGATACCATGCATGGGATCATAACTAAAAGTCTTTATGGGTTCAGATCTGGATTAAGCATCGTACAACTATCAGCAATAGGGGGTAAAGGACAATAAAGGTGATCCCAAATGCTATCAACCACTATCACTCATTAATTTGATAGTGAAGATAGTGGGCACATCCTCTTGGCTTGCCTGGAGTCATGGGCTTATGATAATAACATTCTCTATGACTGGGTTTTGTGCCAATCTTGGCATCATAGAACAGTACTTTAATATCTACCTTTTGATCAATAAACACACTATTGCTAAAGAGGGAAATTTATATCTACCTTTCACGGATTTAAGCTCTGCTTTTGACCATAATAGCTTATCTAAATTGTGGAGTTTATTGATGGGCTTGAGGATGGACAAGCATATTATAATTTTTTAAAGGCTAGTGCATTTTAAGAGGACTGCTAGTGTGAGAGTGCAACAGTAGGGAAAATGTTGGATAGTCGAGGGGTAAAAGTGAGTATTCCCACTCCACTGATTGCAACAGTAGGATAAGTGTTGGACAGAGGAGGGGTATAAAACATGTATTCCCACTCTAGTGCATGCAACAGTAGGGAAAGTGTTCGATAGCGGATAGGAAAACATTACTATTCCCACTCCAGAGAGTTCAACAGTAGAGAAAGTGTTGGATAGCAGAGAGGTCAAAATTATGATTCCAACTCCAGTGAGTGCAACAGTAGGGAAAGTGCAGGATAGTGGAGAGATAAAAATTCCTATTCCCACTCCAGTATATGCAACAGTAGAAAAGTGTTGGATAGCGGAGAGGTAAAAATTACTATTCCAACTCCAGTGAGTGCAGCAGTAGGGAAAGTGCAGGATACCGGAGAGATAAAAATTACTATTCCCACTCCAGTGAGAGCAACAGTAGGGAAAGTGTTGGATAGCAGAGGGGTAAAACATTACTATTCCCATTCCAGTAAGAGCAACAGTAGGGAAAGTGTTGGATAGCGGAGGGGTAAAAATTACTATTCCAACTCCAGTGAGTGCAACATTAGGGTAAGTGTTGTATAGCGAAGGGGTAACATTTACTATTACCAGTCAAGTGAGAACAACAGTAGGGAAAGTGTTGGATAGCGAAGGGGCAAACATTACTATTTCCACTCAAAAGAGTGCAACATTAGGGAAAATGTTGGATAGAGGAGGGGTAAAAATTAGTATTCCCACACCGGTGAATGCAACAGTAGGATACTTGTTGGATAGTAGAGGCGTAAAAAATGTATTCCCACTCCAGTGAGTGCATCAGCTTGGAAAATGTTGGTTAGCTAAGGGGCAAAAATTACTAATCCCACTCCGGAGAGTGCAACAGTAGGGAAAGTGTTGGGTAGCAGAGAGGTCAAAATTACTGTTCCAACTCCAGTAAGTGCAACAGTAGGGAAAGTGCAGGATAGTGGAGAGATAAACATTACTATTACCACTCCAGTGAGTGCAACAGTAGGGAAAGTGTTGAATAGCGGAGAGGTAAAAATTACTATTCTGACTCCAGTGAGTGCAACAGTAGGGAAAGTGCTGGGTAGCGGAGGGGTCAAAATTACTATTCCAACTCCAGTGAATGCAACAGTAGGGAAAGTGCTGGATAGTGGAGGGGTAAAATTCACTATTCCCACTCCAATGAATGCAACAGTAGGGAAAGTGTTGGATGCCGGAGGAAAAAAAATACTATTCACACTCAAAAAGAATATCATCATAATAAAAAATAATAATAATAAACAATATTAACAAAATATATATTAAACATATAAAAAGAACACATATTACAATATGAATTACATATAACAGAAACCTACAAATATTACATAAAATAAAACAATAAATACATTTACAAAAAAATAATTTTTTTAAACTAGAACAGTAAATGTATTAAAACATAAATATATTTATTTTATTTCCTACCCTAAAACACCACACCAATAAGAAAACACTTCAACATTTTTAATTAAATGTATTTACATAACTAACATAATTAATAATTAATTAAAATATATAATTAATAAAAAGCAATAAACATTAATTGACTACACACACTTTTAAAATGAAGAACTATTACTATTAATAACTAATACCTAATAATTAAATATAAAAAATGCATTTACTACCCACCCTTCCCCCTTGAAAAGTAAAAACAACACACACACAAAAACAATTACCCAAAATAAATATCAAATAATTAACATTGATATTATAATTAATTAAACACAAATCAATTCCTACCCTTTACTCCTACAAACACCACAACACACACCTAAAATTAATTAGAAAATGACCATAATGAATTACCAATGAATTAATTAAAATTAATTAACAGCCAATTATTACTTCATCATTTAAAAATAGATTACTTCCCACCTTTCACCCTTTACACCTATAAAAACCACAACACACACCTACAATTAGAAGAATGGGATTGTGGAAGTTAGAATGGGAACTTTACATAATCACCTTGTCCGGAAATAGTGGAATAGTTCAAAATTTCAATCCACAGATGCAGAATGAGGTGGTTGTGAATCAACAACAGTTGTAGCAGCAACAGCTAGTTACAACACAGGTACAACAGGTACAAGTGCTCAAGGAGCTACACGAGTAAACAAATTGATAAGAATCAAAATGTACAAATGGCTCCACAATATTGGTTGCAGTGTTCTGAGAGTGATTCGGATTCATCCCAATGACGGTGCCTGAGGAGGGAGGAAGAGTGCGTGCTTGGCGCATCTCTAGAGGTAGATCAGTCAGGTCCTTTTATGGATGGGAAAATGGAAGGTAATGGTATTACTTGTGGACACTTGTGCTACCCGTTCTACTGTGAGAACATCAGAATTCCCAAACTATCCAAGTTGAAGGAGTCTCAAATAAGCATATTAAGATTCCAGTGACCAAACCAATGGAGTTTCATATTGGTAAATCCAAATATTTGCATTGGTTTGTGGTGTGTGATTCAAGTCCAGGGAACCCTTTAGGTAGGGACTTATTGTGCAAGATGAATTGCACCATCTATTGTACACCGGATGGTATTGCTTTCCAAACCCCAGATGGGGATGTTGCTTTCAAAATGATGCTAGCAAAGCAGGGGCCAGAAGTAAACGATTTGTATCCTATGTTTACCACAAATGATTTGCCTGTTGAATTGAGAGACACAGTGACAGTCGATGTGTGGGATTTTTCAGGGAAAGACATCCGATTGATGAAGGGTGTTGATCCTATTCAGATTTTGGTTAAACAGGGTGCAGACTTTCTGAAAACACCACAGTATAAAATGAGTCTATAGAGGGAGTTACTCCGGTAATTGAGCAGATGATTGAACAGGGTATTTTAAGAGAGATACAGGGAGTCCCTGTAATTCACCTATTATGGGAATTAAGAAACCGAGATAGAAATATAGGATTGTGCAGGATTTGCGGACGTTGAATAAGATTGTGGTACCTGGTTGTCCGATAGTGCCCAATACTGCGGTGATATTTTATCAAATGTCTTGTGATGCGGTGTGGTTCACAATGATTGATTTGTGTCAAGCATTTTTTTTCAAAACCCCTGAATCCGGATAGCCAATATATTTTTGCTTTCTGGTTCGGAGACCGTGTTTTGGCATGGTGCTGAGCTCCTCAAGGGTACACAGAGAGTCCTTCGATTTTCAGTCAGATTTTGAAAAAGTGTCTGGAGTCATTGGTTATGACAGAAGACTCAGTATTGGTTCAGTACATTGATGACCTATTGGTGGCATAAAAGACAGAGAAGCATTTGTGACGGATACGATTGCTTTACTGAACCATTTGACAGTAGATCTCCTGTGGCGGTAGGTCAAGGTGTTCCTCAGGGCTCTATATTTGCACCCACATTGTTCAACCTCTATTTAGAACCACTAGGAAATCTCCTAAGTAAATCCGGGATCCACTATCATCTCTATGCTGACAACACTCAAATCTACCTCAAGGTTGCCTCCACTCACGATCTCTCTATCCTAAGCTCTTCTCTCGACTCCATTCATAACTGGATGTTTACTCATCAACTGATTCTGAATCCCTCCAAAACCGAGTTCCTCCTCTTCTCCTCTTCAATCTCTCCTCCCCCGGTGCAATCATGGATGGATCAGTTGAATCTACTGAACACTAAACCCATCATTGCAGACAGTGCAAAATCCCTGGGTATCATTCTCGACAAAAAACTCAATCTACCCCCCCACATCAATTCCATTGCAATGTCTGCTCGATACCATCTGCGCCTTCTTTGGGGGTTCCGTCGCTTCTTCCCGGAGCAGGACCTTATAACCCTGGTGCAATCGCTGGTCCTCTCCAGACTTGACTACTGCAATTCTCTTCTTACTGGCCTCCCCAAATCCCACCTGTCCCCCCTTAAATCTGTTCTCCATTCAGCAGCATTTATGGGGCCAAAAGAAGCGACCACATCACACCGATGTTATCCACCCTCTGCTGGCTTCCAATCGAGGCTAGAGCTATCTACAAGACTGCTTGTATCACCCACAAAGCCTTGCACTCCTCCTCTCCTCGCTACCTGGCGAATAAACTGAAACTCCCTGGAGGCTCTAGACCATCACGTAATGCGGAAAATCTTCTGCTTGAACCTCCCACTTTCAAGAAGGAAAGAACAATGGCACAATCCTTTTCAGGCAACGCGGTGAGAATCTGGAACTCCCTTCCGCCGCAGCTTCGGACCACCACCTCCTCCCAGGCCTTCAAAACTAACCCTTAAAGTTCTCCTCCTTCAAAGACACTTCCAAATGTAATCCATGCCCTCTCTATTATCTGAAGGAAGCCCTTCCATCATAGAAAAATCTACTGTACATGACTATGGAAGTGTCTTCCCAGTGTGTTCTTGTGGTTTGAGAGTCTGCCATTTATTGCGGTATTATCTTTCTACCTGTGTTTGGTACTCGTGTGTAACATGCACCCGTCACTTTCTCTTGTAACACACTGTTTTCTACCTCTTACATTTGTTTATTTTCGATACCTGCACAAGTGCCACCATGGCCTACGTAACGTTTGTTCTTGTGCTTGAGGGCCCTCCATATATTGCAGTATTATACCTCTGTTTACTTTGTACGCTTTTGTAACCTGCACACGTCACTTTTTCCTCCTGTAATGCACCGTTTGCTACCTTCTATATTTTGTTGGTTCACGATTGTCACTTTTGTAATGCACCGTTTGCTACCTCTTGTATTTTGTTGGCTCACGGTTGTCATTTCTGCTTCATTCAATGTAACGTTTGCTTTTGTTTTTTGTTCACTTGTAATGTTCTCATGTATCAGTTCTGTTCCTATTGTGAAGCGCTCTGACACCTTCGGGTAAAGTCCGCGCTATATAAAAACGCACAAATAAATAAATAAATAAATAAATAAATACATGGGCATAAAGTGTTGCCAGCAAAATTACAGTTTTGCCAGAACGAAGTTCAATATTTGCGACACAAAATTGAAAAAGGAGTCATGAAAGTATCACAAGATTGAATTGATGGGATTTTGCAAATGGGACCTCCCAAAACACAGAAAGAAGTTCAAATCATTTTGGGTATGGTTAGATACTGCAGACATTGGATTAGTGGATTTTCACTGACAGCTAAACCATTACAGAGATTGACTCACAAGGATGTAGCTGATCCAATTCAATTGGATGAAGAATGGCAAGTCTTCCAGTGGCATATTTCTCTGCTACTTTGGATTCAGTGGCTGCAGTGTTGTCAGGTTGTTTGAAAGCAGTGGCTGCCACTTGTGTAGTTTGGAGCAGAGTGAATCAATTGTGATGGGACATCCAGTGAGGGTGTATGTGCCACATTCTGTTGAGATTCTATTGACATGTACTAGGACTCAGCATATGACCAGTAGGCGTTTGACTAAATTTGAGAGAGTAATCTTGGGTGCTGAGAATGTGACAGTAAAGAGATGCACTACACTAAACCCAGCAACATTGTTGCAGAGTTCAAGTTATGAAGAAGTGAAAGATGAAGCAGATCACGATTGTTTGGATGTGACAGAATTGTGCACGAAGCCAAGGCCTGACATAAAAGAATTACCATTGTTAGAGACAGATTGTGTGATGTTCATGGATGGTTCCTGTCTGAGGGACGAAAAGGGTGTTCTGCATGCTTCATATGCTGTATGTACAGTGGCCATGGTTCTTGAAACATCTTGTCTAAGAGGGATAAATTCAGGCCAAATATCTGAGTTGGTCGCTTTGACCAGGGCGTGTATAATTGGCTAAAGATTGAGAATAACCATATTTAAAGACAGTCAATATAGTTTCGTGGAGGTGCATGATTTTTGACCAATTGTGGATGCAACATGCATTTCTGACTTCCCCAGGATCCCCAATTCAAAACGGTAAAGATGTAAAAGATGTGTTGAATGCACTACAATTGCACCAAAGAGATTGCAGTGGTTAAATGTCCAGCACATAAATCAGGAAATGATTATGTGACTAGTGGAAACAGATACGCTGACCAAGTGGCTCGTTTCTGTGCACTAAATTCAGTATCAATTAACAAAGTATCAGAGAAAAATAATACAGATTGTCATTTAGACAATTGCAGGAATAAGCCAGTGAAGAAGAAAAATAACTTTGGATTAAATCAGGTCGCAAAAAGAGGCCTGAAGATGAAATATGGGTGTTTACTGATGACAGAGTACTAATGCCTGATTGTTTACTTTTTCAGATGTCCAGGTTTTACCACAGAATTACACATGTGGGGAGAAATGCTATGATTAGACTGTTTAAGCAAAACAAAAAACAAGGGGGAGTAATTGCCTCTGGTTTTTCATAGTTCCAGTCGGAAGTTGGAACCCTCTCACCTCTTTAAAGACCACAAGGCACATTATTGCTTCTTAAACAGTATCTCATCTATATTATATGTTTTGTTATTGTCTGTCTTGTCCACGGCTCAGTCACAAGGAGCATTTTTAACTTTTAACTTTTATTTCAGAACAATAGCGCCTAAGTTCCATTATGATTTTAGGCAAGCATGAATTGGTTTTTCTCACAGCTCTGCATGCAAAACACACGATGGCAGAGTCTAAGCACACACCATAAGGAGCATTTGGGTATTGCAACTAATTCTAACCTATCCCAATGGGGGGCAGCGATTCTTAAACTATGTTCTCATTTCATTTTTCCAGATACTAAGTACCATACTACCTGACTAATTTGTATTGTATGTATTACTAACGCTTGCTTATCTTGCAGCGTATTTGTATTGTTTTTCACCTTATCTCACTGTAGGTCACCTTGGAGTGGTACACACAGGGCTGGACCCTGTGTTGTCCTGAAGAAGAGCTCTGGGGAAGCTCGAAACATGTTGACGTCTACTAGAGACTCCTAACACATCTGGATAGGCCCACTAGAGACTCTCCCTGTTTTAATAGACCAACTAGGAGCATGAATAACGTTTTTTCTGCCCACTAGTTAGGTACTTTTTAATACACTCCAATCCACCACACCACTGCACTACACATAGCTCCTCACTATACAGTGCTCCTACATATGATCGCAAGTCGTAGCACACCTCAACTTTTAGCCGGTTGAGATGGCCCCAGTGATGAAGCATGTCACTGTGAGGAAACCCTGGTGAGTGAGGGGACTCAAGAAAGGAAATAATTCCTTCTTTATTGGTTTTCTATCTCAAACTGAGCGAAAATCCATTTCCCAGCTAGGTCCCTATCGGTAACTCGGATTATGTAAGTTAGACTGTTTAAGTAGTCATGGTTTAACCCCAAGTTTAGGGTTAGTGGAGAGAGTCTATGCCAGAGGTGCATAGTGTGCCAGCAGCAGATTCCAGGCAGAAAAACTGTTGTTAGTTGGGGCAGAATTGGGAATGCGGCCGGACCTTTTACTAGGTTGCAGGCCACTTTCATTGAGGGCCCGCCTTGTAATGGACTGAAATATGTGTTAGTTGTTGTTTGTCTGTTTTCTCGTTGGGTAGAGGCTTATCCAACAAGAAGAAGTGATAGTCTAACAGTTGCTAAATTGCTTTTGAGAGAGATCTAGATTTGGATTTCCAGTCTCTTTAGAAACAGATAGAGGTACTCATTTTAATAATGAGATAATTCAGATGATTTGCGCACCATTACAAATTGAACAAAAGCTCCATTGTGCCTATCGACCAGAGGCCTCAGATGTGGTCGAGCACATTAACGGTACTCTTAAATCTAGACTGTCAAAGGTTTGTGCATCCACAACAATGAAATGGCCAGATGCTTTACCCTTGGTATTGATGAGTCTGAAAAGCATTCCTGATTAAAAAGACTGGGTTATCCCCTCATGAAGTTATTATGGGGAGAGCAATGAGACACAGATTGTACCAGCAAATCAACTGATGAATATTACTGATGATCTAGTGCTTGATTAATGCAAGGGATTGGCTGATGTGGTGCGTTCTGTGTCTCATCAGGTTGGAGAAATTGCAACCACAATACAGCAAGAACAAGCACATGCTTTAAGTCCAGGTGAATGGATCCTGGCGAAGAAGCATGTGAGAAAGTCGTGTTTGGAGCCTAGATGGCACAGCCGTTAACAGATATTACTGGTGACGACAACAGCAGTGAAGTGTGGTGGCTTGCCTAATTGGATACACGCAAGTCATACAAGAAGAGTCCCAAGTCCACTTGAAAGACATGAAGAAGAGCAGCAACTGTTGGAGAGACAAGACTAGCCAGAAACTGAAGAACCTGAAGCTGCAGAGTCTGAAGTTACAGATTCTGAAAGTGTTGAACCCGTGCTTGAACAGGGAAAAGGTTGACTAAAGTGGACACCAGCTACTGGGCCTCGTAAGACCGCTGTGGAAGGTGACAATGGAGAAGAGTTGAGTAAAAATCAAGAACAAGTGCAACAAAGGAAAGAACTAAACAAAATAACTAAATAAGAGAACTTGTGTTCTTGACACCGAAGCAGAAGAAGCCGTACAAGTTAAAAGAGCAAGAAAAGGTGATCTGCGGCCAAAAAGGAGTGAAAAGGCTGAAATGCACTCTAAGAGAAATCACCAGAGATAATAACTGAAGTACTAGATCAGGTTGAACAAAGTGAGTCAGAAGAAGAATCAATTAGAAAGACAAGAAGAATAAGGGCTATGAACAAGAAATATACAGCTCCAGAATAGACATATGTAGTGTTAGAAGAAGTTGAAGATTCAGATCAGATCAAAGAAGACGTTGATACAGAGCAAAGTGAAGGAGACAGTTTTGAACCACCTTAAAAAGAACTGTGAAGAATAAGGTGCAGAAATCCGAAACTGAAAGTTCATTGAAAGAATTGTAGAAAATCAGTTGAAACAGAAAATTCGAAGAAGAAGCTAAAAAAAACAAAAAAAAAGAGGGGGTAAAATAGAAAGCCATAAAGTGTAGGAGTACACTATTTTTGATAGTTTTAGTTTTTGAGATTTTTCCTTAGTTTTTTTTTAGTTTTTAGTTTTGATATACATTTTTTCATGAGAAATGGCAGAAACAGCAGAGACTGGACATCACAATCATAGTTTTAAACGTAGATGTATTGAAGCTTGCTTATTTAGTATTCTTTTACTAATGGTGATGTGGTTAATATTAATTGTTGTTGTGCCTGTCTTGATGGTAATTAATCACAAAAGTAATACTAATGGTGTGATGGATGAAAAAGTCGATACTAAAAGTTCTAAAGAAGTTTTAAATACTAATATAGAGATGGATGATGACAACATCTATCATCATGATAAATCAATTATTAATTTTTCGTTAAATGTATTCACGAAAGTACTTTATGAATATGTGGATATAATGGACGCAGGAGACAGTTATGTGTGCATGGAATAACTGTCATCTGTCTCATAAAAGGTGACTTACCATCACCTACCTTTATCATGTGGTGTGTCTTGTAATGTGCTAATTAGTTTCTTTTATGAGACAGGGAGACTTTAATATTTTTATTCTAACATGTATTTAGTTTTTTAAGAAGTTTCTATTAAAAAGAACAAGAATGAAATAAATAGTGCAAGAATTGTAGAAGATATGGGAGAATTTTTTCATACTGCACAGACAATAGATACAGTATATGCACATAGACATAACCTCACATGTAGTTTACGGTTTGAAGAGATAGAATTCATTAACATGGTAGAAGATAGAAAACAAGAATTTCAGAGAAAAGCTGCTGAGCAAAAGTCTCATGTATCTCCATGGGCTTTCAGATAGGGAGATTACAAAAAAGGCAAGACATACGCTGCCATGACCCTAGACTGGTATCATAGAGGGAAGCTTTGTTTGCTTAGACAAAAGACTGATTATAATAATTATTTCGTTCAATTGGGTCTAGTGAACGTGATCATACCTATCTAATTACAGGAGGCTGGGGAATAAAAGGAGGAACTGATCCAGTTTTTCCAGTAATGTATTATGTGTGTGGTAAGAATGCCTATTACAGGTTGCCTGCACATTGGTATGGATGTTGTTATTTAGCCATAGTTTTCCCGAATATTTACCATGTGGATAAGAATCATAGAATCAATGAAGTAAAGAATGGACTAATACGTAATAAGAGACCGAGTTTTTAAGAAATAATGGGGGATATTTTTGGAGCATTGATACCTTCAGTTGGAGTTATTTTGAATTTGCACAAAATTTGAAAATTGTCCACAGTGGTTGATCGTTTATCAACAGACACTACTGGAGGGTTCTTAATGGTTGATACTGAAATGGTTGTAATTAGGTCTATGGTTTTACAAAGTTGACTTGCCCTTGATGTAATATTGGCTAAAGAGGGTGGAGTCTGCAATATGCTGAAAATACAACAATGTTGCACTTATATCCCTGATAAGAGTAAGAGTCTTGAGGAGTATATCAAGAATATTACAGATCTTCATCAAGATTTGTCTGAATTGAAGCTTGACGGTGCTTGGGAGAATCTTGGTAAAAGTTTTCCTCAGTGGGAAATTGGTTATCCACCTTTGGAAATAGTGTATTAGGGAGAGTATTAACACCTATGATTGTATTAGCTACAGCAATGCTAATGTTTTTTCTGATCTATGAGTGTTGTAGACGCAAGAGAGATTCATCTGATAATAAATGAAAAGCAAGTAAGACAAAGAGAGAAGAAATAGAATTAGAAGACATGAAAGGAAATTATTATGAAATTATGAAGGATTTAGATGGAATAATGATAAAACGAGAGAGAACATCTGCTTTCTAAATACATGATAATCTATATTGGTGGGTATTTTGGTGATGGCTTAAAATGCCATCAAAGGGGGGATTGATGGAGCAGGGTTTTTCTGAAAAATAAAACCTGCTTGGATTAAAGCCTCAGTAACATTAACCAACTGTGTGCAGTGAAAATTATGCAGAAACAGGCCTAACCTGAAGGAAAATGCTACTGTGCAAGCGCGTACTAAAGTACTGAAGTAGGTCACAAATACTTTTTGACTAAGGAAAAATAAAAGAACTAATGCTGCTCTAGTGCACTTTATGAATGACTAGGCCTGGGCGTAGGACTACGCTATGCTCGCATAGTTTGCGCAACTACACGCTACGCGAATTGCACGTAGCACAGTGCAAATACGCTTAGCGTAGCGTAGAGGGCATTTCTTGCTTGTTCGCGGTCCTCAACGTCAAGTTGGCGACCACAAGCGAGCAAAATAACTTCCCGGTGAGACTTTTTACTCGTTCGCGATCAGCAACATCAAGTTACCGATTGCAAGCGTGGAAAACAAACCTCCCGGTATGCTAGCGCCCGCTCGCGATGAGAAACTACAAGTCGGCGTAGAGAAAGCTGCTGCTCGAGTACAAATCTACTCAAGCGGCAGAAAAGGACCGCTTGCACTGTGCAAGTTGCGGTTTGCACTGATTGCACAATGCGGACAAGCATCCGGCACTGTGCAATTAGTACGAACAGCATTTTGCACAGTGCACTACGCAGTTTGCGTAGCTCGCGAAGTGCACTTCGCGTAGCTACGCATAGTGCTACTACGCAATCTATGCCCAGGGTTATTAATGACAGCTAGAAAGTGGTAAGGATTAACATGGGTTGTGCAGAGATAAATGCAGCATTGGGTTGGTGCGTAGAGAAAAGCATTATAAGTGAATAATAATGTCTGTGTTTGTTTTCCGTAGAAGAGTGGCTTTCTATTCTGCATGACAAATAATCGGTCAATGGAGTTTCAGAAATAATATCCTTAGAAATTGGGAAAACAAGAGAAACAAGGCAAGTGGGACCTGACTTTGTCCTTCGAATCCTAAGTGCCTGCCAAGACTTGTATGAAAGAAAACAATGCGACAAGCGGAGGGAAGCTTCCTCAAGCCACAGCACTATCAATATAATATTATAAAAAGATTGACACATATTGCCGGAGAAATGACAGTGGCTCTAATTTGTATTTCCTGTGGTGGAAGTTTATGTGACTGAATGAATAAGACAAAGGAGCTTTTACTGAGATGGTCATGCTGAGAGTGGTGTGACAATACACCCCCTTCTTTAACCAATCGAATGGAAAGAAACCCCTTAGTTATACATGTGTGGGTTGGACATTTGGGTTTTAGGGTGTAATTGAGGTGCCTGGAGGGAGGGGTTTAGGCAGACATTTTTGCTGACTGTTGAGGTGAGATCGTCCTCTCTCTGTTTCCTGATTTAGTCTTTGCCTCTTCAAATCTTCTTGAGGAGCCCCTGCTGCTCTCATGGCCAGGGAGAAGTATTTCCTTGTTTCCTAATTGGGTTAGTATAGCCAGAAATCTGAATTTGCATAATCATTTACAAATGTATTTTTGTCTCTGAATCTTTTGCTTCTTCCCCTATCCACTTTATGCATTTTCATTGATATGATTTTGTCATTTTCTCTTCTGATGTTGTTTGCCTTGTGATGATCTATGAATTGTACTATATGATGGTACTTGATGAGCATTATTCCACATTATTTAGATACACACTATAAAATGTACAAACAAGTCTGTCTTTATTAGGATTGATTTTATTCTAGAATCTAATCAACTGTGTAAAGATTGCATTGCCAAATTTGGTATACTAAAAATGAGAGTACAGATGAGAATTGGTAAATTGGTGTAGTCTTTGGAATTACACTAACCCAGTGTGAAGGGACTTGTTGGGTAATGGAATTTGGTCCTTGTCTTTGGAAAACTTATTAGTCCTGTAGCACTGGATCAGTGACTATGTGACCAGTTTCCCAACACAATACATTCTGAGTGAATTAGAATGTGACAAGCTTTGTGATCTTCTGGATTTCTAGAATTGGAGATTATGACATGTGTTCTAATCCTCTAGAGTTCTCCAAAGCTTGGGGCTGTTACCAGCTTTCCACATCATAAGTGAGACTGACAAGCTTCCAAACCCTAATTTTTAACGTCTCCTCCAAGTGAGATTAAAGCAAGATGGCCAACCCTCAACATCTCCTACAAGTGCGGATCTGACAGGCTTCATGAAAAACCAAGATCTGTCTTGAACTGGATTGGGACAAGTCAGGAAGTGACAACATATTGTATGAATGAGATTATGATAAGCTTACCAGCTCTTGAGATGTCCTCTAAGTGAGACTGGAATAAACTGTGATAAATGTGACAAAGGAAATTAAGGCTATCTTTCATATTAAGCAATGTTCTTGTATGTTCCTTATGTTATTTTGTTATGTTATAGATTTGTTATAATTTAGCTATGCTAGTTTTGTTATCTAAATTCTTATTATAGTCTATTTCCAAAATGTATATGGTCCTCCAACTCTGTGAGTGCCCTTTAAATTAATTTGTTTTATTTAGTTTTACAAGTTTTACAAAAATTAAATATTAAATTAGTCTTATCATCATACTGAGATCAATAAATATGCTGTAAAGAAAAATGTATCTTGTACCCAAACAACTTCCAACTTAAAATCCAAAGTTTAGCCAGAATAAAATGACATCTAGATGATAGGATTCATCAGTGAAAATTCATAAAAGTATCTCAATTTAGCAATATCTAAATGCAGTCACACTACAAACTTAACCATGCATTCATGATTGCATCAATAATTTAAGCATCTTCCCATAACTGAACAAATTTTATCCAGCAAAGTTAACATTTCACTAGCTTATG
The DNA here is from genome assembly GCF_964261635.1 of Lissotriton helveticus. Classification (NCBI taxonomy): domain Eukaryota; kingdom Metazoa; phylum Chordata; class Amphibia; order Caudata; family Salamandridae; genus Lissotriton; species Lissotriton helveticus. Next base: position 700,386,176 of record NC_136068.1, read on the forward strand.
AATATGGGCATTAATGATGATACTAATATCCCAGTTGACTAGCTTTAACCATTTTTGAAGGTCAATCAAAAATGTTGTAATAATAGTGATTTTCCAGGACACAGACTACATTTCTTGGGGCAATTGGCTTTGATTCAAAGACCAGTGTTTTATCCTGGATAGAAAATTGGATATCTTGCTGTATAGGTCCAAATTAAGGTTTGGTTCCCTGTGCAAGAGATGCAAGAATACAATGCTAGACCCCTGACCCTCGGTAAGTGACCAGCTCTTCCTCCGCAGCTCCGCTCGTCTGCGCACAGCCCACGGTCCCACTCTGGCAGGATTTGAGACCTCTCCCTGCAGGGTCCCGCATTTTTATTTTATTTTTCATTGGATTTATTTTCATTGGATTTTATTTTCTTGACTCCTTTCCATTTGTATTGGCTCCTTTCTTTTGTATTTGATTTCCTTGGCACCTTGATTGTTTTGCCCCGCTTCCCCCGTAGCCCATCATGCTGCCTTTGCGTTCCTGCCTCAACCCGCCCCGCTCCCGCCTCCCAGCCGCACCTCCCGCCCCCTTCTTAAATGGTGACCGCACGCAGCGGGCGTGCTGCTGCCATGCCAAAGGCGCACCTGAGGCAAGCCTGTCTGCGCCTGCCCATGCCTGGACCACGCCCAGTGCCAGACCCCATGGTCCTCGCAGGAACCACGACATCCGACTACGCTATGATGCTGACTTCCTCCACTCAATACCGGACGATCATCAAACTGCTTCCAGCCCAGCCCAATACTCACCCACAGACCCTTCACCTGCCGTAGCTGCAGCTTCATTAACAACCGAACACTCACACACCCTACCTGACCCGTCAGAGCAGAACGCAAGCACCTCAGATCCATACTACTCAACACCTGCTCCGTCCACAAGCACGTCAGCGAACTCTGAGACCTACTCGACTCAACCTCCCCGGACGTCGCCTTCTTAACAGAGACATGGATGAACCCCTCCTCGTCACCCAACATTGCCATAGCCATCCCATATAGGGATGCAAGATCACCAGAAGGGACCGCACCAACCGACCAGGAGGAAGAATCACCAGGAATACCCTCAGAATCTCGACCTGCACGACATACAACTCCAGCACCGCCGAGCACCTGCACTTCCAGATCCACACTGACCCCAACACCACCCTCAGGGGAACACTTGTTTCAGGCTCCCCAGACTCGGGCACAGTTCATCGACGCCATCTCCGACATAGTCAGCACACACACTCTTGTGTCCACAGACTACATCTTCCTTGGAGACCTGTATTTCCACCTCGAGAATGAAGACGTCAGCAACCCCATCCCCCTGCTCGATAACCTCGCCAACCTTGGACTCAAACAGCTCATCACAACCCCTACCCACACCACCGGACACACGCTCGACCCCAGCCTCTCAGCCAGCAACCATGTCACCTTCAGCCACACCACCGAACTCCTCTGGACCGACCACCGCTCTGTCCACTTCACCTTCAAGAAACCCACGGCACCACCACCCACTATGGATTCCCTACCGCAGCTGGAACAAGGTCCCAGAAGACCAGCTCATCATCGCCCGAGGCCCACCGTCAAAAGTCACCGACAGCAACACAGCCGCCAGCAACCTCAGGCAATGGATCGACGATTGCGCCAACACTCTCGCCCCGGTCAAAAACCCTCAAACAGATGCACCGACAGAAAGGCCAGCTGGTTCACCACCGACCTCCAGGAATCCAAGCGGACTTGCTGGAGACTCGAGAAAAAGTGGTACCACGAAAAGACACCGGACAGCCACGCAGCCCTAAAGAATGCCAGCCACAAGCACCACCAACTCATCCGAGCCACCAAAAGGACCTCCTTCAAGGAACGCATCAACAACAACGCATACAACAGCAAAGAGCTCTTCAACATCGTGAAGGAGCTCTCCAACACCAGCTCCAGCTCCAGCGACATCCCGCCGTCGCAAGATCTATGCGACTCCCTAGCCATCTTCTTTCACAGCAAGATCGCAGACATCCACAACAGCTTCAACACCTAGACCCTCCCCACAGCCGCCTACACTGCAAATTCCCAGCACCCCAGCCCCACCAACCACTTGCCCTCCTAGACAAATGTTAATGATGGCAACACCATCAAGACCATGAACACCATCCACTCCGGCTCACCATCCGACCCCTTCCCTCACCACATCTTCAGCAAAGCAAACCGCATCATCGCACCCCAACTTCAGAAGATCATCAACAGATCCTTCGAGACGGCCACCTTCCCAGAAAGCTGGAAGTACGCTGAGATCAATGCTCTACTCAAGAAACTCATAGCGGACCCAAAGGACCTCAAGAACTTCCGGCCCATCTCCCTTCTTTCGTTCCCTGCAAAATTCATCGAAAAGATCATCAACAGGCAACTGACCCACTTCCTCGAGGAGAACAACATCCTGGACCCATCCCAATCTGGATTCCGCAGCAATCACAGCACCCAAACTGCCCTCATCGCTGCCACAGACGACATCAGGACCATATTGGACAACGGTAAAACCTTGGCCCTCATCCTCCAGGACCTCTCGTCCGCCTTGGACACCGTCTGCCACCACACCCTACGCACACACCTACACGATGCAGGAATATGCGACAAAGCCCTGGACTGGATCACCTCCTTCCTCACCGACAGAATCCAGAGGGTCCGCCTCAACATCGTCTCCTATGCCGACGACACTCAACTGATCCTTTCACTCACCAACAACCCCACCACTGCCATAACCAACCTCCACGAAGTAATGAAGGCCGTCGCCAGCTGGATGCAAACCAGCCGCCTGAACCTCAACTCAGACAAGACAGAGGTCCTCATCCTCGGATCCACGCCCTCCGCCTGGGACGACGCCTGGTGGACCTGCACCCACACCCACCAACATTACACGCAACCTGGGTTTCATCCTGGACTCATCGCTCTCAATGACCCAGCAAGTCAACGCCGTCTCCTTCTCCTGCTTCAACACCCTCCGCATCCTCTGCAAGATCTTCAGATGGATCCCCACTGGAACCAGAAAGACAGTCACGCAGGACCTCGTCAGCAGCAGACTGGACTATGGCAATGCCCGCTAGGCAGGGACCACGATCAAACTCCAGAAGAGGCTCCAACGCATACAAAACGCCTCCGCGTGCCTCATCTTCGACATTCCATGCCACACCCACATCACTGCCCACCTGAAGGATCTGCACTGGCTCCCAGTCAAGAAGAGGATCACCTTCAAGGTCCTCCCCCACACCCACACCCACAAAGCACTACACAACGCCGGACCAGCATACCTCAAAAAGCATCTCACTTTGACAGATCCTTCTCCTACCTCGCTGCCAAGACATGGAACACCCTCCCCACAGAGATGCAACAGACCCAGGACCTGCTGACCTTCAGGGGACTTCTCAAGACCTGGCTGTTCGAGAAGTAGCTGCACCCCTCCCCCGCTCAGGACCTTGAGACCCTCACGGGTAATTAGCCCGCTCTACAAATAAGTGATTGATTGATTGAAAACCTGTGGGAAAATCTGTTTTAATATAACAGATGTAAAATTTAGCATTCATCTGTTAAAAATCTTCAACCAATAGAAATCTGCACCCCGTAAATGTCAATATGGGAGTTGATTCGTTTCTCACCACTTTTCACCTAAATATATAACTCCCAACTGGTCACACACTTGCTTCTACTATCTGTAAATATCTCAGCTGTTCTTTGCTATACAAAATCTGTAGTCTAGTGCAATTTTGCTTTGATGGATGTAGGTTGTTAATCAAATATGCTGTTCTATCAATACCTACTTTGCACAAAACGTAGTGTAATTGTACATTAGCAAAATGGAGCAAGCCTATCATTTAGTCCGCTGAAAATGTAAACATTCTTTAATGGTGATATTATGTAAACAACCCCAATATCTCTTCCCGTTGTTTAACAAAATAAGGGGTAATGATGAGGGACAATTATTTGCAATCATCTAGGAAGTTATATGCATGGATAGAGGGAATATGAAATGCCTGTTAAAATGTTGCTCATTGTTTAATGAGTACATGTAACATCTTATATTTAACAGCCTTAGGTGTTTTAAGCATCAGAATAAAAAAATGTGAATCTGGTAATTTTATCTCTTCGAGCCTCTTCGATACAATGCTAATATTGAACTCTATGACATCAATTGAAAATCACCTGGCTTGGATTACAGATGCTACAAAATAGTAAGGATGCTAGTCTGGTAGGGCTAATTACCAATATTTATGTAATAGCCTCAAAATATGTATTTTATTGTAGGGGGAAGAGGGGAGGGTTCCTGCCCAGATTACACTAGCAAATAATTTTCTGTTTTTTCAGAATGCGTTAGATAGAAAATGCAGAATTGTCATAAAGAAAAAAGAAACAGAGGTGACACTGACATTTAAATTAAGTGTACACCACTAACAATGGAGAGTGGCAGTGTATGCCATCATTGAGACTGGTTTGTACATTACTGAACAAGACGGCATAATTAAAATTGAATATTGCATCAGAATCCTCTGAATATCTCACTCCAGATATCGTTTTCGATTACTATTATAAGTGACATGCAAACCCACTGCTATAATGTCCAATGATATATTAAATGGCAATACTTCATTTTTAGACTCATTGACTTTTTATTCACATATCAACCCAATACCATTGACAGCTTCTAGCGTAGGTTTCATGTTTGATAGATCGTCTTGAAGAACTAAAACTACATCATCAGCTCATAATATTACAACACAAATATCCACTACTCTAGGTAATAGAGTTTTAAAAATAGAAGGTAGACAGCCAATTGCACTATATCAGAGAAAAAAGAATGGGAGACATAGGACCGTCCTGAAAGGTGCCCCTTTTCGCTTGCACCCGCCCATTTTTTTACTTGCTGATAAATATTGTTGTTGATGCTATCTTGAACAAATAAGTTATGCAACCATTAGCTGGGAAAACAATTTTAGGAATTCAGCATTAAAAACAAAACATTATGAGATCAAAAGGCTACCTGTGCCTAACAATACCAAACAAGGAATTTTTCTGAATATGAAGAGATCCACTGCTTCTGCCAATAAATAGGAATTTGCTGCTAGACAGTGACCAGGGAAAAGAAAGTATTCTGCTCAACTTGAATAAAAAAAGAAACAACTGCAATGTCCAGGTTCGATATTTGCAAGATCTTGTCATCTATGTTTAATATTACAATGGAGCACTATGAGCCAGGTTCCATTAGAGATTTCCCTGCCACCACAACATTTACTTAGACTCCGTTCCTAAATTAAGATGTAATATTTCCACCTGAGATTATAAAACTGTATTACTTTGTTGTGGTTTTATCAACTCAGTAATTAACAGTTTAAACATTTCTGTGCCATAACTGTCTTCTCCCAGTGCTTTATACAGTGATGTGTGATCTCAGCGACTTCTACTTCTATATTGGGATTTGTCAATAGGCATAAGACTTCTTATGATAACGCAGGTTTATGCACACTATCTAAAAAGTTGCTGCTATCCTCCATGGAAGTTGTGGGACTGGTTTGATAGAGTATTAATGGTGTCTTGCATATAATTTTATTTACATTAGTGCCCTGATCGATCTCTCTCCCTCCTCCTTTCCTGTGCCCCCTCCTACACTGCCTTGTCTATCCCCTAAAAACAATGTCTCTTGGAGTCAATTCACACCCCTCAATGACACTTCAACTTCAACATACTCCCGACCTTAAAACATTCAAATCACTTTAATATCCCCTTCCTCCCCAACGTCGTTGAAGAAATGATAGGATCATTAGCCCTGATATGGTCCAAGATCATCAATGCTTCCCTTCTTCAAGGTGAGATCCCTGACTGCCTGAAGGTGGGCCTAGTTCACCCTATTCTAAAAAAAAACACGGCGGACCACGAAGAACAGAATAATTATCGACCGATCACAAACATCCCTACCCTCGCAAAACTCCTTGAGAATTGTGTACATGAACAACTGCGCAAACACATTGAGCAATTCCAACTCCTTGACCAATTCCAATAGGGTGTCCGTCCCGGTCACAGCACCGAAATGGCCATCACTCATATAGTGAACGACACGCTCACTCTGCTTGACCAGAATGAATCCTGCCTACTAATACTGCTCGATCTCTCGTCGGCATTTGACACTGTCAAACATGAAAATCTACTTAACCTTTTGGAACGTAGGATGGGGCTCTCAGGCAGTGTACTAAAATGGTTTGCTTCTTTTCTCAACAACAGAACGCAGAGTCAAATCCAATCAAACACTCTCCACTCAAAGCCCCTACTCTCTGGGTGTCCCTCAAGGGTCCTCGCTCACCCCCCACGCTCTTCAACCTATTCATTGAACCACTTACGGTAATCCTCAAAGCAGCTAACATCCAATACCACATGTATGCGGATGACACACAACTGTACATGAAAATCTCTTCCCCTGAAGATATCAAATCGTTCAATGGAACCCTGCATAAAACCCTTAATTGGCTAACCTCCAACCACCTCAAACTAAACGCCCTAAAACGGAAATCCTCCTCATCTCACCCTCCAGGCAAACACCCATTGTGGAGATATTTAAAAAAAAACTCACCGCCCTCAACTGCACACCTCATATCATTGACTCCATGAAATCTCTAGGAATTGCGCTAGATAAGAACTTAAACATGCAAGATCACATCGGAGCATCTACCAAAGGAGCGAACTATCAACTGAGCATACTAAGAAAACTCAAACCCTACCTTCCTCAAGATGATTTCAAGTCTGTGGTGGAATCACTGGTCATCTCGAGACCAGAATACGGCAGTGCTACTCTATGTGGGCTACCAAAATTCAGTTTATCCCCACTCAGAGTATCTTAGAATGCCGCAACTAGACTCATCACTGGTTCCAAGAAAACCAACAACATTTCTCTGGACCTGAAATTTCTCAACTGTCTTCCGTTTGAGTCAAGGATCAAGCAAAACATTTCATGTATGACCCATAGAGCACTACACTTCAACACTGCTCTTTACCTGTCAAATAAGCTCAAACTTTCGGGTGGCTCCTGGCCCTCAAGCCGCACCAGCAAATTGCTCCTGAAGCGAAAGAAGTTTAAAAAAATGAAACCATACAATCGCTCATTCTCTGGTATTGCCCCGAGAATTTGGAACTCCCTTCATGTGCAAACAAGACTGATTCCCTCACCTTTTACCTTCAAAAGGGAAGTGAAAGTGATACTGATGAACACTGTGCTGAACTAGAAACCCTTCTCCTCTGATCTCCTACTCGTTTTAGCCGGCTAATCGGCTACCTGACACTTGATACAGCCTCAGTGGCGCCAGCTAACATGTGTACCTGATGTATATTGATCTGCTTTTCTCCCACAGCTATTTTCCCATGTCTTTCGCAACCCTATATAAAGCAGTCTGATACCCTCTTGGATCATGTTCACGCTATGCAAAACTTAAAAAATATAAATATAAATAAATTAGTAATTTCATTTGATATAGGATCTCTAATGGCTGTAATTAGGTCATGATGTATGTATTCCCTCACAGACCATGCTATAAAGTGCATTTTTTCCCCTTTTCCAATCCGTCTGCACTCTTAGGTTCTCTATTGTATGATTTCTTTATGGAGGTACAAATCTTTAATTGACTGTTTAGGCCTTTCCCACCTTTCTTATGAATTCTGTGAACGGGTTTGTGTGAAATTGTGTGAAGAAGTATTTAGCTCATTCTACAATCATGCCAGATCCAAATATTCAATCTTACGGCTGTGGAATTTAAGTGAGATTAATTTTCCTCTTAACGTTGGTTTAAATGCTTACCAGATTATCTTTGGGTTGGCAGAGCCTTTAATATGCAAAAAGAAAACTTAATTCCAGTCTATTTTGAGTACATTATACTGAATTATTTCAATTTTAGCCAGCTTTCATCTACTTGAATTCGATCTGAACACTGGACCAAAACAGAAGTATCTGAAAAACACATGGTCTGAGAAAGAACACTAACCCAAGCCAGCGCCATGGAAGCTAAAAGGTAGATAATTCTGGAGGTGACGCAAACCGTACAGGAAATACAAAAGTAAATCCTATCATTGGAATTATCTCATCACTATGGATCTATTCAACTTAATCCTTCACATATCTATCCATCTTTCTATATAAATACAAATGTAAATGTCCGTTTGTTCAAAATCGCAAATCTCCGAAAGTACTTCACCGATTGCTTTGAAATTTTCACACAACGTTGGATTCGAATAGGCGCGTGTTTTTATATACACAACGTTGGATTCCAATACGTGCATGTCGAATACGCGTGTTTTTTTAATCAAAAGCCCGAAAAGACACATAAAAATGTCAATGTTCGTTTGTTCAAAATCTAAAAATCTCCAAAAGTTCTTAATCAGATTGCTTTGAAATTTTGACACAACGTTGGATTCGAATACGTGCGTGTCCAATACGCGTGTGTTTTTAATGGAAAGGGTGAACAGACCATATCGATTTGGTTGCTGCGCAAAAGTACTTCACCGGTTGCTTAGAAATTTTCACACAACATTGGATTCGAATAGGCGCGAGTTTTTATACACAAAATGTTGGATTCCAATACATGCATGTCGAATACGCGTGTGTTTTTAATCGAAAGCCCGAAAAGACACATAAAAATGTCAATGTTCGTTTGTTCAAAATCTAAAAATCTCCGAAAGTTCTTCACAGATTGCTTTGAAATTTTGACACAACGTTGGATTCGATTAAGTGCGCGTTTATATATTCACAACTTTGGATTAGAATACGCGCGTGTCCAATACGCGTGTGTTTTTAATGGAAAGGGCGAACAGACCCTATTGATTTGGTTGCTGCGCAACTACAAGGGAGGCATAGAGACAATAGTATTATTAGGATGGACAGTTGGTCTCAGGATGGCAGACTGGGAAGTGGGTGGAGGGAGGGGGGAGGAGTTGGTTCACTTTGCAACATTAGCGCATGTTTATATATAAACAATGTTGGATTCAAATACGCGCGTGTCCAATACGCGCATGTTTTTAAGGGAAAGGAAGAACAGACCCTATCGATTTGCTTGCTGCGCAACAACTACAAGGGACACATAGAGGCAATAGTCTACATATATTAGGATGGACAGTTTGTGTCAGGATGGCAGCCCGGGAAGAGGGTAGAGGGAGGGGGGAGGAGTTGGTTCACTTTGCAACATTAAGAAAGGACGCGTAGAGATAATAGACTACATATATTAGAATGGACAGTTGGTGTTAGGATGGCAGACCGGGAAGTGGGTGGAGGGAGGGGGGAGAAGTTGGATCACTTTGCAACATTAGCGCGTGTTTATAGATACACAACGTTGGATTCAAATTCGCGTGTGTACAATACGCGCGTGTTTTTAATTAAAAGGCCGAAGAGACCCTATTGATTTGCTTGATGCAACTACAACTACAAGGGACGCATAGAGACAATATTCACAAAAACATATTGTATACCCACAAGCGTTTTGAAATTAAACATATTTGAAACGTGCGCTTACTCTTTTCTTTCTCTTCCATTTAACCAGAATGAGCCGTCGCAACGCGTGGCCGGGTGCAGCTAGTAGTGTAATATTCATGAAGATTTGTTTTTTATTCTGGAAATGCAGAGGGTTAGAAATGTGCATTAAATGCTGGGGATCAAATTACAGTCTCCAAAAAATGGCTAAGCCCATCATATGGTCTTCTTGCCACCATACAACTGTCAACATCTTCAGATCATCATTCATTGGCTTGTTAAAGGAAACCACAATAATTAACTCTATACTTAATCATACTGGTACTATAACCTAACGACCTTATATATCATCTACGAGTATGTGGACGGCACCTGAGATTTTTCATTTAATACGTTCGCTAACCATGCCTCCCCCCACCATAAATTGCTGGAATAGATTTTAGAAAATGTCGGCCCTGAAATAATTAAGTTTATTTTCCGATCCAAAAACAAGGTAAGCATCTTTTCACAAAATATCAAAGACGTTTATCTATTTAAGAAACTTCAGAACTCTATCTCCATTTCCACTTGTTATTTAGGCCTTTCAAGTTTAAACTAACTAATATGAATGTAACCATTAGTATTTTGATAGTTGCAATGCAGGCTTTGCCTTATGTGCTGCTCCAATAGGCCAACAGGTAGCTTCTTGAAAATGATGCATCCATTTTCTATGGGTGTGTGTACTTTCATTACAGGAGTGTAATCTCATATTGAACTTATTGCAGGGTTTGCCTGTAGATCTCTGAGTTATTCCATTAACTGCAATTAAGCAGTTGTACATTTTTCTAGTTGCCTGGCCGATTCTGGCATTTGTATTTGTTGCGAGGAAGAGCTATAATACTTTTGTCATGCTTGCAACATTTTTTCAGTCAGCTTTTTAATTTTGAAGGTCAATCGCATCCTTTCTTGTTGCAGTCAAGTGCCACGAACCATAGATTTTTGAGTGAGAACAATATTTAACTGAAATACAAATAATACTCATAGGGCCAGATGTAGGTTGCCTAATACTGGTCGGTAACGGCCGAAATTACCGAATTTCGGCCGTTACTGACCGGAATTTGGCATTTGGAATGTAGGTGGCATTTTTGTAGGATTCGGTATTTTACCGAATCGGTAACTTAAGGAATCGGTAAATTACCGATTTCTTAACATACCGATTCGGTAAACTACCGAATCCGTAATGTAGAGGGCACTCAAGTGAGTGCATTCCTCAGTTAAGGATTCGTTATTTACCACCAACTACAAGTTGGTGGTAAATAAAGAAAACCTTTGAAAAAGCAATTTTTTGCCTTAACAGTACTGCGATGTGGCAGACATACATGCCCTTAGGGCATGTATGTGTGGCACATGTGCACCCATGCACTATTCAGGGGTGCAACAGGGTGTCAATGTGACACCCTGCCACCCTTGTATGTGTTCCCTATTTACCGAATCGGTATTTATTGATTCGGTAATTCCCATTACCATTCGGTAAATACCGAATTTTACCGATTATTTAAAATTTACCGAAAACTTACCTACATACTATTTCCCTATTCTTAAATATCGAATCGGTAAAATTCGGTATTTAAGAATCGGTAAATGGTGTTTACCTACATCTGGCCCATAGTTCTCGTGTGAACTAAAGTATAATCCATGTTGATAATACTACACGACTGCTGGGCATTACCATTTTCTTGTTTCCACCCCCCCTTAACCCACTCATCCCCCTCTCTGCATTTTCCTTCTCTCTTCCTTTCACCCAACCTATCAATGACCAGACAGCTACTCCCATGGATGGCAAACGCTATATTTCTTGCTCTTTGCCCATGGGTGCCTTGTATTTTTACCTAGATTATCACCTTCGTGAGTGTTGTAGAACAATAATTATCTAAAAACAGCAAGTGATTAATCATTTTTGCAAACTATCTTAAATTGTCAAAACAAGATTTCTCAAAATATATCTCATAATATATCTTAGTGCTTACTAAACAGCGAACAAACCCACACGTTAAGGCAATTTAGATTCTCTTGACATGAGTAATAATACATTTCATGACAGCATTCATGAGACTTGTGCTTTTTTAATCTCCCCCATCAGAGTGGGTGGACAACTTTCTGAAACGCCAGTAAGCAGCCAACCTATTTATTGTACTTTAAGTTTAGGAGACTGAATCATCTGGGTCTGAGTCTCTACCTGACAAAGTTTTTCTTTGCAATCTGTTTAAATTCCCCTAAGTGTCCAGATGTTTAATAACAGACGTGTGAATAAACTGAAAAGCTTTATTTGTTTTCCTAATTGACTTCATCTTGAGTTTCTTAGACAGCATATGTTCTATAAATCTGAAGTCAAAAAAGTGTACCAGTTTCGTATGGGGCATGGTACTCTCTCTAGGGACTGAAAACAGAACTGAATTGGGCTTTGGGAAGGATAAGATTCTCTAGTGCTTTAGTGTGAATTTGAAGAGATTTCTTTAGAAATAACAAGGGCCTCTGTCTGTATTTTCAATTTTCAACATCTGAGAACTTTTCTCCAAATCACCAAGTGATCAAGCGAATACCTCAAACCTCGAGTCTACATTTTCAAACTGACACTGATGCTTTACTGGATTTTATTTCATTAACACTGATTGCTGCAACAGTTTTCACACAAGTTTCATGAACATAGATATGGCTCCTTCTTGTTCAGTTATCTCCACTGGCATACGACAAGCTAAGAGTGGGATTTAGGTTTAGACTTTGCCTTGCTGGTCTGATCAATCTCACATGTAGGTTGTTCAGAATGTACATTTTATGAATGCTGAGGATGGTGAGGATTGTGGGAAGGGAATTAACAGCAGATCGAGTACTTAGCAATTTGATACCCAACTCACTTCCTATAATTAAATTGATTTGCTACCTTGTTCTCCAGCATTCAGGGAAAAGTTCAAACCCCACCTTTATCAGTACTCTCTTCTTCTCACTTTGTGGCCCAGCTGTCTTTCTCGTTTGCCTCTTTTTCCTTTCTCTACAAGTGCCATGCTCCCTCTGAGTTATTTGTTGTCTATATAAATCCTTAATACAACAAAACATAACTCAAGTTTGCTAACTTCTAGATCATCTTTAGTTGTGCCTTTATCCCCAGTACTCTTGATGGATTTGAAAGACTTTGCTTGAAGGGGATGTTTTAGAATGTGACTTTGTGTAATGTAACAGGTACTAATGTAATATTTCCAATACCTTTGGGTTGTATTCAAGCTATGTAAAAATGCAAAAAAAAATGAAAATCTTTAGAATGATCTTTGAGAGGAGATAGTACCAGGCATGGTTTTGACGTTCGATTTTTCTTTAGGGCATGTTGCGGATAGTAGACTGTGGCATTGATTTTGGAACATCGCACCTATAGTTCTTGCCTAAGCCTTTTCAAGAATCATCTGCACATCTAGTAATTGCATACATATGGTGTTCCTCTGCAAAACTTTCTCCAGTTCAAAGGACTCCCACTTACATCCAGCCTCGGGATTCAAATTGCACATCTGTTTGCTTTAGATATGTCTCTTAGATTGTCCCTCTATTAACAGTCCTCCTCGTGATTCTCCTCTTATATTCAGGGACTGTAATAGTAATGTAATAGGAGACACTATTGCGGTATTCCTCATTTCTTTCCAAGTGCTGGAATTAATTAGCTTGGTGCAGCTAAAGAGATTTTTGACCCATATTTTGCAATTGCCCCTCAGCCGAGGGTATTTTCAGTTTCTCAAACTGATTATGGCTAGATATATCTCCAAAGCCAATAGTTCTAGCCTATACCAGACCTATTGGCTTTGGCAATGTGTTTTTGCCATGTTGTACAGCATGGCTAAAGGTTATTGGCCTGGAGTCTCCTAGAGTGGAGTAGGGGGATTAGAGTGTTGTAGACTGGATTTGTTGGAGTAGAATGTTGTAGAGTGGAGAAGGGGAAGCAGAGTGTCGTAGAGTTGAGTAGAGGGGAGTTCAGTGGTTCAGTTGCAGAGCGTGTAGTAAAGTGCAATGTCATAGAGTGCAGTGTCAGAGAGTGGAGTGCCACAGAGTGGAGTGCCATAGAGTGGAGTGGAGTGAGGTGGAATAGATTGGAGCCGTTTGGAGTGGATTGTGGTAGTGGGGTGGATTGGAGTAGATTGGGTTGGATTGGAATTGGGGTAGAGTGGGAAGGATTGAGTGGAGTGGGGTGGATTGGAGAGGGTTACTGGATGGGGTGGATTGGATTGGAGTGGGGTGGGGCAGACTGAAATGGAGTGAGGAGAATTGGATTGAGGTGGATTAGATTGGTTTGGGGTGGGGTGGATTGGACTGGACTGGGGTGGATTGGTGGATTGGATCAAAGTAGGTTGGTTTGGATGGGGGTGAATTAAAGTGAGGTGGAGGTGGGTGGATTGGACTGAACTGGAGGGGCTGGATTGGATTGGGGTGAATTGGATTATAGTGGGGTGGATTGGATTGGAGTGGGTGGATTTGCCTGGGATGGGGTGAATTGACTGAAGTGGGGTGATTGGACTGGAGTGTGCTCAATGGATTGGATTGATTGGGGGACTGAACTGGGGTGGGCTGAATTGTATTGGGGTAGACTGGAGTGGAGATGGGGGGATGGACTGCAGTGGAGTTGGTTGGATTGGAGTGGGGGGACTGGATGGGGTAGATTTGGGTGGAGTGGGATGGATTGAAATTGGGTGGAGTGGATCGGATTTGTTGGAATACATTGGTTTGGGGTGGGTTGGGTTGGATTGGGGAGGGTTGGGTTGGATTAGAATAGGGTGGTTTGGAGTGAGTTGAATTAGAGTGGAGTGGAGGAGGACTGATTGGACTGTGCTGGGGGGTGGATTGGATTGTTGTGGGGTAGATTGGAGTGGGATGTTCTGGAGTTGGGTGGATTGGAATGGAGTGTGGTGGATAGGACTGGAGTGGGGTGGATTGGATTGAATGGGGTGGACTGAACTGGGGCAGGCTGGATTGGATTGAGGTAGATTGAGGTGGATTGTAGTAGAGTGGGATGGACTGCAGTGGAGCAGAGTGGGTTGAATTGGAGTAGGGTGGACTGAATGGGGTAGATTAGATTGGAGTGGGATGGATTGAAAGGGGTGGATTGGAGTGGAGTAGGGTGGACTGGAGTGGGGTGGGGTGGAAAGGAGTGGGATGAATTTGATTTTTGGGGGGTGGGTGTGTGGGATGGAGTGTTGTAGATTTGATTGTAGTGGGGTGGATTGGAATTAGGTGGGGTTAACTGGATTGAGGTGGATTGGATTGGAAAGGGGTGGGCGGACTGGATTGGGTGGATTGGATTGGGGTGGATTAGATTGAAGTGGGGTGGATTGGATTGGGGTGGGATGGTATGGGTTGGATTGGGGTGAGGTTGACTGGATTGGGTTGAGGTGGATATAATTGAAGTAGGGTATGGTGGATTGGAGTGGGGTGGATTGTTTTGGATTGGAGAGGGGCAGATTGGAGTGGTGCAGATTGCACCACACTGTGAACAATGATGGTGGTGGCAGGAGATGGGCTGATGGGCATCGATGGCAATGGCCGTCTGCAAACCTCCCTGAGCTTGGATCTAAGGATCGCTATAGTCATCATGACTCGGGTGACGTTAGGAAGCAATTTTTTTAAACTAATTCTCTGTGAACCCACCAAGCCAACACTCTTTATATCTTGTCAAAGATACGAGAGAAGTGAGAGATGGATGCCAGTATCTTTTGGTGCCCAGCGGCCATGTTTTAATGATGGTAATTGCAAACATTAGGAATGGAAGATTTCCACAGAGAGACTATTTAGTCCCTTTACAATAATCAATCAAGTAAAATAGTTGTTAACGTATTCTGTAGTGTTTTGTGAAGGCATTCTGTGGTGCACAAATATCCGAAAAACAATGTGAATAGCGATAAAGTTATTAAATCACTACATTTTTCAAGTAGATTTTGTTCAGAAAAAAACAACTTAGAATATCGACTACTGTGGGTCTGGATATTACCTGGATAGTTTGGCTCTAGGGACCGAGACTGCACATGGTTTGTATACCCAGCCAGCATTAGCTGCTGTAACCCAAAAGAGGTCAAAGAAGTGGCTGGACAAAAATGAGTGGTTGGCCAAAAAGAATCCCAACATTACTGAAAGAAAATATACCTGGCTTCAGTCAATATCACAAGAAAAACTGAGCTAATTAACATGTAGCTGGTGAATACGACACCCAGTAAACTGGTGCTCTTGTAAAGCACTCCAATCTTTCAGGACGGATTGAGTTCATGGTTTGTGGGTAAATTGCTTGCAAATAAAAGTGGGAGCTTTTTTTTTATTTCAAAAGTTTTTTATTGAGAAGATTTTTAACAGTACAGTAGTGATGCAGGGGGGGGTTCTTGGCGCTTTCTTGGTTACATAAGGTCTACTTGAAAACTTTGCATAGGCAGGTTTTAATTGTAAGTTCTATAAGACCACCGGCAAGTGTGAAAGGAGATGAGAGAAGGAAGAGAAAGGAAGGGGGGGGGAGTCCATTGATACCAGCAGCCAAGGGAAGGAAGAGGGATGAAGGAAGGCCAATGAATAGAGATATATTATCACTAGCAGGGGGAAGCAAAACCAGGCACGGAATCTTCTCTAGGAACTGACTTTTGCACAAACATGCATGGTGCAATGGGCAGAGCTCGTCTGTGCACAATAAGGAGCAGAGATGCAGCAAGGTGCCTACCTGCATTATGTATGCCACCTTGCTGTGATCTAGACTTCCAGAGGGATGCATCCATCAGGGATCCACACCTAGGGGCCGATTAGGATGGCGAACGGACCTGCGTCCGTCTGCCATCCCAGAGTAGGAGGGACCGTCCGCAGGGGCAGCGGCGGTCCCTCCGTGCAAATTAGGATGTGACCGCCACCCTGGCGGTCACATCCTGTATTTTTAACATTGCGGCGGGTGCTGCTTGAAGCAGCACCCGCCGCAATGTTAAAAATGAAAGCAGTGCATTTGCATGCACAAAGCGGCAGGCACCGCGCGGTGCCTGCCGCTTCATGCACGCAAATGCAGGGGGGTACCATAGGTACCTCCCATGTGCTACCCCTGGGGGCCCGCAACGGGCCCACAAAGAAAAGACCGTATGCCTTTCCACAGCGGAAATGGCGCCGTGGAAAGGCATAGAACCACCAACATCCTAATATGCCTGGCGGTGTCTGATAGACACCGCCAGCCATGTTAGAGCTTTTCCGCCGCAGTCGGAAGGCGACCGCGGCGGAAAAGCTGCGGACGGTCTTCTTGACCCCCCCAGCCATCCTAATCTGGCGGGGGGTCTTTGAAGGCACCGCTGCGGTTTTTCTACATCCTCCGGGCCGGCGGACACTTCCGTCGGCCCGGAGAATGCGGAAAAACCGCAATCCTAATCGGCTCCCTAGTCTGGCTGAATACCTGTGCGAGGCTGTGTGTACTTTCCAGAGGAGCTTTTGGAGCTGGAAACAGGGAGCACGAGCTACGGTCAGATGTGTGAGGGGGAAAAACGATTTCAAAGCAAGCTGTTTGTTGTGTAATTGCATGTTTTAACAAGCAGCAATGAGAGAAGCGGTGGTGAAATTGGTGAAGCTGCGAATTGACCTCGGTCTTTTAATGCAGAGCAAACACGTGCGCTCATGTTAGGTGCTCTTAACAAAGAAAAAAACTTGTTCCTGAAAGATCCTAAAATGAAAGCAGTGGAGGGATAGTGTAATTGGTCCCTGCTCTCAGGGAGGGCTAAACTGAAGAATAGGCATGACAAATGTGTATGCCATGAATAAATGTGGAGAAAGAATATGAGATCGATGATGGAGCCAGCAAATGAGGATCCTATGGGTGGGCTGAAGCCCACGAAGTGTAAACAACATGTCATGAAGAGTCAGTGCAAGACCTGTCTAGCCAAGACCTAAAAAGCAGGTATACTTTAGGTCAGCACTGTAAACTGCCGGATGCCCCTCTTCTGCTTTCCACTTGGATGCTTCACCACCCCCTTCTCCCATAGATCCCCAACCCACCCCTTTGCCCCCCTTGTGTTCCCTGGGTAGTCTTATAATTGTGTGTGCTGTGGGCTCCCCAAGCGATGCTGGAAGAAGAATGGATTTGGTCTCCCTGTAGCATATGAGCACAGCATTCCGCTTCTGCTTTGAACAGTTGAAAACATATCTATGAAACACATTTGGACATATAGTATATCCCTTGATTAAGTATCAACATTAGTAGTGGACTGCTACCGAATGGGCGTGGGGGGAGCGCCGCCTCTCCTCATTCCTCCTCTCTTCTCCGGAGGCTGCAGGAAGCACGTAGCCTCCCAGACTCCCCTGACCAATTACAACCCTGCCTTACAGCAGCATTGTGATTGGTCTGAGTGTCGTAGTTTGGCGCTCAGACAGGGTTTGGAGGCTGGGTATGTTCTCCACCCTGGCTGTAATGCAGCCTCGGTGGACAACAAGCAAAGTGCACACAAAATTTTGGCCAGCCCAACCACTCCTCCCCCAGCCTCTAAACAGCCCAGCTCCGCTCCCCCAACCAACTGAGCCAGTACACTTAAATAAAGTGATAATAATGTTAAGTTGTTATCATTTCATTTTTCCGTTTTTAATTGCTCATTGGAGCAACACTTCTCCGCCTTAGTGGAGGAGCCATCACTAGTCACCATTTGAATCACTAGATGATGAGCTGACTGCTTGCACCCCTAATCTCCACGTACTTGCTGGAGGCATCCATACTAATGTAATCTGAAGGTATGGCTGGCCTGTCAGGAAGCCTCCTGCATTCACTGTTGCTGTGCCATCACTCAGGAGGAAGCTGCTGGTGTCAGGCTCAACACCTCACAGGAACCCACTCATCCCAGGAATAAACTGCTATGTTTGTAACAAAAGAACTGAAGGACGTCTTATGCTAGGTGATTCTGCTACATTACGTTGTGTAATGTGTGTTGTTATGTTATATTGTGCTATGTTGTGCTGCTTTATGCTGTGTTGTATTTTGTTGTGTTGTGTTGAGTTGTACTGTGTTGTGGTCTAGTTATGTTGTGACCGTGTTATAGTTTTGTTATGTTAGTATTGTCTGAATTTGTGTTGTTATGTTTTTTACCATATGTGTGGGCGTCTGACTCTTCAGGGATCTGCATGCCCTTTTCTATTGATACTTGTATTTTAGTCAATTAATATTTACCAAACATGACAGTGAAAGAAAGCTGTCTAAATGCCGACAATTGACTGTGACATTGGAAAAGTCCTAATAAAAGAGTGTCCAACATAGCCTTTTCCCACATCTCAATCTCCTGAAATGTTTTCAAGTAAAATTCAGCCACTACAACTGAGACGTGGCACGTCTTGCAGCGAGACTTAGAAATGGAAAGATTGTGGCGAAAGGTCAATTTAGGTCATTGGAAGGTGCCATCTTGACAGCCCTCTAAGACGAATTTCTCCATTTTGTATTCAGCGCCTTCAACAAGTTGGTGCTTTTGCATCTTTGACATTCGAAAATGGTAGGCTCGGCATTTACATTGGAGTTGTGTTGTGAGGTTCATTACAGAAACGGTGACAAGCCGTGGTGTAGCAAGGATGCCATGTACATGAATGTACTGAGCAAATGGGCCCCCTGCCCACTGATTGGGTACTACAAGAAACCCATTATTATTAGATAGATCTCTGCAAAACCCTCCTCCAATGACTAAACCAGCACACATTGCTCAAAACCTAGCCTCCACCCTTCCAGCCTCCCGAACAAATGCCTGCTGCCTGCTACAGCGAGTCCGCCCTAGCGACAAGTGCACATTGGCCAACATAAAAAGTTGTGTGAGTTACCATCTATGTTTCACCCGCTAACATTACATTGTTCAGTGTTCCCCACATGCTAGTTCGCATCTGAGTTCACAATAGGGCAGCCTTGAGAACATGGAACTATGTGGTTTTCAGCAAATAGCCCCTTTTTGTTTTGTGATCGACATACCTGGGAGTCAGGCTTGTTCCAGCAAATCATTCACAGTCGCCTGAAAATGAAAGACGTGGTCACGCACCAACTGGTGTCCTGTTCAAGGTTTGTCCTCGGACACCTTTCTGGGCCGCCCCATCCATTTCCTGAGCACGAGCAGGCCAGGTTTCATACTCCCGACTTCATTTGCGTTTCTGGGTGACTGCCTGACCTCATTTATAATCTGTAAAGTGAAAATTGATGTATCTCTGGAAAAAAAAGTATATTCAAAACATGTTTAGCCAGCAGTGAGTTCTGTCAGCTGGAGAAATAGCGCTTCATATCCTTTGGGACAACAGCTATGAAAAGGAGAGTTTAAGCGGAAAAAGAGATGTGCAGACTTATTTGTCAGTCATCTAAATAATACAGAATAAATAATGAACAGTCATAAACTATCGCTATTATATGTAATGCAGATAAACTAGGCAGGGGATGTATGTGTAAAAAGTGTTAGCTGCAGTTTTGAGAAAATTGGTGGATTTAATGTAGTTATTGCACGCTGGATTGTACAGGATGAACAGTTTAGTAATAGTAATGCGACGGCTCTGGGCACAATATATCTCTAGTAACACTAAGTTTGAGCGGGATTCGTTTAATTACTGATAAAAATGTTTGGTATGTACAATGTTTTTAATATTCAAAGTTATAACACTAAGGGGTCGATTATGATGGCGGACGGACCTGCGTCTGTCCGCCACCCCCGAGGTGGAGGGACCGTCTGCAGGGGCAGAGGCAGTTCCTCCATTGGAATTAGTATGTGACCGCCACCCTGGTGGTCACATCCTCTATATGTAACATTATGGCGGGTGCTGCTTTAAGCAGCACCCGCAACAAAGTGAAAAATGCATGTTTTCCTTTGACATGCACAACGTGGTGCCTGCTACCTTGTGCATGCCAAAGCAGGGGGGTACCATAGGTACCCCCCATGTGCACCCCCATCCCCCAATACCTTGGGGGCCCGCAAGGGGCCCTCAGAAGCAAAGGTCCACATGGTTTTCCACGGCGGAAAAGCCACAGCGGAAAAGCACTTTTCCACACCCATCATAATGTGGCTGACGGTGTCTTGCAGACACCGCCACCATATTGCGGTCCACACCCCGTGGATCAGCGGCGGACGGACCTGCTGTCCGCCGCTGATCCCATCGCCATCATAATCTGGCAGTGGGTGTTTTCTATGCCGCGGCGGTGAATCCGCATCCTCCGGGCCGGAGGTGGCTTTCACCTGCCCGGAGGATGCGGATTCACCGCCATCGTAATCGACCCCTAAGTTACTGGATTATGAATAACTTGCACATAATGGAAGTGTAAATTGAAAGTTAAGTATGCAAGCAAACTTCATGAGCTAGGTGCTTGAAAGAAACCCCAAAATAAGTATTTTCAATTAAGTCACAGGATTTACATTACAGTGTACCCCTGGAGTAGGGAATGGCTTATGTCGGCTTAGACTGTAGGAGATGAGAGTGGGACCCTATCTCTGTAATTACTACACAGTGTGTGATATTATAAACTGGAAAGCCCATTGGGTCGCACACATCACTGCATTAAACTATCAGATGTGAATATACCGGGATATAAAAGGATTACAGCAGGTGCATAATATCTCCTTTACACCAGAATATCGAAATCTGTTGTCATTCTAGCAAGCTAGGCAGGCACCTAACAACGTCTCTCAAAGTTGTGGTAGTTGAGAGTGATGTGCCAAGTCCCTTTCAGTGATAAGGATTCCAGCATGTTGGCATTGTAGCCCCCATTGTTGGTGGGCAAATGATGCTTTTCTAAACTTCTAAAAAACTGAACTATTTGGTCAGGTCAACTAATGAAACGAGAACAGACAATTTCTAGGGGGATTTCAATTCAACCATCATCGTGGTCTTAAGAGGCAGCACACAGGTAACACCGAACGGCTGTGCTTAAGTACTCAGTGTTAACAACACTCATCCCCTCTAACCCATCTATAATTCATGCACAATATCTCCATCATCTTCTTCTCTATTAACCACTCTCGGCAAAAACATCAGCACAAATCTAATTCAAAGCCTAACTTGTACCAAAATATATTTCACATTTAGCCTCTGTATGATGTCACATGACAACCACAGTTGTTTCCAATATCACTAAGCACAACCTGTTAACTTTCCTAAGTTACTTCAAGCCACTATATGCAATGCTATAGAAAACAACAAAGAGACAGAATAGTTTTTAGTATATGAGTAGATAAGATGTGAAATCCAGATGAATTTGTCTCTTGTGCATGGTGATTTCAGGAATGTAATGACAACAGACTGACCAGCTAGATGTTCCATGCATGCATTACTGTTCAATGGTGTCTCTGTTGCAGCAGACGACAAGTCAACACCGGACTGAGTACCACAGACAGTAAAGTAGGCATCTTGTGGATGACTAGAGCCAGCATGTTCCAGGTGATGGTTACCTGAATGGAACAGATTTTCTGTCCTTTTCAGCAGGAAACATCACATTTCTAGAAGGACTAAAAAGCAGATCCCAGGTTTTCGCTGGACGAATCAGCCTTGACTTTAGATTTTAGGCATGTCAGAGCCATAGGGTGGTGGTTCTTGTAAGTTAAGAAATCAGCCTACACTTTACCCAACTCCCTTTACATATTTCCATGTTCCTTGTGAATACTACTGTCTTTTTTTTTACAGGAGTATCTTTACTTGCAGTTTCAGGTTGGGAAACTACCTGCAAAATGTTAGTGAGTACCACAAATTCACGACATTCATGAAGTTAGATTATGGTCAGCACTTCTACCGTATGCTTAGATCGCAGTATATGTGAAATATGGTGCTTCGTTATAACAGCTCCCACTATTGTTGGTCTAATATTTTCAGAGATAGGGGAGAGAGAAGACATAAGAGATGAAGTTGAAAGAAAGAAACTTGGTTGATTGCATTCACTCCAGGACGAGTTCTCAGACATGGGTCATGGGTGCAATGCTGAGACGGGAATATTAGAGTGCTGTTGGAGATATAGTTTAATGCACAGAGAAATAAAGATGTCTGTAGCCCGGGGTCCTTAATGTCATTCGGGTATTTCAGTGTGCACTAGTGTTTTTTTATGTTTGGCCACAGGAAGGCCAGCACAGAAGAAGAGATTACCTCATTGTTGGTTGTGTGTTCGACCCGGAATAAAAGGATGGAGCTGATAATTAAGGCTGTGTGGTAAGCAGGAGGGTGCTGGCCTTTGAGAGTACATGTTGTTCTTGGTCGTACTAGTGTTATGGGTGATAGCGCAGTGGAGTTATCAGTGACTGCACCTGTTGTAGCTTTCACAGTTTTCACTATCAGCACAGGCAGTCTGGTCTTGCATCATTCCCATGGGGAGCCAATTTACCTTGCTTCAGCATGTTACTTGGACTACCTGTCTTTCTGAACACTGTTAAGGAATTCCAATATTTGGTCAGGGCCTCCTTATTTGATGTTCGGTCTTTGATTGGGAAAATCTAGTGGTCATGCACAGACCTTTATGGAAATAGCACAGTGCCTATTTCTCCTTTGTTTCTCAAAATGTATATTACCCTGCAGAGCGAGGTATTAAAACTTTAGTTCAGGAAGTGGTTTACTAGAGATTCTGGTGATTGTGTTACCAGCAGAAAGAGGTATTGCATTGAGTAGTTGTTCTGTTCTCTTGTCTTTGGGGTTTACCGTAATTCAGGTACTGCTGAGTTGTTACTCCAGGTAGTTGTTGAAATTCTAGAATCATCTGGTAAGGCATAGGGTAGGGACATTTTATCTTGTGATTACCTTAGGTTTGCTAGTGTTTCGTGGGAATAAGGTCTTATGATGTTTTCTTTACATTAATAAGGAAAGACCAGTCATGCGACTGCCATGGGCTGAAATCTACTTCTTGTAAATACACTCTCAACTATGACACAAGGTAAAAATAGTTACATCTGAACTTAGAATATTTATATATATATTTAGAGGTTCTATTGTTACATAAAAGTTTAGCTGGCCTTTATATTTAACGTGAATGCAACTGGAGGACATACTGACGAAACCTGGTGCAGGATTCATTCGTCCCCTTCCCCAAACCGGGATTGGGTAAGTTAGATCACTCTCGCCTCCCCAAACTAATATGTCTAGGACTACAGGTCAGTCCTAATTGCAGTTGTATCTAATAAAAGAAATAGCAGGTTCACTCAAGACCTACTTTTGTAACTCTGAATCAGTGGAAATTACACCAAACTGTGAGTGAGCGAGGATATTAATAAAGTGCACACTGTATAATTAATAATTTCTTCGCATAGTTTATCAATTCCCCTGCAAGGCTGCAAGTTCAATGATTTTGCGATTGAGGAAAGCTTAATGGGAATTTCTGAATTAAAGATGATCAGCCTAATTTCTTCAATATGTAGAAACCAAAGTACATGTGGAATATGGTGTTTGATGATAAAAACTACCAGTATGATTTGTCTAAAAGTTGTTTAGAGCTAAAGGAGAGATAAGTCCTAAGAGATAAAGTTGAAAGAAAGAAACTTTGCTGATTGCATTCATTTTGGGAAGGAGTTTGCAGACATGGGTAAAACCTGACCATACATTTATGAAAATATTCATGCATTGGGGTAACAGAGCTGCAAAGGTGGAAGCATTGATGGCCTCTCTATTAGAATATATCAAAAGAAAATTCGGATTTGCTTTATTTGAACTACAGTCAGTTCTGGAACATCTAAGACTTGATGTCTCGAAATGCACTAGCACTAAAAGAAAGCATTGTCAGACGGACCAAAAGGAACATTGATTACTGAAGATCACCAGCAAAAGAGCAACACATGATGTGTCTATGTACAGGCACCAAAGAAAAGTATCGAAAAGAAGAGATCTATCTATCTATCCACCCACCCATCCATCTAGCAATATATAGATACAAATATGTAGATATCAAACACACTATGCGTTGTTTTAATAGAATAATGTACTTAATGGTCCTGGTACCTCCCTGAAGACACGAACAATGTTACAAGTGAAACAGTCAGTCCATATTGGCATGCAGGACATTGTGCTCCTGCAGTGTACGCTAATACATTGTGCACCTGTCCAGCAGCCTGGAACACCATTACAGTAGTATGGCACGCCAGGCTGTTGCATGGCACATGCAAGAGCAATCAACCTATGCGTGTTGCACTTCATAACCTGAAAATGATTCTGTAATTTGCGGCAAGGTGTACTTTGCATTGGCACTTACTATGCTTTATTGCATTAGCAATGGATAGTAAATAAATACATCATTCACACCTACACAAAAGTAAAACAAATATTTCAAGATAACAAGAGCAACATTTATTTAGGTGAAAAAATCAGAAGAAGTCAATGTTCAGTTGCTGTAATGTGATTATCTACTTATCTTTTGCTAAAACCAAAAAAACGGTCTTAATGTATAAAGTTTTATGGTACCCGCAACAAAACAAATACATCGCTCCCTTACTCTCACTTTGGGGGATAATCCTAAAAGCTAGCTGAAGAATCAATTGATGGGATCACAATTTTTTTTTACTATCTCTATTTCATGTCCTTGGTGGTAAATTAAGGCAGTGCTTGCCCAAACACCTTTTACCATCGTTTTACGAAAACAGGATCTTGAGGCAGTAATGGAGCAATAAACGCTTGTGTACATTTGTTGTGTGGCCTTTTTTGTCATGATGTTGTGGCCAGTTTTTTTCTGCTGTTGTGTGTTGGTGCTATATTATTACAAAGTGGTTTTGTTACATTGTACTACAATTACTGTTTTGTGTTTTGTTTTGACTGTTATTGCGATTTGCCTTTATTGTTTTATTTATGTTATTATGTTGCTTTATGTATGCTATGATGTTATGCTCTGTAGTTTACTTTAGATATGTTGGCAAATGCTGCTACTTTTCCCACTATAAGAGGCACAAGCTTGAATATTCCTTTGACAAGTAACCATTTTCTGTCTATAGAAGTAAAACAGTGCTGCTCCAGCTCTTCAAGTACGTAAGATATCAGGCAGTCCAAAACTGTGGCAAAAACTGTGTCTGAACTTCATGGGCCCAATTCACAAAGGTAAAGTGAGACGAAAGTCTTACTTTACAACTTTCGGTATTCACGAAGAGCATTTTCTACTCCTTAATGCCCTTTGTGAATACCGAAAGTCGGAAAGTTAAATTTCTGGTATTCACAAAGGGCATTTACAATTAGTAAATACCCTTTGTGAATACCAAAAGTCGTAAAGTTAGACTTTCATCTCACTTTTCCTTTGTGAATTGGGCCCATCGCTCCCAGTAATTGATTTGTGTGTCACAGTCCAATAGGCTTGCTTTTAAACAAACATTACATTTTCGAATGTTATATTTCATGCAGCATGTCTAGCAAGCATAATCAATTAATCAGCTGTTGTAATAAATTATCTACAACTCTAATTAGATTTATTATTTGGGAAATGATGGTATGAATGCATTCATCTTGTAGTGCAGAAATATAGCATATGAAAGTTAAAACTCATCTTCCATTAACTCATCTAGAATAAGTGCACATTAACATTGTATAGAGTTCAGTTTGAATAAATTGGTCTCATAATTTACCTCTTGTTTAATCCTAGTAAGGTTAAAAATAGGACACCTCCCCTTCAGCACTGAGAATGTGTTGATATTGTTCAGAGCCCAATTTATTCAGGACTCAAAAGGAAATTTTAACCCTGTGTGTTGAGTACAGGTAGGATCGAACATCCGTAATTTCACATTCAGTCAAACACATATGAGGTTGCGCTTGATTTACATGGTCACGTCAACACTTTGATCCAAAACACTGAGTTGCATTTACTATACTGCAGCAACAAACAGGCCAAATGTAGAGTGAATAAAAAACATAACACTTGCTCCAGCAAGAATGCCCATGACATTTTCATATCTCTATTAATATTAGTGGTATTTCACTTTGTCCATGCTTTTATAATGAGAGTACTCTCAATTCTACCTTCTCTTACACAGAGCAGTGAAGGTATATTTGGCTAGTAATGAAGAAGTGATATACATATCCTGGGTGCTATATCAACTGTATAAAACTCAGACAAGCAATGATGACAATCTTGGATTTGTGTATAGATTGATTATGATCAAGCCTATATATTTGTCATTGGATCTAAAATTGTACTGACCATTTACTCATGCTGCGAGAATGTACATGGACATTGATGTTAATTCTGTGTATAGAATTTGCAATAAAAATACCTTGTAATAAAATGTTGAGACTAATTATCCTTTTTGCTTTGGGTGCCTCACGATTTTGATTTTCTGATGCAGCAATGGTAACTATGTTAGGACTTAAACGCATATTTTTGGACCCAGTCGCACAGCTACATGCAAGTAAAACAGTAGTGGGATAGATTATGATTTTTTTCTACAATCTTTGAATAGTGGTAAATGCTAAGGGAAAAGCACTTAGTAAGTAAATTAGGTAAATACAATTTACCTAATGGATATTTATGGGGACCTCTTCTTAGCGTTCCATCTATGGTAAGTTCAGAGCAAAAGGGGAGGTGCCTTCACATGCATCTTGCATATATACAATACTACAATGTCTTAGGAGATACATTTTGGATTTCTCATTGCACTAGCTTTTTCGAATGGAGAAGCACAGGACATAATTCACTATATAAAATAACTAGCAGCCCGTCCCGACGTTGTCCGGGTATGAAATAGAATGTGTGTAATGTGTGTATTTGGCAAGGGCAATTTATTTTAAAATCTCGCGGTAGACAAAATTTTTTGTTTCATTAGAATAGGGACGGAGAAGGCCCAGCTGCAGCCCTGGTCGATGTTAGCAGGCGCGTGTAATTGGTGTAGTGATCCGCCGCCTGAGCCCGGCTACAGCCCTGGTTGATGTTAGCAGGCGCGTGTAATGTCGTTGAATGAGAGAGTTATCAGCCGCGGGTAAATCCGTTTAATGAGAGAGTTGAGTGACAGCGAGTAGGAGAGGCTGCAGTAATTGTTCCCGCAGACACGCTCATTTGCATGTTCCCCCACTGGAGGCCCAGATGCAGGCCTGTTTGATGTTAGCAGGCGCGTGTTCCCCCGCTTGAGGCCCAGCTGCAGCCCTGGTTGATGTTATCAGGCGCATGTAATTAGTGTACTGATCTGCCGCCTGAGCCCGGCTAGAGCCCTGGTTGATGGTAGTAGGTGCGTGTAATTTCGTTGAATGAGAAGGTTCAGTAACAGCGCGCAGGAGAGGCTGCAGTATCGTTACTTACCAGGCCTCCAGGTGAACGCAGTTTGTCACACCCCCAGCACACGGCCACAGCAGACGATCTTCTGATTAATGTACGACCCACATGGCATGAGGGGCGGAATGTAGCACACGCCCCCATCGTTTCTCAAGCCCCCAGCGTGTCCCTGGATGCGGCGCAATTGCGTTCACATGGCATGAAGGCCGGACACACGCCCCCAGCGTTTCTCACGCCCCCAGCGTGTCACACCCCCAGCGTGTCACGCCCCCAGCGTGCCCCTTGATGCTGCGCAGCAACGTAATTGGCGCTTGTATGTACGACTCACATGGCATGAAGGGCGGACACACTCCCCCAGCGTTTGTCACGCCCCCAGCATTTGTCATGCCCCCAGCACACGCCCACACCCTACGATGTGATGGCTGTACCACACGCCCCCAGCCCACGCCCACAGCACAACACAGACATGCCCACAAGGGACTACTTTGCTGTCACGGTTCTTTTACCTTTTAAATGTGTAGAGGAGTTGGCCTAACGGCTAAGGCCCTCGACCTCGGACCTGGGGATCTGGGTTCGAGTCTTGGTAATGACGCCAAACATCCTGTGATTCTGGGCAAATCACTTAATCTCCCCGTGCCTAACAAAAGTGAATGTGTGTCCTCATGTAACGTAACTGGTGCTATGTAAAGCGCTCTTATACCTGATTCAGTTCGAGTCAAGTTTGCCCTATATAAAACGCTGCAAAAAAAAAATATATATATATATAGTGGCCGTCTGCATAGCCTATGTCCTTCTGCTGCAACTGCCCTTTCCAACGCTGTATTGGGTGTTGTGATTGGTGCTGTGGTTACTGAGATTATCCGCCTCAAAGGTTTGGGCTCTCTCTTTATATCATTAGTATGGATGGATAGTATGGATTTTTTGCAATTTTTTATACATTTTTTTATCCGTCTCCATAGTCTATGTCCTTCTGCTGCAACTGCCCTTTCCAACGCTGTATTGGGTGTTGTGATTGGTGCTGTGGTTACTGAGATTACCTGCCTCAAAGGTTTGGGCTCTCTCTGTATAATATTAGTATGGATAGTTTATAGTATAGTATGGATTTTTTGCAATTTTTTGATACATTTTTTTATCCGTCTTCATAGCATATGTCCTTTTGCTGCAACTGCCCTTTCCAACGCTGTATTGGGTGTTGTGATTGGTGCTGTGGTTACTGAGATTACCCGCCTCAAAGGTTTGGGCTCTCTCTTTATAATATTAGTATGGATTCTAGTTAGATAAATTATCATAATGTGGAAAATATTCAAGAGTTGCCTGAATAGTATGACAGTTCAAGGTCACGCTTTTTCTCTAGCCTTGTGTTGCTCTATGCTTGTAGAGGTACTGGAGGTCTTATGTTATATGGTAACTATATGAGACAAAGAAGGGCCTTATTTATGAAGGCTTGCAACATTTTTACGCCAACGTTGCAACACTTTTCGTGACACTGCGATGGGGTAAATAATGTGCCACGTTGCGCCATATTTACAAAGTGATGAATCTGAGCAGATATGTCACTTTGTAAATGCCTGTGCTATATTACACCTGCATCAGGTATAATGTATGCAGGGGGGAAGTTTCCACTTGAAAAAGCCCCAGTGAAATCTATCAGATTTCACTGCGCAACTTCTAGGACGCTACTGCGTCACAACCTTACGGTGATGCAGTGCAATGGGAATAGGCCTCCCCATTCATTGTTGGAGTTGCGTCATGCTTACAGCACAACTCCAGCAATTTATGGGTTTTGCACCAACAGATACGCCAGGATTACTGACGTATCTGCCATACCTTGCGACATAACATTGATTACAGAGCACAGCCACTATTTTGTAAATCAACTGACTTTGTTGTCAACTAATTTTAATACAAACAGCACCATGCAGTATATACAATATAAAAAGCAACCATCCAAAGCACAAAAATGCACAAAATTGATAATCTTGATTGTATTGACGCAGAGTGTAAGGCGTAGGTGCAGACAGCAGACACGTGTTTCGTCGTATAGACAACTTCTTCAGGGCTTGACAATACATTGGTAATGATGGTAATTAAACTTCTTGTATCTCTTTGGTTGTTCTGGATAAACTGCAACAAGAGCAATAGTCCAGATTTCTATTTTGTTTTGCAAGTAAAACTTCAGAACACCTTCAAAGCGATAGAGTTACTATGTAGATGGCACGTCTAAAGTAGTGCTAGGGTGCAATAAACCCAATTTCCAAGAATACAATGGCAATTAGTCTTTTGAATAGTAGAAAGTAAAAAAAATGCTTGTATATGATAAATCGAGCCTCAGAGCAGCATATGTACAACTACTGGTACAGCATCACTGGTTGCCGCTGTACAAGACCTGATATATAATAACAAGCCCCTCTACAACCGGAGAACTTCTCGTATTTATCATATACAAGCATTTTTTGACTTTCTACTATACAAAAGACTACTTGCCATTGTATTCTTGTCTTGGAAATTGGGTTTATTGCACCCTAGCGATACTTTAGACGTGCCGTCCACATAGTACATCTATCCCTTTGAAGGTGTTCTTAAGTTTTACTTGAGAAACGAAATAGAAAACAGACTATCGCTCTTGTTGCAGTTTATCCTGAACAGCCAAAGGGATAAAAGAAGTTTCATTACCGTCATTACCAATTTATTATCAAGCTTCGAAGAAGTCGTCTACATGACGAAACATGTGTCGGCTGTCTGCATCTACGCCTTACACTCTGCGTCAATACAATCAAGATTATCAATTTTGTGCATTTGTGTGCTTTGGATGGTTGCTTTTTCTATTGCATATACTGCAAGGTGCTATTTGTATTAAAACTAGCTGACAACTAGGTCGGTTGATTTACTAAATAGTGGTTGTGCACTGTAATCAATGTTTTGTTACTAGCTGTATGGCAAAAATCTTTTTTCCAAACAGATTAACACTGGGTGAGTGACACAGTGTTTTGCATTGAGCACACCTATACACATATATCTATAATACTTTCTGGTAGATAGTGCGGAGGTGCTGAACTGTGTTTTTTTGCCATTGCCATTTGCACTTTAAAATTGTAATTCCTTGCGACATGGTGTGCCGTACAAAAAAATATGGCGCATCTATCGTGCGCAAGGATGGTGCACTGAAAAGTGTTACATCACTGCTTTCACGCATCGATGTAACACTTTACATAAATGAGGCCCGACGTCCTTAAACATAGTCCATATATCAAGTTAGTATGCAAAACGTGCACCTTCACAGGGAGCTATGCCAAATTAAGCAACTCCTTCGCGGCCTTTGCAGCACAGGAATGATTTCAGGTTTCAGTTAAGCCAACC
Organism: Lissotriton helveticus; assembly: GCF_964261635.1. NCBI lineage: Eukaryota > Metazoa > Chordata > Amphibia > Caudata > Salamandridae > Lissotriton > Lissotriton helveticus. The sequence continues at coordinate 700,417,183 of NC_136068.1, forward strand.
CAGCTCTCACCCGGAGAACCCGCGACAGAACCTGAGCGGCTCAGGAGTTTCTTCACTGGACATCACCAAAATCTGTTCTGACTGGCTAACACCCTTGGCTAACAGTGGAGTACTGGATGAAAAACAAGCTCGAAATAAACTTTTTTTTTCATTTCCTGGAGGGCCCCGTCCTTGTTCCAGCTCACGCAGAGAACACGGACAAGACTCAAGAAAAAAACGAAACTGTGACTAGGAATAAACGTGTCGAGGAGCTCTCCTGTAAGTACAAATTTTAAAATGCCAGCGTTGGTAGCCCATTCCTAACAAATACATCTCTTCAAAGCGATCCAATTTCATTTTTAGCCGAAATATTTGACGGATAGCTGAGGCAGTAATGTTTTTTCCCCACTAATAGGTAGGATATGAAACAGAGCGCCCTCAGAACCTGCGTGGGCGGAGTGGGACTTCGTGCTGCTCTGGCTGCGAGAAAGCAGGCCAAAGATACGTCAACTCCAATTAACGTCAAGCGGGAACATCTGTATTTAGGCACCCAACTCACTTAATACAAACATCTCATAATTACACACTACAGCACACACGGCGCATTATGAGGAGCGGTGGGCCTTGCGCGAGCGGTCTAGGCATTTTTGTCAGCAGTCAGCAGTCTCGGTCTGGCTTTTGGCACAGCGTGGCGTCTCGGCGGCAGAGACTTTCCTGAAAATATTGAATTATGTACAATCCAGACCCCCCTCTCCGCCTCCTCCTCTTATCGGTGGCATCTCGTGGTTCACCTTTCAGTACATGAAAGGTGCATTAGCCTCGCAGGGAGAGGGGGCGGCCGAAAGGGTTTCCTTAATTTGCAGAAACATCTGTTTTTGTTGTTGTGTGTTTTTTGTGTGGCTAGCTGTATGTGTTCTTGAAAGCAAACAGTTTTGGAGTAGGAGCCGCGATGTCTGGAAAAAGTCCAGATCTCTGGCATGTTTCTATACCTCGATGAAAGAGGTATGCGTGAAACCAGAGATGTCTACAACACAGCCGTATTCTCTCCGAGCGGGTTCTCCACACACGCCTTCTGCCCGAACCGCTGCCTGTAGGCATGAAGCGCACAAAGGCGCTACTCGTCTTGTGCGCAGGACTCACTGCGCATGATCTGGGCCGCGCAGCACTGTTTTAAAAAGTCGATTAGCATTACAGTGGACCATCTTTCGGAATATTATAAAGCAGATTCTAGGTATACTAATATTCATGTTCGTGGCAAAGTTGTTCTGTGCACACGGTGGAGAAGTGTGGCTCACTGGTTAGAGGAGGCAGACCTGGAAACAGAGGTCAGCCTGGGACCAGGGTTCAATTCCCGGCTCGGCGAGGTCTTGAGTACTAAAAAAAAAAAATGTCCATGGAATCGACAATTCTCGCTCCGGTGCCTACTCGATTCATGTGTTCACACTCTGCGACTCTGGGCAATAGCTTGCTTAATCTCCACAACGGCCCCTCGCGGCGGGATGCCTGGCTTTCACCTTGCGGATACCCTGCCGGGGTTATCTCACAGGGGAATACCAGGAATGGTTCCCTAAGCAAGCGCTTAGAAACCACTTGGTGGTTTGCGCTATATAAATTCATTTAAATTTACACGTTATGCTGTTTCAGTTGTCATGTTGGTTGATGCGCCTTACATATTTGCATTATTTTGCTCATTTGGACTAGTTTTGGGACAAAACAAGTAAATAATGCACAAAACCCAAACTGATGTCTGGTGCCACTGTAAGCAACAAGTGTTCCTCTCATGCAACCCAATGGTGCTCGTTGTTGATCAATTGCAAAAAACAACAAGTGATGGACTGAATGTGGATCAATGTCACACACTCCCCCAGTCAAAAGATCTGGGCCCAAATCCATCATTTTTTTTGCACTCCACACCACCCTGGGTCAGATAATGGCTTTATGCAAATCAGCTCTGACCCTGTTGCCCCATGGGAACAGTCCAGTCCGAACTACAACAGCCATATCTTTCCCAGACCGGAATCAAGCATCCGAGGACCGGACCGGTTTCGAGGTAACACCTCTCTTCAGCCCGGCTAGCTTGACTCCAAGTGGTGTGGAGTGCCTGGGACCCACGTCTGGGCATCCCCAGCGCACTTAGGGCGGCAATTGCAAAAAACAACAAGTGATGGACTGAATGTGGATCAATGTCACACACTCCCCCAGTCAAAAGATCTGGGCCCAAATCCATCGTTTTTTTTGCACTCCACACCACCCTGGGTCAGATAATGGCTTAATGCAAATCAGCTCTGACCCTGTTGCCCCATGGGAACAGTCCAGTCCGAACTACAACAGCCATATCTTTCCCAGACCGGAATCAAGCATCCGAGGACCGGACCGGTTTCGAGGTAACACCTCTCTTCAGCCCGGCTAGCTTGACTCCAAGTGGTGTGGAGTGCCTGGGACCCACGTCTGGGCATCCCCAGCGCACTTAGGGCGGCAATTGCAAAAAACAACAAGTGATGGACTGAATGTGGATCAATGTCACACACTCCCCCAGTCAAAAGATCTGGGCCCAAATCCATCGTTTTTTTTGCACTCCACACCACCCTGGGTCAGATAATGGCTTTATGCAAATCAGCTCTGACCCTGTTGCCCCATGGGAACAGTCCAGTCCGAACTACAACAGCCATATCTTTCCCAGACCGGAATCAAGCATCCGAGGACCGGACCGGTTTCGAGGTAACACCTCTCTTCAGCCCGGCTAGCTTGACTCCAAGTGGTGTGGAGTGCCTGGGACCCACGTCTGGGCATCCCCAGCGCACTTAGGGCGGCAATTGCAAAAAACAACAAGTGATGGACTGAATGTGGATCAATGTCACACACTCCCCCAGTCAAAAGATCTGGGCCCAAATCCATCGGTTTTTTTTGCACTCCACACCACCCTGGGTCAGATAATGGCTTTATGCAAATCAGCTCTGACCCTGTTGCCCCATGGGAACAGTCCAGTCCGAACTACAACAGCCATATCTTTCCCAGACCGGAATCAAGCATCCGAGGACCGGACCGGTTTCGAGGTAACACCTCTCTTCAGCCCGGCTAGCTTGACTCCAAGTGGTGTGGAGTGCCTGGGACCCACGTCTGGGCATCCCCAGCGCACTTAGGGCGGCAATTGCAAAAAACAACAAGTGATGGACTGAATGTGGATCAATGTCACACACTCCCCCAGTCAAAAGATCTGGGCCCAAATCCATCGTTTTTTTTGCACTCCACACCACCCTGGGTCAGATAATGGCTTTATGCAAATCAGCTCTGACCCTGTTGCCCCATGGGAACAGTCCAGTCCGAACTACAACAGCCATATCTTTCCCAGACCGGAATCAAGCATCCGAGGACCGGACCGGTTTCGAGGTAACACCTCTCTTCAGCCCGGCTAGCTTGACTCCAAGTGGTGTGGAGTGCCTGGGACCCACGTCTGGGCATCCCCAGCGCACTTAGGGCGGCAATTGCAAAAAACAACAAGTGATGGACTGAATGTGGATCAATGTCACACACTCCCCCAGTCAAAAGATCTGGGCCCAAATCCATCGTTTTTTTTGCACTCCACACCACCCTGGGTCAGATAACGGCTTTATGCAAATCAGCTCTGACCCTGTTGCCCCATGGGAACAGTCCAGTCCGAACTACAACAGCCATATCTTTCCCAGACCGGAATCAAGCATCCGAGGACCGGACCGGTTTCGAGGTAACACCTCTCTTCAGCCCGGCTAGCTTGACTCCAAGTGGTGTGGAGTGCCTGGGACCCACGTCTGGGCATCCCCAGCGCACTTAGGGCGGCAATTGCAAAAAACAACAAGTGATGGACTGAATGTGGATCAATGTCACACACTCCCCCAGTCAAAAGATCTGGGCCCAAATCCATCGTTTTTTTTGCACTCCACACCACCCTGGGTCAGATAATGGCTTTATGCAAATCAGCTCTGACCCTGTTGCCCCATGGGAACAGTCCAGTCCGAACTACAACAGCCATATCTTTCCCAGACCGGAATCAAGCATCCGAGGACCGGACCGGTTTCGAGGTAACACCTCTCTTCAGCCCGGCTAGCTTGACTCCAAGTGGTGTGGAGTGCCTGGGACCCACGTCTGGGCATCCCCAGCGCACTTAGGGCGGCAATTGCAAAAAACAACAAGTGATGGACTGAATGTGGATCAATGTCACACACTCCCCCAGTCAAAAGATCTGGGCCCAAATCCATCGTTTTTTTTGCACTCCACACCACCCTGGGTCAGATAATGGCTTTATGCAAATCAGCTCTGACCCTGTTGCCCCATGGGAACAGTCCAGTCCGAACTACAACAGCCATATCTTTCCCAGACCGGAATCAAGCATCCGAGGACCGGACCGGTTTCGAGGTAACACCTCTCTTCAGCCCGGCTAGCTTGACTCCAAGTGGTGTGGAGTGCCTGGGACCCACGTCTGGGCATCCCCAGCGCACTTAGGGCGGCAATTGCAAAAAACAACAAGTGATGGACTGAATGTGGATCAATGTCACACACTCCCCCAGTCAAAAGATCTGGGCCCAAATCCATCGTTTTTTTTGCACTCCACACCACCCTGGGTCAGATAACGGCTTTATGCAAATCAGCTCTGACCCTGTTGCCCCATGGGAACAGTCCAGTCCGAACTACAACAGCCATATCTTTCCCAGACCGGAATCAAGCATCCGAGGACCGGACCGGTTTCGAGGTAACACCTCTCTTCAGCCCGGCTAGCTTGACTCCAAGTGGTGTGGAGTGCCTGGGACCCACGTCTGGGCATCCCCAGCGCACTTAGGGCGGCAATTGCAAAAAACAACAAGTGATGGACTGAATGTGGATCAATGTCACACACTCCCCCAGTCAAAAGATCTGGGCCCAAATCCATCGTTTTTTTTGCACTCCACACCACCCTGGGTCAGATAATGGCTTTATGCAAATCAGCTCTGACCCTGTTGCCCCATGGGAACAGTCCAGTCCGAACTACAACAGCCATATCTTTCCCAGACCGGAATCAAGCATCCGAGGACCGGACCGGTTTCGAGGTAACACCTCTCTTCAGCCCGGCTAGCTTGACTCCAAGTGGTGTGGAGTGCCTGGGACCCACGTCTGGGCATCCCCAGCGCACTTAGGGCGGCAATTGCAAAAAACAACAAGTGATGGACTGAATGTGGATCAATGTCACACACTCCCCCAGTCAAAAGATCTGGGCCCAAATCCATCGTTTTTTTTGCACTCCACACCACCCTGGGTCAGATAATGGCTTTATGCAAATCAGCTCTGACCCTGTTGCCCCATGGGAACAGTCCAGTCCGAACTACAACAGCCATATCTTTCCCAGACCGGAATCAAGCATCCGAGGACCGGACCGGTTTCGAGGTAACACCTCTCTTCAGCCCGGCTAGCTTGACTCCAAGTGGTGTGGAGTGCCTGGGACCCACGTCTGGGCATCCCCAGCGCACTTAGGGCGGCAATTGCAAAAAACAACAAGTGATGGACTGAATGTGGATCAATGTCACACACTCCCCCAGTCAAAAGATCTGGGCCCAAATCCATCGGTTTTTTTGCACTCCACACCACCCTGGGTCAGATAATGGCTAGTTTGGACTGGACTGTTCCCATGGGGCAACAGGGTCAGAGCTGATTTGCATATCGCCATTGTCTAACCCAGGGTGGTGTGGAGTGCAAAAAAACGATGGATTTGGGCCCAGATCTTTTGACTGGGGGAGTGTGTGACATTGATCCACATTCAGTCCATCACTTGTTGTTTTTGCAATTGCCGCCCTAAGTGCGCTGGGGATGCCCAGACGTGGGTCCCAGGCACTCCACACCACTTGGAGTCAAGCTAGCCGGGCTGAAGAGAGGTGTTACCTCGAAACCGGTCCGGTCCTCGGATGCTTGATTCCGTTCTGGGAAGGACATGGCTTTTGTAGTTCGGACTGGACTGTTCCCATGGGGCAACAGGGTCAGAGCTGATTTGCATATCGCCATTGTCTAACCCAGGGTGGTGTGGAGTGCAAAAAAACGATGGATTTGGGCCCAGATCTTTTGACTGGGGGAGTGTGTGACATTGATCCACATTCAGTCCATCACTTGTTGTTTTTGCGTTGTTGATCAATAGCCGCAGGATTAAAATCTGTTATGCAGTTTCTAAAACCTGTGAGAGCGATTGTGTCAGTTGGAAGATTAGCTAGGACCAGGTTAAATAACACAACTCCCATACTGGTACCGAGGCATACATTTTGATGGTCTCTCCTCTTAGCTGGAGGGGCATCAGAGGTGTAAAGTCTAGACCAGGTTTCTGTAACAGGATATTTTGTAGAAAGGCTATTGGGTTTAAAAGAGCACCAACCAGGGCAGGGGCGTGTCTTGGTCAATGATGTAAAGAGGGTGGGTCTGAAGTCCCCAGCAAGCAATGCGGTGAAGCCAACAACAAGAGAAGGGGGCAGGTCACAACAAAACCACAACAAAAGTTAACCCTATACTCAGATTGTCTTTTATTTGTTTTCAAAGTGGACCATACTATGCAATGAATTGGGTTTCATGTTTACTGTTTTTGTAGGACTATGTGTCATTATGGCTTGATCTGAATGTGCTGTGAGGTAGCAAGAGGTACACCAGCTGAATGGCTTGAGGCCTTTTTTTGTGTGAATGATGATGCCAGAAGGGGGTGCATAGAGTGCACTGTAGCTGCAGTTTTCTGCCCATGAACATCTGTAGGATGTTTGGTTAGACTTTGACAGATACGTGTATGGAGAGGAATGCAAACACTCTGCTCATAAATGCATCAGTCATTTAGTTAAGCTCAAGGCTTTAGCAAACATAACAAATAAAGTGACCGCCGCTGTCCTCCATTTATGGAATTATGCGCAACTCAATGGAACCAGTGGGACCAACCTGCAAGGCAGAGATGCAGAAGAGCTATGTCCTCAGGAAGCACAGCTGCTCTGTAGCACTTCTGCCCTCGGATCTCAGGAGAGGTGATGGTATCCTTCCAGGAGTTTGATTGGCATTAAAAGCTACTCGTGCACTGTAGAGAACAGGGTTTAACAGGCCAGATCCAAAATGTGCGAATGTTTTGCCTGCTGTGAGAACGAAATTGAAACTTCCTCTGCTAACAGCAGCCTACCCAACCCAGCATGATCCCGGGTTTTCACCATCCCACATTAGACCACCAACACCCACTGTCAACAATCCTCAAAACAGAGTTCACCAGGAAATCTAGAAGAGAACTGTGCATCTAGAAAGGCTGCGACAAAACAGTGATGCAACAGTTTTCACTTTCCTCCCTTGCAACAGGATGGTTGCGAGTATTTAATGTACGGCTCTCTATGTCACAAGGAGTTACAGATGTGTCGTATTCCTGACGTATCTGGAGGTGCATAAGTGGTGCATAGCTGGGTTGTGTTTGAAAACAGACGCAACTCCAGCACTGCAACACTTCTAGGACTCTACTGCGTCAATATCTTACGCCTGCCTCATAGCAGTTGTAAGACTAATGCAGGCCCTTTCACATGTCGCATTTCCCATGTGAAAGGACATATTGGGGTAATGCCAGCCAGGTATATAATCCTAGTGCAGCATTGGTGAAACTCATCTCACCTAAAGGCGGGTAGCTTATATTAGGAAGCTACTATGTAAACAATTGGTTTTTTGAAGTACCGCTTTGTGCTGAGTCATTATGAAGTGCTGTAAATAATGGGGGTTCTTGGAGCTTCATACCTCTGGTGGGTTTACAGCGGTGGACGGCACAGGTAAGCGCAGAAGGACGGGCATGGGGGACAGGGGAGAAGCAAAGGCGGCTTATTAGGTACTATTTATTTATTTAATTTGACCTATTCCGTCGTCTGTCAACTTCCCCTCAGCTTCCACCCCCACCCCACCGTTCCACCGCTTATAGCTGTGCCGGACGTGGCTGGTGGTTTACATACTTGCAGGAGGCAGAAATCTCTGGTCACATACTCGTGAATTAACTTGGAGGTTTCATTTGCCTCCTCACAAGCAATGTTTGTAATGTTATGTCAAAGACTTGTATTAAAAGTAAAATAGCGTATTGAGTAAATGTTTTTGCTGCAGAGATCCTTGTGTAATCTCTGGGTGGCAGGTTTTAGTATTGATGAAATGCCTCAGAGTCAGGCTCCCACTATAAGCATCCGTGGGTAACAAACAGGGAATACTTTGGATGCTTCAAGGTTTCTAAATGTAAAAAAAATTCTGAGCTATATAACTTTGGTTCCTTTTGATGTTAACAAATGCTTCATGAATTGAAAAAAAATGGGTTTGTGTTGTACTTTATTAAGGACAATTAGCGAAAGAGCATCAAGACATATTTCTGGTACCGGGGGATCTGGTTAGTTTCCCAGACTGTGCTCTCTTTTGTGTGGCCTATCTCTTGCCTGTGAAGGGAGGCAGAGTTCCACCTGGTTAGTAGCCTGGACCTCAAACGATGAATAGCAGCCTATTGCCTCTTTTATCTCATAATAGGGGTAAGAGACACTGCGCATTCGAAAACCCTTGGCAAGGTTGACTGGTCCTCTTTCTGTTGCTTATTGCTGTATTTGGGTGTCAGACTGGTTCTAATGCAGTGAAACCTATGCCTAGATACTGGTAATACATGCAAAAACAAGCATTGGCAAAGTCAATAGGTTGCCCCTATTCAAGAGCTATTGGCTTTGCCAATGTGTTTAGCCATATTCTGCACCAACGTGGTTGCAGTTCAGCATGGTTGAAAGTTAGGGGCATAGAGGAGAGTGGAATGAAGTGGAGTGACGTAGAGTGGAACTGAGTATCGTAGAGTGGAGTGTTGTAAAGTGTTGTGGAGTGGCATGAAGTGGTGTGTCATGGAGTGTCATAGATTAGAGCGTTATTGAATGGATTGCTGTAGATTGGAGTAAAGTAAGAGTGTCATGGAGTAGAGTGGAAAAGGGAGTGTCGTGGAGTAGAGTTGAGTGTCGCAAAGCAGATTGGAGTGTAATGGAGTAGAGTGGAGTGTCATAGAACAGAGTGGAGAAGAGTTGTGTAGAGTGGAGTAGTGAGGAGTAGAGCAGAGTAGAGGGGTGTGGTGTAAAGTGGAGTGGTGTGGTGTAGAGTGGAGTGTTGTAGAGTGGATAGTTGTAGAGCAGCGTAGAGTGGAAGGGCATAGAGTGGAGGGGTGTAAAGTGGAGAGGTATAGAGCTGAGCAAAGTGGATTAGCGTGTCGTAGAGTGGAGTAGTATAGAGTGTTGTAGAGTAGGGTGGCATAGAGTGGAGTGGTGTAGAGTTGAGTAGCCGAGTAGAGTGGATTAGTGTGCCATAGCGTAGAGTAGATTGGAGTGGAGATGAGTGGAGTGGTGTAGAGTGCAGTAGAGTAGAGTGGCATAGTGTGGAGTAGACTTGGGTGGCATAGAGTGGAGTAGAGTGCCATAGAGTGGAGTAGAGTAATGTAGAGTAGAGTAGAGTGGATTGAAGAATGATGGAGTAGAGCAGTGTGGCATAGAATGCAGTAGAGACGAGTTAAGTGGAGCACCTTAGAGTGCAGTGTTGTAATGCGGAGTGTCATATCATGTAATGTCATAGAGTATAATTACTTAGTGTGGAGAAGTGTTGAGTGGAGCTGTGTAGATTGGGGGGCATAGAGTGTCACAGAATGTCGTAGTGAAGAGTGAAGTAGAGCAATGTAGAGCGGAGTTGAACAGAGTGGAGGTGAGTATAGTGTTGTAGTGTGTCATAGAGTGGACTGGAGTGTCGTAGGGTGGCGTGTTGTAGAGTGGAGTGGCATAGAGTGGAGTGGGATAGAGTGGGGTGGAATAGAGTGAAGTGAAGGGGAGTGGAGTAGAGTGGGGTAAAGTGTCAGAGTGGAGTACAGTAGAGTGGCATAGAGTGGAGTAGAGTGGTGTAGACTGGTAGTGAGTGAGTGGCATGGAGTGTCATGGAGAATTGTAGAGTGTTGCAGCATGGAGAGCCCTACAGTGGCGGGTTATAGAGTGGAGTGGAGTAAAGTGTTGTAGAATGCCATCGAGTGCAGTAGAGGGGAGTAGAGTGGAGTGGCATAGAGTAGAGTAGAGTGGAATAGAGTGTTGTAGAGGGAAGTATCATTGAGTGTTGTGCACTAGTGGAGTGTCATAGAGTGGAGTGGGGTAGAGTGGAGTGGGATAGAGTGGGGTGTCGCAGAGTGTAGTGTCATAGAGTGGAGTGGCATGGAGTAGAGTAGAGTAGAGCAGAGTAGAGTAGAGTGGAATGTCATAGAGTGGAGTAGAGTGGATTAGGGTGGAGAAGAGTAGAGTGTGGTAGAGTGTCATAAAGGTGTGTAGAGTGCGGTAAAGTGTCGTAGAGTGGTGTAGAGTGACTGGAGTCAAGTGGCATAGAATGGAGTGGTGTAGAGTGTTGTGGTTTGTCGTACAGGGCTACAGAGTGTTTTAGAGTCACGGGGAATAGAGTAAAGGGTCATAGAATGGAGGGACACTGAGTGGAAGGGCATAGAGTGGAGGGACGTGGAGTGGCATGATGTAGAGTGGTGTGGAGTGGAATAGTCTTCATAGAGTGGAGTTTCATAGATGGGAGGGGTGTAGAGTGGAGAGGTGTAGAGTTGAGAGGTGTAGAGTTGAGAGGTGCGGAGTGGAGGGGCATAGAGTGGTGGGCCATAGATTGTCATAGAGGGGAGTGTCCTAGAGAGGACAGTTGTAGAGTCGAGGGGCTTTGAGCAGAGGAGCACTAAGTGAAGGGGCATAGAGAGGAGAGTCGTAGAGTGGAATGTAATCGAGTGGAGATTCATGGACTAGAGTGAAGTGTTGTGTAGTTGAATGAAGTGGAGTGGCGTGGTATATATTAGAGTGGAGTAGACCTGATTGTCAGGCATACAGTAGTGTAGTAAAATGGAGTGGAGTGTTGTGGAGTAGAGTAGAGTGTTGTGGAGTATAGTGGAGTATCATGGATTAGAGTGGAATGATGTGGAGAAGAGATGAGTGCTGTGGAGTGGGGTAGAGTAGAGTGTGGTGCACTAGAGTAGAGTGGTGCATATTGCAATAGAGTGAAGTAGAGTAGAGTAAAATGGAGTGTAGTTGAGTGGTGTAGATTGGCGCAGTGTTGAGTGAAGTAGAGTAGAGTAGATTGGCATAGAGTGGATGGGCATAGAGTGTAGGGGTGTAAAGTGGAGAGGCGTAGAGTGGAGTAGAGTGGAGTAAAGTGGTGTGAAGTGACATAACGGCAGGCAAGAAGAGTATTGTAGAGTGGATGGGCAGTGTCATAGAGTGGAAGAAAGTAGAATGGCATGGATTGGCATAGAGTGGTATATAGTGGAAAAAATAGGTGATATAGAGTAGATTAGAGTAGAGTGACGTAGAGTGGAATAGAGTGGTGTAGAGTGGAATAACGTGGTGGAGTAGGGTAAAGCAGACTGGTGTAGAGTGTCATAGATTGAATTAAAGTTGAGTGTCTTAGAGTGGAGTGTCATTGTGTGGAGTGGTGTAGAGTGTAGTGGGGTAGACTTGAATGTCCTAGAGTGGAATGGCTTGAGGTATTGGGGTATAGACTGGAGCGGCGTGGAGTATCAGAGTATAGCGGCATTGAGTGAAATAGAGTGGACTGGAATGGAATAGCGTAGAGTGGATTGGAATGGAGTGTCATAGAGTGGAGTGTCATAGAGTGAAGTGGAGTGTTGTAGGGTGGAGTGGAGTAAAGTGTTATAGAGTGTAGTAGAGTTAAATGGCATAGAGTGTAGAAGAGTGTCATAGAATGGAGTAGTTTAGAGTGTCGTGGAGTGTTGTTGAGTGTCTTAGAGAGTCATAGCGGATGGTCATAGAACATCATGGATTGGAGTAGAGTGGAGAGGCGTAGAGTGGAGCAGAGTAGAGTAGAATTCAGTAGAGTTGAATAGGGTGGCATTGAGTGGAGTGGAACAGTGTGAAGTAAAGTGGTGTAGAGTGATGTAGAGTGGAGTGGAGTAGAGTGGAGAGTCATGGAGTGGACTGTCATAGCGTGGAGTGTTTTCAGAGTGTAGTGGAGTGGAGTTGAATGTCTTAGAGTGAAGGGACATTGACTATAGGAGTGGAGTGGCGCAGAGCATAGTGGAGTATCATAGATTGGAGTGTTGTAGAGTGTCTTAGAGTGGAATGTTGTAGAGTGGAGAGGATTGGAGTGTGATGGAGTGAAGTGGAATAAAGTGTCATTGAGTGGAGTAGAGTAGAATTGCAAAGAGTGGAGTAGAGTGTCATAGAGTATTGTAGGGTATCGTGGAGTGGTACAGAGCATCGTAAAGTGTCAGTGTAGAGGTTCATATATTTGAGAGTATTAGAGTGAGTGGGTGGGGTGGCATAGATTGGTATAGAGTGGAGTAGAGTGAAGTAGCTTAGTGTGGAGGGGAGTAGAGTGCTGTAAAGAGAAGTATAGTTGAGTTTCATGAAATGTCATAGAGTGGAAGTCCGTAGAGTGGAGTGGGTTGGAGTGGACTGTCATAGAGTGAAGTGTCATGGAGTGGCGTGGAGTAGAGTAGAGTTGAGTGTTGTGGAGTTGAGTGTTGTAGAGTGGAGTGTCATAGAGTGAAGCAAAGTGGTGTAGTGTGGAGAAGAGTAGAGTGTTGTGAAGCATTGTAGAGTGGCGTGGAGTGTCGCAGAGTGTCGAAGAGTGGAGTTTTGTATTCTAGAGTGGCATAGAGTGAAGTATAGTGGCATACAGTTGAGTGATGTAGAGTGTAGTGGAGTGTCGTAGAGTGGCATGGAGAGTTGCAAAGTGTAGGGACATAGAGTGGAGGCGTGTAGAGAGGAGGTGCATAAAGTAGATAGGTATAAAGTGTATCAGAGTGGAGTGTCCTACAGTGAAATGTAGAACATAGAGTCAGGGGCATAGAGATGAGCAGATACGCCTAATGTGAAGTGGTGAGGAGTGTCATAGAGTGGAGTTTAGTTTCATTGAGTGTCTTAGAGTGGTGTAGAGTGGAGGGCTGTAGAGTAGATGGTTGTAGAGTGGAGGATTATAGAGTTTAGGGGCATAGAGTGGTGAGGCATAGAGTGGTGTGCCTTAGAGTGCTGTACGGTGTCATACAGTGGAGTGTCGTAGAGTGAAGGCGCATAGAGTGGAGGGCTGCAAAGAGGAGGGGCGTAGAGTGGGGAGGATGTAAAGTGGAGGGGCATAAAATGTTTGATAGTGGAGTGTCCTAAAGCAGAGGGTTGCAGAGTGGAGTAGGCTGACCTAGAGTGGCCTAGAGTGCTGCAGAGTGGAGTATGCATGTTGTGGTAGTTCACTGGCATTACAGAAAACACCTATTCAATTATAATGACCATTATATTTGCACAGGCATACAGTTATTCTAATAAAACTACTTAACTCCCAAACAATAGTGTGTGGAAATGGCATCACCTAGTGCATTGATTTGATTTGATCTTATTAAAATATTTGTTGCCACCATACTTCAGAATTTCAAAAAAATATGTTTCATACGTGCTTTCCTAATTCTGACACATTCTGAAATATTGGCACAGTTCATTTACAGACATTAAAATGTTGTTGTGTACTAAAAAAAGCCATTCTTTCACACCCCCAAATTGTCTGATAAATCCTCTCACTTTGAAGTCAGAGAAATAATCGTAAACACTAAGCTCCCTTGGAAGACAGTGCGTGACATTTGACCACTGTCTTTGAATGCACAGCAATTGTGAAAAGATAAGAACACAATTTAAAGTCCTATTTACACAAAGCAAGCTCTCCTGGAAGAATACAATAAGCAGGCTATGCTCCATGGGAGGGACAAATACATGCAGGTCAGCCTAAAATAAATGAAGCCAGGAAATAGAAAGCAAGCGTCTGTGAGTAACAGACCACAAAGTCAATGATAAGCAAAAGGGTGGAATGTATTCCTAGATCAGCTTTCAGGATGTTGTTGAGAAGTTTTTAGCAATCAGACAGTTGCACTGTGTGATAGGCTTCGACCTAATGATAAAATAATGAGGGAATACTGTAGTACTGTAATAAAATGTGGTGCATCTTGACACATAATTTGCTTTTTGCCACACAATTCAGTAAACCCTGCTGTATAATTTGGCTCTTTCCTGCCGCATAATTCCTGTGAAACTGGTTAATTGTAATTCACTCATTTGGTGTTCACGTGTATCTACGCATTGCTTTTGCAGTGACAACAACTTGGGCACGGTGAGATAAGCTGATTTGCCAAGGATCACACACTGCATACAGTGAGAAAAACACTAGCAGAGCTAATTACTCTAAACTCGACAGTCAACAATTTAGCCACGTTCCCGCATATCACCCTGTAGTGTGTAAACCCAGTAATAGCAAAATTATCTCCGAAAGTAAAAAATGGGGATTATCTGCCGTGCAACCAGGTATTAAAACCACCGTTAAGAGCAACTCACTGAGTCAAAGTGCACACAGCTCCAAGATGTCATTTTGAAAGGAGGTCATTTTGCTAGTGGACTTTAAGTGCTGGAAAATTACAATTATCGTGGTTCATTAAACATTTAGAATAATTTTGGGAATTGAAATGAATTGTTGCCTCAATTGGAAGGCCTAGGACATGGTCAAATTAAAATGATGTTTCACTATCTTGTTCCTACTGTTACCAAGATGCCGAAGAAACCCATTGTGAAAATCACTTTTGTGGGACATCTATTATGAACTCTGCTAGCACTGAATGCATTGGAAGTTGCTTTCTTTCTCAGGAGTTAGATATCTTGGACTTGGTGCCAAATTGCTTTTGCATTGCACAAATCCTGTGCAGCAATGCTCATAAATGCATTACAATTGACAGTGGGCTTTACAAAGTTAATTGTGCAATTTGCAGAGGGATACACTAGCAAGGATGGGATTCCTATCTCCTTGTAACTTACAACAAGGTCCACCTCTAGATGGTTTCCTGTGAGCCAGAGTATATCAGGCATACACAGTATTTGTTAAAATACCCCTCACACACCAAATGACTAATAAATAATTTTTTGCTTTCATAAGGCCAGGTATTTTTTTAAATCTCACTTTTCCATATCACTCCTGACCCTACTCACACTCACTCAATACACTTCACATAGCACTTACAATATCTAAGTGCTCCAGCGTAGTCGCTAGTTGTAGCACGCCCCGTCCCGCAGCGGGGCGGGAAGACCCCGATGATGAAGCATGACACCAAGGGCCCCTTTGGCGTGTGAGGGGTATTTTAACAAATACTGTGTATGCCTGATATACTCTGGCTCACAGGAAACCTTCTAGAGGTGGACCTTGTTGTTTATTTATACCATTAACTGGAGGAGGGTGCGCCCACCTGAGTGCTTTCTAGCACTACCTCTTCACTCCTTCCTTTTGATTCTTTGTTTACTCCTTGTAACTTACAACAGAATGAATACATTCTTTCGGACTCGTTCTGGCTTGTAAACCCACTAAATATAGAAGTGTTACCGACTGCCATACACATTGTGTAAACTGTCAAGTTCCGGTAATTTAGTTTATAAAATCCACTCACATAAGGTGCTCTTCTGCACTTGTTTTAGCTCAAAATGTGTTCTCTTGCAAAATGAATGCAAGGGTGCATTACACACTAAAAAATATGTGCAACACGCTGAAGCTGGCATTTCAAGTATTAGGGCTTAATTTAACATAATTGTTGGCCATTTTGTTTAATTTCCTTTGAGGAAATGACACTTAAGGGTCGATTCCGATTCAGGAAACAAATCCGTACGACGATTCGAATTCGTAGCCCTTTCCGTACGAATCGTACAAATCCGTCCGAATCACGTAGTACGATCCGTAGGAAAGAAATACTTCCGAATCTTTGCGAACCGTACGAAAAGCAAGGAAAAATCAATACAATACATGAACTGTACAAATCGTAAACATGCTGTACGACCCTACAAGTACGATCCAGACCGGGGAATCAAAATACGATTCGTACGGAAAACATCGCGTATGAGCGAGTCACAAAATCAAATACGAGACGAACAAACACTGAACGAAGCGCGCACGAACCCCTTAAAACAGCACAAGGCGGTAGAAAATGACATGTACCGCGGGAACGTCACGTTGGACACACAAATAAACAGAAGCAAATACAAGTAAATGAGCCGTACTGAACCACAAGGACACTGTAAAACAGCACAAGGAGGGTGAAAATGACTCGCACAACACCACAAAACACATTTCCAGTGTACAAACCATAGAAATGAATGTCCTAGGCAGATCCAAACAGGCAAACAGAGGGGCTAACTCAGAACCACCCCTTATAACACATCCACCAAAAATTCAAACTAATAAAAAACTAAGACCAATAAAAGGTGCCCACACACACAAACCATGATCCTTTGCAACATACCCAATTAGCAAGAGACACTGACAACACACCACCAACTGCACACATCCACCTCCACGCATACCCCCATTCACATTCAGACCCACACACCCACATCCATACACACCGTCACCCCACACCATGTCGCACAGAAGAATCCAAAGTTCACAAAGGAGGAGATGGAGATCCTTGTAGATGAAGTCATCAGAGTCGAGCCAGAGCTGTTTGGCGCTTTGGTCAGACTGACCGGCATAGCTGAGAAAACACGCCTGTGGGAGAAGATAGTCAATAGGGTGAATGTTGTTGCACCCATCAGACTCACAAGGAAGGAGTGCCGGGCCAGGTGGTATGATCTGCGGAGGATGATCAAGCGGAAAATGAACGAAGAGTACGCACAGAGCCAGCACACTGGAGGTGGTAGTCCCCGCAGATCAGTACAGTACCAGCCCTGGGAGGAGAAGATGATGGCCCTGCTACCACCGGTGGGAGTACATGGAATTGAAGGAGTCATAGAGCCTGTGAGTACACAAACAACTCATGTAACATGGGGGTAATGGCATCCACAGCCCAAGTAGAAAAAAATGCCTGCCCCAACCCCCAAGCACCCACCTCCCACAACTACATCCAAAAACTATTGCTAATGCCACTAACATGTGTCTGCCCCATTGAGAATACAAGGTCATGCTATGTCCATGCTACAGGAAGCACAGACCCAAAAATGGACATCCGGTATGCTGGGAGGGTGGGTGTCACAAAATGCATTGTGGGAGACCAAATCAGACCCAATTGCAGGGGCATCCGCAGGGGGGGTAAGGGGGGCTCTTGCCCCCCCCCTTGATCACCAGTGCGTCTGGTGTGAGCCCAGTCAGGGCCAGCTCCAGTCCATCATGCTCTTGAAATGGTACCATTGTTCCATTTGGCAGCCCCCTCCATTGGGTGTGAAGGGTGCAAGGGGGTGGGGGAGAAGGGTGTAAGGCAGAGGGCGAGAAGGGTGCAAGGTAGAGAAGGGTGCAAAGCAGAGGGGAGAAGGTTACAAGGCAAAGGGGAGAAGGATGCAAGGTGAAGGGGAGAAGGGTGCAAGGTAGAGAAGGGTGCAAGGCAGAGGTGAGAAGGGTGCAAGGTGGAAGGGGAGAAGGGTGCAAGGTGGAGGGGGAGAAGGGTGCAAGGCGGAGGTAGAGCAGGATGCAAGGTGGAGGGAAGAAGGGTACAAGGCGGAGGGGAGAAGAGTGAAAGGTAGAAAAGGGTGCAAGGCAGAGGTGGAGCAGGGTACAAGGGGGAGGTGGAGAAGGGTGCAAGGGGGAGGGCGAGAAGGGTGTAAGGGGGAGGGCGAGAAGGGTGCAAGGCAGTGGGGAGAAGAGTGCAAGGCAGTGGGGAGAAGGCTGCAAGGGGGATGGTGATGAAGTAAAAAATGTGCCCACCCCTATAAACATTTTTGTGGACGCCCATGCCCAATTGCCCTCATCCCATATGGCTCAGGTACACACCCATGCACCATGCTCAATGCACAGGGAGTGGGAAAGTACTGACAAGATAGCTGACACCGGGCCCTGGTGTAGGCAGCACAAGGCCCTCCTATGACCAGTGCAAACACAAACACCAGGACAACAAGGTCAGATATCTTGGACAGGAACTCACAACCACTGTCATGGCAGCATGCTCCATGGGGGGACAGCCACACCACGAGGGAGGCCCAGTTCCAACTCAGACTCCAACTACCAGCACGGCCTGTCACACACATCCCTTACACAAACATACCCTCCTGGGACAGGCAATGGAGTGGCCCACTGTCACAATGGTCATGTAACACAACAAAACCAATACAGATCTGCTGAAGCATCCAAGCAAAAAATGCACGGTGCAGATAAGCCCCTTGCGCTTCTTTCACGCTGCCGTTGCGTCACCTTTGTGACGCTGCAGCGGCACTAAAGTGGCGCCATGGTGATGGGTATTTACATGTTGGGATCGCAGTAATGAATGTGCTACTAGATCTGAGGATCAAACAAGGACATTACTACTCACCTACATAGAAGGCTGTGCCATACGTTTCCATGTATTTATCCAGCAGTTATCAAAAAACCCAAAAAAGTCTTAACAGCCACGTAACGGGGGAATTTGAGCTTACTTCAGGACGAGCTCTACAAGCCCCTACTGTGAAAACAGAGATGAACAATCTACATGAAATCATAGCATATGTAAAGGTGATGAAACACCATAACACACCAAAGATTATGTTGTACGAGTTGCAAAAGAAATGGCCAATATTATGATCCTGTTCCAATGATTGTGCAACTAGCACAGGGGTCACAGAAGACACATAAAAGGTAGCAGAGTATTGCAGCGCAATGAAGGGGGATAACGCTGTGCAGGCAGCTTCAAGGCAATTAAAGCCATGTGGTAATCCAGAAAATAACAGTATATGAATAAAGTCCAATAAACAGAAATTCAAATGCACTGCTGCACGACTCACCCAAAGCCAACAATCCGTCGTTATCCCAGGGAATCAGTGAGGGTCAAGAAGGGAAATTACACAGCCCCCGCAAGAGCTTTAAGAAGCTCGTCCAACGAGGGAGGGAATTAGGTAAACACAAGGAAGCCCCGCAAGAGCCAGTCATCGGCTCGTCCAACTGGGCTTTGAAATGCCAAACAGAACAAGCTGCTGGGCCGGAACTCAACCAAGAGTAATGAGGAGCGATGGCGCAAAAACACCCCTACCGTGACCAGGATATGCAGCACGCCACAAGAGGATCCTGGATTCAACGGCACCCGACTGGTGTCACAGAAGCGTTTACATTTACTACAGCGCAATGTTGTGACGTCATCAGCGCCACGTTCTTGGCTTCAAGGCAATGACATTTCTCATCCACTTACCGAGAAGGCTTTCAAAGCAGTGTTCTCCACCAACCCTGAGGAAGCGACGTGACAGTGACATGACATACTGGCACAAAGGGCAATGCATCCATATGAACAGACTCACAGAACAGTTGACAGAACATATGGGACATACGCTGGCCCTCACCTTCACAACATGGTTGTTGGAAATCCAAATGTACTGGCACACAATATTAAGTGGAAGAGCCAAACACATCAACACATCCTGCTGCACACAGAGAGGCTGCAATTCCCCATAGAGCCTGTTGTTTTGATGTCGCACACAATGTCAACCCGTGGCATCTGCAATGTGTCATGGGCAAGGTTTACACACATTGATGCCTTCACCAGAGTCCACACTCCACTACAGATGACTGTCAAGAAGGGTGACTGTCATGTCATGGGGGTGGTGAAACATGTAATTTGATCCATGGTGAGGAGACATGTATGCATTGTACTACAACAAGTACATAAACAGTTCCCACACATTCCCAAACCATACCAACACCAAAAAGCCTGTTTGGATCTCTTGCCCGAACTGACATTTACACATATCCGTGCATGGAAAGCTGATTCAGCCCACGTTGTAATCATCATGAGGAATAGCATGAGGATAAAGATGACACTAACAGACAGCAGGCACAGCAACCTAGGAATGACAGACACACAAGAGGTCACCGTTAAAAATCTTTGCAAAAGACATGGGCAGTTACGAAACAGGAACAAAGTAGGACACATGCAAATTCAAGGAAAGTAATTGCGCATTACTGTGTGGCATGACATCAGCACTCGCGTGACACATCAGAACACACATCAAAGTCACTTTGCCTACAGTCAGCTGGAGACACACATTGCAACACATGCCACTCAATGCTACAAGCTTGCTCACTCATTCCCAGTGACTCCCAATTATGAGAAGTTGCATATGAGCTGACTCCGGATATCATCCTCCTCCTCATCACTTGCATCGTGACCAAGCCCTTGATCCTCAACGGGTGGATGTTCCTGCTCCTCAGATTCCAGGATGAGTGGCAATGCCTTCTCAACTGCCATGTTGTGCAGCAGGCAGCACACAATGAAGATCTTACAGACCTTGTCCGGTGCATATGGGAGGGATCTGCCGGTCTTATCGAGGCACCGGAATCGCCTCTTCAGGAGGCCAAACGTCCTCTCAATCACTTGCCTGGTCTGCCCGTGTGCATTATTGTACCGCTGATCTGCAGCTGTTCTTGGGTTGCGGAGAGGTGTCATTAGCCATGGCATGTTGGGATATCCCGAGTCACCTACATAGATACATAATGTAAATAAGTGGGTCAGGAGATGCCGTAAGAGCAATAGATACTGAAACACACAGGACAAACTGTGTTTACCCACCAACAAGACATGCCCGCTCGTTGCGCAGCCGCAGCATCATTTGTGGCACCCCGCTATGCCTCATGATGAATGCATCGTGTGCTGATCCTGGAAAACGTGCACAAACTAGGGAAATCAGCATGTTAGAAAGACACACCACAAGGGCATTTATTGAATGGTAATGTTTACGGTTGCGGTAAGCCTGCTCCTGTGCCTGTGGAGGCACCAAAGCCACATGTGTCCCATCAATGGACCCAATGACATGTGGCATCCCTCCCAGGGCATAGAAATCACCCTTGATATCTCACAACTCTTCAGGAGTAGGCAATTTGATAAATTCATCAATGTGCTACAACATGGCTGCCAAAACATCACACAGGACACGACTGAACATCGTCTGTGACATTCCACCAACATCAGCTATGGTTAATTGAAACGTACCTGTAGCAAAAAAATGTAGGGCAGCCATCACCTTTATCTTGGGGGTGAGCGCAGTAGGAGACCTGTGTTGCGGTTGTAGATGTGGTGCCAGCTTGTTCGTCAACTCCTGAATCAACTGTTGAGTGAATCTGTAACATCAGATGCAGGCATGTTCCCTCATGGTAGCCAAATCTGGGGTAGAGGCGGTGCCCTGCAGGACAAATTTGGGAATAATGGAGATTGACAGTCAGCCAACATCAATGGCAATGTACATAGCACATGCAAAACTGCTACTAGACATCAGGTCACTATGGAGACTGGCGTGTGCAATACATCCAGGGTATATATGCCAGCTTGCTGGCACTCATACGAAATCCAGATACACCTGTTGATTGACAAATCGACATGACATGCCCTGAAATGAGCTGCTGGGCCGGTCTGAGTGAACAGCCCGAGATATCACCAGAGTGACACACGTCACCATACCTGCAGTGGAACGGTGTCATCCCATCCAGAAAGCTGACTGCAAGGCACACACACAGGTCACATGAAATGTCAAATGTACATATCAAACACATTGCGATTAAGGTATACATGTGACAACAAAACAACACAGCCATTGTCACGACGCAGACACGTATGCCTGGGGAAATATTATGTCTGATGCACACAGACCCAACAGCCGTGGGAATCCACATGTTGCATGGTGTGCGTAGATCTGAAACCATTCCCATCCCAACACAGACCCATGTTAGATGCACCAACAGCAGATGCAGTTTACGGAACACAAACAGCAAGCTCAATTTAACACATGACACACACATGACATAGTAACATAGGGTCATGCTGAGTGTGACATGTCAGTTGACAAAGTGCCCCAGTCCCTGGAATCAGGAAACAGGTGCCGGTAGTGATGACTGTGCCATCCCAGTGTTGCTGTGCATGACAAAATCTGCCTAATGATACACATGGGACAAGTGTCAAGGTGATGTGTGCCACATAGTGCCACATCACACATGACATGTGTCCACAGGTCATCACACATCGATTGTGCAACCAGATTAGATGCCCTGTGCTATATAACTAGCTGCCACACCTAGGGCCTGCACATGAAAGTATACAATGAAAAGTACCTGATAGACATCCTTGTGCGAACCGTACCCCTACATCTCTTCCGTGTGTGCACCTTGTATCACTATTGTAATGGTGCCATACGTGAGTTTGTGAAATGCACCGTGCCCCTGCATTCGCATCAGCGTGTGAAATGCACAGTACCCCTTAAATCACATCAGCGTGTGAAACGCACCATATCCCTGCATTCACATAAGCGTGTGAAACCCACCGTACCCCTGCATTCGCATCGGCGTGTGAAACGCACCATACACCTGCATTCACATCAGCGTGTGAAACGCACCGTGTGAAACGCACCGTACCCCTGCATTCGCATCAGCGTGTGAACCGCACCGTACCCCTGCATTCGCATCAGCGTGTGAAACGCACCATAACCCTGCATTCACATCAGTGTGTGAAATGCACCGTACCCCTGCATTCGCATCAGCGTGTAAAACGCACCGTACCCCTGCATTCATATCAGAATGTGAAATTCACCGTACCCCTGCATTCACATCAGCGTGTGAAATTAACCGTACCCCTGCATTCGCATCAGCGTGTGAAATGCACCATACCCCTGCATTCGCATCAGCGTGTGAAGCGTATCGTGTGAAATGCTCCGTATCCCTGCATTCACATCAGCGTGTGAAACACACCGTACCCCTGCATTCACATCAGCGTGTGAAAAGCACCGTACCCCTGCATTCACATCAGCGTGTGAAAGGCACGGTAACCCTGCATTCGCATCAGCGTGTGAAACGCACCCTACCCCTACTTTCCGGGTGTGTGTGCGCATCGTATCACTATTGTAATGGTGCCATACGCGAGCGCGTGAAACGCACCGTACACGTGTGTGGATCTCAAAAATAATAAGGGGACACATAGTGGACGAGTAGTAGGTCCTGAATGCATCCTGGGTGTCATGGATACTGAGTTTTGAGTAGCTTAGTGTCCAACAGGTGACCTGCAAAAGTCAGTTGGCCCAAAAAATACAATGTTGCAAAATGATTGTTTAGCTGAAGTTCAAATTTTAAACAATGCGAATGCTGTCAGAGCCGTATGTTTGAAGGGATTGGAGGAAACGTACGATGCAAGCGAATCTGACCTATCACTCTGTACTCCTCGTACTGAATGCCCCTCAGTGTACTGGTTTAAGGCAGCATGAACCCCTGAGAGGGCACTTGCCTTCACAACATTGGAGTGGACCACACTGCTGCTGTCTCTGCATCCTCTGTCTCATGCAATGGCACGTACTGTGGAGAGGGCCCCAGAATTCACTGAGGAGGAGAACCAGGCCCTGCTGGACAACCTCCTCCCAGAGTACCCAAAGCTGTATGGGAGACCAGAGGAGCAGGTGAGTGCTGACTCCACTATCTTTGACTGTGCATCTGTTGTGTGAGTGTCACAACAGGCATTGTGTCCAGGTGGGACAGACATGCAATGTGGTTTGGAGTGAGTCCCAGGGGGTGTATATGCTGATGTCTCTCTTGGAGAGCATGATGTAGTTCATGTGTTTTCAGTCCTCACTTGAATTGTGCTTACTGTGACATTCACTGCATAGTGAATGACACATTCAGCCGTGCCAGACCTTGGTGTCTTCATTTCCAAATGTCCTGAGGTGGAACAGTGGTCCCCCCGTCGTGACAGGTGACTGTACTCACAGATGTTTATGAGTTGAGGGGACCTGTGGTGAGATTGTCCAAATGATGTGTACAACCTCATGGACATTGGTGTGTGTGAATGTGCCTTGTCATGTGGGTGAGTGTGCATGTGATGTGTGGCAACACTGCTGCATGGCATAGGCAGCAGCTAACCCCATCTGATGTGACAAGTTAGCAGTGCTGTGTGCGTGACTTGCAAAGCTAGCACGACACCAGTGACACCCCACAAGCAAGTGGCACATATGCAAAGTGAGGGTTGTATCCGCTGTTGTCAGTGACAGGCGAGTAATCTGTGCCATGGTGTGTCTGTATGGTCTGCTGAGGGTTCTTCAATGGAGTGGGATATGTGACTGCTTGGCAGGTGATGTCCCACACCCTGCAGTTGCATGTGCTGCCCAGTGTGTGCCATGATCAGTGAATGTGTTGCACCCCTTTCGCCATCTGTTGTCCTTCAATGCCATGTAGTGCATTGGGGCTTGCACACCGGCCAAATTCACATGGAGAATGATGCAAGTCCTGTCAGCATCCTATGCCCTGTTCACATTATCGAAGATGTGCAGGTGTGCGTCTCTGGGACATGGAGCAGGTGTAGTGATGTCTCACTGTGTCTTCCTGACAGGTAACACCATTCGAGAAGGGGGAAATCTGGTGGGACATCGTCAGGGCCATCAGGTCTGTGGGGGCCCTCGCCGACGCCTACGTAACATGCAGAAGAGGTGACAAGACATCCGGTGCTGGACCCGGCGTATCGCCCGGGTCCAGCTGAAGTTGTCACCTCCACGCCGGCAAGGTGGTCACCGTTGCCTGACCCCCCACATGCTCTGTGTCCTGGCGGTGGTGTTTCCAGACCTCGATGGGCAGTTGCAGAAGAGACAGCAGCAAGGAGGGGGTAGGTACATGGCTGTTTGTTGTGTTGTGTGTCACCTGCTTTTTGAAGTGCTCTGAAGCCTGGCTACACTCCCATAGTTGGGGTGTCAGCTCAGACAGGTTATATGTGCAGTGCCTTTTCGGCTCCCCATAGTCACCTTCAAAAAGCAGGTGACACACAACACAACAAACAGCCATGTACCTACCCCCTCCTTGCTGCTGGTATTTAAAATGATTTTTTGCCCAATGTACTTACAGGGCTCTGAGTGTGGTGACACCTTGGGGAGTGAGGTGGGTTAGTTAGCCCTGAGGGGCATCACTATTGTTTCTTTGTGAACTTGAGGTGGCATCACTTCATTGTATTGATCTGCTCTCTTGTAAACAAACACTAGCTTCTCTGTGTATTTCTCATTCAAGTTGTGGCATAGTGTGTTTTTTGGATCCTTTTGTCCAAGTAGCATTGTGTCTATACCAACTGGCCAGTACAAGGCTCAAATATGTGCAGAGTTATCTGGCTGTTACTCATGATGCATGGCATGATTTGCAGTGTGACCTACTGATTTTGTGCTCATGTGTCAGATGTGGCAAGGTGACTTATGCATTTCTGTTTCTTCTCCTTGCCCACAGCATCATCACCCACAACTGGAGGAGACAGCTGCATGGTCCAGGAGGAGGGACCCAGCCACAGTGCCACCAGCGTGGAGGAGTGCAAGGGAGCCAGTTGCACGAAGGGTGAGGGGAGTCAGTCAGCTGACCTGTTGAAAGGTGACACATCTTACCACGCCGATGGATCCGATTCTGACTCCCATGAGGAGGGGGAATTTGCAGCAACACCGGGCAGTGGCACCAAGTCTGTACCCGCCCCCTCCAGCACCATCTCCACCCTCCCAGTTGCTCCCATCCCTTCTGTCCGTGCAGCCCCCCATGTCTCCTTCAGCCCCGGCACCGCAGCCCCTGCCCCTGTCACCCCTGCTGCTATCAGCGCGGAGTCTGTGGACTTACTCTGCCAGTTACAGGTTGGTCAGACATTGATGCTGAATGTCCTCCATGCCCACACTCAAATCCTGACACAGTTATTGTCTTTCATGGAGGGCATGTCAGCAGCGATGTCTGACCAACGTCGGACTATGCAGTCCATGGACTCATCACTGACGGCAGCAGTTTCCCTCCTGCAGCGGTCCGTCCCCCCCTCCTTCGGACCCATCCACACTCCCCTCTCCCATACCTGTCCCACGCACATGCAGGAAGACACGATCACGCACCCCAACAGACACAGGCAGCACACACCCACATATGGTGAAGCGCACATCTCCTGGCACGCACACTCAAGGGGCTGCAGGCACATCCACATGGACTGGGGTTAGACCGCATACACGCAGTCAGAGTCACAGTCAGCACTCCTCACAGCCCTCTCCCTTCACTCCAATAGTGTCCTCGGGTGCAGGGGTTGGGCTGGACGAACTGGCAGCAGTGTGCAGCGCAGAGTTTCTGTCCACCTTTGGCACTGCACAAGCCACTGAGGAGGATACGTCCACCCCTGCACCCACCACACCTACCCTTCCCACTCCTGTCCCTGTGGTGCCTGCCTGGTCCTGCCCCCGATGATGCCCCCCAAGGTTCAACATCCCATTAGCTACTCCATGTGCAGGCAAGTTAGGGGTAGACAGCCTACTCAACGTCCCCCTCCAAGGACATTTGTGTGGACTGGCCATTGGCCTTATTTGAGCACAGACTCATTTTTGCACATCTTCTTTTTTCCAGCTGAATAAAGCCTTTTATTTTACGTTCAACAATATTGCATTTCAGGTACTTGATGTTGATGATGAGGGGCCTGGAGTTGGTGTCCTAGTAATGTTTTGGGGTTCTGAAAGATGATTTTTGTTGATGGTCATGAGGTGGACCATGGTATCTGTATGCCATCACAATGTCTCTGCAATTAATCATTAGTTGTGTGTGTTCAGTTTAGCTACAGACATTGTCCCAAGGAGTGTTCCTTCCTCTGTGGCACCTGACATCTTCACTGCAGACAGTTGCACAATTGTTGTGCTGACATGTGTGCATATTTCCTTTTTTGGTGACAGTTCCCTTCAACAATGGCCATGCCTGCTCACAGAAGTCTACTGCTCATTTTTCTGCGCCATCCTTGCAACTCACTGTACTTATGTTTTGAGTATGTACAAATGCCTTCAGGGACACATTCACCCTTTTCACCACTATGCATGTGTGTAATCACAGCCTACCCCTATGTTGGGAATTGTTATGTAGGGAATTTGGGCACATGACTCACAATTTTGTACATTGTATCTAAGGGGTTTCAACCCTATTCCTTCCATGAGAGACTACATCTTGGTGGTCTGACCACCACCTGGACATTCACATCAGTCCTGGGATGTGAGTGACAGTGTGTGTTCCCTTTCGCTCTCTTTGTTTGGTAGGCTGTAACATCCCTATAGACTATTGTGTCATGATGGTAGGGTGTGTATTTCGCCTGCAGCCTCCATGGGTGGGTATACATATGGAATTTGACATCACACCCACATGTGGAGTGTCACGCAGTGTGTGAAAGTAATCCATCCTGCAGGGAGTGGAACACTGCTGTAAGTGATGTGTTGCTATGGCACTATCATTATAGTCACAAGTTAGGGATGTGCACATACCCCAAATAGTTGTGGTATGCTGATGATGATGTACCCCCCTATATCTGAGCACTAATGGGAGTCTTATGCACCCACCCCATATGACTGGCCACTGCTGGGAGTCCTATGCACCAACCCCTCATATGTGTGGCCACTGCTGGGAGTCCTAATCACCCACCCCTCATATGTCTGGCCACTGCTGGGAGTCCTGTGCACCTACCCCCATACTGTTGGTCACTGCTGGGAGTCATATCCACCCACCCCCATACTGTTGGCGACTGCTGGGAGTCCTTTGCACCCACCCCTCATATGTATGACCACTGCTGGGAGTCCTATGCACCCATCCCCATATGACTGGCCACTGCTGGGAGTCATATCCACCCACCCCTCATATGACTGGCCACTGCTGGGAGTCATATCCACCCACCCCCATACTGTTGGCCACTGCTGGGAGTCCTATGCACCCACCCCTCATGTGTCTGACCACTGCTGGGAGTCCTATGCACCCACCCCCATATGACTGGCCACTGGTGGTAGTGATGTACACCCACCCCCTTGGAGCTGGACACTGCTGGCCCAGACCTGCACATACCAATGTGAAGGTAATATGCAGGGCCAGATCGACGCGTACCCTTCCATTTTTGCTGTACGCAGGGGTTGCTGGACACGCCCCCCAGGTAACCGGACATTGGTGGTGATGTATGGCATACAGATTATGGGGTGGGACTTTAGTATGGGTGATGTTTCCCGCCCCTCACCCCCCCTAGCCACTGGTTGTTGTTCTCGTACCAGGTCCTAGGCGTACAGAACTCGGCAGACACGGACGATGGGGTTGATGGCATGTGTGCCTCGTAGCACTATAGTAATTGTGCCATACACGAGCGCGTGATACGCACCGTATCCCTACATTCCTGGCGTGTATGTGCCTCGTATCACTATTGTAATGGTGCCGTACGCAAGCGTGTAAAATGCACCGTACCCCAACATTCCTGGTGTGTGCGCGCATCATATAACTATTGTAATGGTGCCATACGCGAGCGTGTGAAATGCATCGTACCCCAACATTCCTGGCGTGTGTGCGCATCGTATTACTATTGTAATGGTGCCATACGCGAGCATGTGATACGCACCGTACCCCTACATTCTTGGCGTGTGTGTGCCTCGTATCACTATTGTAATGGTGCCGTACGCGAGCGCGTGAAACGGCCCCAACAGCGCTAGGATGCCTGGCTTCACCTTGGGGTGCCCAGGAGTGGGCACTTCACAGGGAAAGGCCAGAAAGGGTTCCACAGAGGTATGTGTACAGCGCCTTGAGACCCCTTCGGGGGTGATACATGCGCTCTATAAGCACTACATTTACATTTTTTTTTACTATTGTAATGGTGCCATACGTGAGCACGTGAAACGCACCGTACCCCAACATTCCTGATGTGTGTGCGCATCGTATCACTATTGCAATGGTGACATATGTGAGCGTGTAAGATGCACCGTACAAGTACACTTCCGTTGTTGCGGTACGTTGTTCTCACCGTATGCGCCGTCGTTGGTTTCTGTGCACCAGGTCGTAGGCGTACAGGACTGGGATGACACAGACGATGGGGTTCATGGCCTGTATGTCGCGTATCGGGGATACGGTTCGGGTTGGACTCTGCTTTTACGGACGTTTTGAGCTCCCGTAGAAAAAGGGGCGTACAGAGTGTCGCAGAGACGAATCGTACTTGCTGGGCCGGAAACTGCTGCTTATTTACGTACGGACGTCGCGTACTCCGTGTTCCAGATACAATTTGCACTTATTTTTTTGTCGTACGGTGTTTAGTAAGATTCGTACGGAGATCTGCTTTGGATACGAACTGTACTTCATCGTACGTACGAGAACGTTTTACGGGTAGGATTTGTATGGGAAATATGCTCCGTACAGCTATTTGTAAGGGATTTTACTGAATCGGAATCGGCCCCTTATTTTTTATTTAAGCTACAATGAACAGATTTTCAAAATGGATTTTATGTGGCCAAAGCAATCGAGTAGATATTACTATGACCCATAAATCCCCTAGATAACCATTATTAAAGAGCTCGTCAAACTCAGATTGCCTCCCATGAGTGATGTTGATTTGAATCTTTTCTACCTCTTTCTCACTAGGAGATTACTCTGGCTTCCTGGTAATTCCATCAATCAGATCTTCATGTGAAGGTAGCAGATGCTTATTGTTAGGCCAATTAATCTCAGACCTAGAACATGCTTTACCCCGAAACTTGCAAACAAATTGCATGGTTTATGAAGCATAAGACACCACTATTAAAGATACGACTTTCTACGTGTTAGAGGGACAGAATTTCAGACCCTTGATACAATTTGACTTGAAGAGTGTACTTTTTGGGTTTAGTCACTGACTTGCTAAGGCATGCACTCACTTTGTTGAGAGGTTAGGTAGGTCCAAGCTGCATCTGAACGTACTGTGGAGGTCTTACATTATGGCCTCAACTTAACGGCAATTTGGATAGAAACAACATTGACGCAGATTCCGCTGGAGGTGTTAGAAAGTTAACCTGACTGGTAGATCAGTGAGCCCCAATCCCTCATTGGATATAATGGAAGGGGGAGTGTTGTAAATATTTCCTCTTGTCAACCCGTATTTTCCACCTTTATTGATACCTATATTTTTTCTGGAGCTAGAACTCTGTGCAGTTTTCTCCTGCTTACCAGGGGTAAAGTGCCTGTGCTCCCCCTTTAAACATGGTCAAATTGGCATATTTCTAATTAGTATATTTATTTTACCTATAAGACCCTAATATTTGGTACAAAGTGTTCCGAAGGCCTGTCAGTTAAATGTCACTAGTGGACTGCAGCAATTATTGTACCATCCACTACAATGACAGTTTAATGCATGGCTTCAGGCCTATCAGTGTAGCTTAACTGTAGCAGTGTAAAAACTTTAATTTGGCCTGTCAATATAATCACTTTTGATAGGTCAAAACCTCCCTTTAAAATATAAATAAGTCACTCAGTGCAGTCCTTGTTGCCCACTACCATGTACAAATTTAATGTTGACTTGTCCTCACAGTGATTAGCACCCAAAAGCTATTTTCACTTTGGCTGGCCTAGCTGTCCTATGCTGAAAATGATTAAAAATCCTAATCCATCATCTTTGGAGTTGGACTAGCTAGAAAAACAATTAGACATCTATTGTATTAGTTATTAAAAAATTTAAATCTGACTATTCAAATAATCACAAACCTGCAAACGTATCAAAAATACGGACAAGTGCTCATGTTTTAACTACATAAAGTGCTGAATTAGTGTGCAAAGTGCTTTTTAGTGAGTTTAAAATAAAAAAATGTAGTTTCATATGAATAAGGGAGTACATTAGCGATGGCACACTAAATAAAACCTCTATTTATGAAGAGTTACATGCCAGCACTACGACAGAAGCAATGGTACTATGATTAAATCACAGCAAAAACCTGATCAGATCACGGTTTTTCCAAGTCAAAAGCTGAACATTGTGGCATAGTGCCCTTACTTTTATACAAAAAACAACCTCAAGAATACAGCCAAATTCAAAAACCATATTTCTTATTGTCTCATGAAACGACCCTGGGATGATGCAGGGGATGTATAGAAAATCAAAAACATTCATAAATGCTGAATACAGATGTAAACTTGAAATTCAATGACCAAGCCATTTGGACAAACCCTTACCTAACTTCCTGAACTATTAGAACATTACTGGATGATAACAAGTCAGTAGGTTGTCCCCAATTTTATGTTGATCAACCCAGTTATAGGAAGCAGTGGAGATCTTCCCCTGTATTTAATCCATTAGGGATCCTGGTATCTAACAGCAGAATGTACTTACTTTCAAGCTGTCTTAAAACCTTCTCCCTATTGCCCCCCCTGATGTTCTTGGGCACAGCATCGATGATAAAATACCTCAGATCATTGAGATTTTTATTATGAATTATTTCAAAGTGCCGGGCGACAGGGTAGTTAACATCAGAATTTACCACAGCACGGAGATGCTGAAGGATGTGATTGAAGGCCTGTAGTTTGGTGCTCCCAACGTACCTGAGTCCACAGGTACATTGGAGCACATAAACCGCAAACTCAGTGCGGCAGGTGAAGTGTTCCTTGATCTTAATAGGATTGGGATCAAAAGCCGACAGATACTCACTGGTATTTACGCCGAACTTGCAGGCTCTGCACGAGATGCATTTAAAAAAGCCACACTTATTGGAAATCCGATGAGGTTTAATTACCACCTCAGGGCTGGATTTGACCAAAACGTCCCTCATGGACGGGGCTCTCCGAAAGACGACTGAAGGCTCTTCTGATACTAGAGGAGCTAAGCTGATATCAGTTCTTAAAAGTGGCCAATGCTTCTTCAGAATCCCCCTCACCTTTTTATGATCATCATTGAATGTGGTAATAAGACTGATGTCCCTGCTCACTGTCTCAACCTCCATGTTATCTGGGCTTACAGTGACATCAGTATTGATTGAGGAGAGATAAACCTCCCTATCCAAACAGTTAGCTTTCTCCTTGGCATTTAGCAACAGGGAAGTGTCATACCCTCTAGCCTGAAATCTGATAAAGGCCTCATTCTGGCAGCGTTCAAGATCTGCTGCTGTGCTACAAATCCTCCTCATCCTTAAAAACTCCCCGTAGGGGATGCTTCTAATCAGATGGTTTGGATGGGAGCTACTGGCGTGCAAAATAGCATTGCCCGCTGTGGTTTTCCTGTGCAGGCGGGTATGCAGACTCCCCTCCCCTATGTAGATTTCCACATCAAAAAATTGAATAAGATATGTACTAATCTGGGAGGTGAAACATAAATTAAGACTGTTGCAATTGATCTTATCGACAAATTCATTCGTTGATTCCACTGAACTCCTCCAAATCATGCAGATGTCATCAATAAATCTCCAATAATGTATCATACAATTGGGGAAAAATTCATCGAGTGTTCTCTTGAGGACATGCTCCTCCCACCACCCAACATGTAAACATGCATAGGTGGGAGAGAAGCATGCCCCAATTGCCACTCCTCTCAACTGTTGATACACCTCCCTGTTATACAGAAAGAAATTGTTGTTAAGACACAGTTCTAACATTTTCAACAACATAGTACTGTGTTGACTGTAAGAAATACTGCGTTTACTCAAATAGTATCTAACTGCATTCAGTCCATCCACGTGAGAGATACTGGTGTACAGTGAATTAATGTCTAAGGCAATGAGTACATAGTCACTCTCCCAATTGATGCCATTGATTTTAGACAGAAAATGGCCAGTGTCCTTAATGAAAGATGGCAAGTCCTCCACATATTCATGCAGGAATTCATCCACATATCTAGAAATAGATTCTAACAAACTCCCCTGGGCAGAGATGATTGGTCGCCCTGGCACTGGAGATATTTGTTTGTGGATCTTCGGAATTAGATAGAAGAAGGGTGTAACAGGGAATTCGTTCTTTAGGAAAGCATGTTCTTGCTTGCTCAATAAGCCCATTTGTCTCCACTGATTTAAGTCCTTGTGGGTTTTGTCTTTTAAGCACTTAAGGTCATTAAAACTGCCCTTTTTATAGCATGTAATGTCACTTAAATGCTTTTCTGCTTCCGCCATGTAAAGACCACGAGGCCAGATGACAGTGTTGCCTCCCTTATCAGCTTTGTTGATAATCAGGTTAGAATCACTCCTTAGTTTTTTCATCAAAATACGGTATTGTTTTTCCATATATTTGAATCTCTTTTTTCTGCAAGTGATGCTATATTGTAGTCCTTTCAAATCTTCAACCACTATGTCACAAAAGCATCGATGTTATCTTTTGGCTTATTGGATAGAATGTGGATGGAGGTTTAAAATTAGTCACACATGAAAGATTCATAGAAATCCCCCCAACAGCCAAATTTTGATGGGTGGTTCCAGGTTCAAACACTTCCTCTCGTGCCAATTCATTTGCCACACGGAGAGCCTTAATGTCCGCAATCTGAAACAGGCTCGAAGGTTGGGTGTTCTTAGAAATATTAGATGCCCGAACCTGGGAGTTGTTTAACTTAAAATGTTTCTTTAATTTAAGTTTGCGGATGAACTTGAACACATCTATGCGAGTTTGCACATAGTTGAATGAGTTACTAGGACAGAAGGACAACCCTAATGAGAGAAGCTGCATTTCTGCTTTAGTCAAGGTAGTGTCAGATAAATTGATAACTGTATTGTCTTGTGAATCAGATGCTTTTGATTCGCTCGAGATTAATGATGGAACCTGGTCATACTTGCCCACTAAGTTATTGTTGGTTGAATTTGCTGCTGCTGTTACCATTTCTTCCCTTTCCCTCTGCCTTTCTTTACAAAGCCTCTGCCTCCTGAGTTTCCTCCTTGAACTGCGCTTTTTGTTTGCTGTTCTTCGTTTAATTTCCGCAGTTGGCGAGTCAGCGGTCGCAGTGTTTTGTATCTGTCCTCTACGAGAAAAACCAATTCTTCAGAGGGTGTGTATTTAGTGGGTACTTTTCCTAGGTTTGATCCACCTGCTGCTCCTTCATCAGAATCACAGCTACTAGCTACTGAGCTCAATTCCGTTTCCGACACTTCCGTTCTTTGATCACTTCCAACAGTGGGGACCACATTTTTAGCTACCAATGCCTGTCTCTTTGCGTTGTCAAATTTGCGCGCGAACGTGAAAATCCTTCCCGTTTCATAGTCGTTTTTGTCACGCGCAAACTTGTGTTGTTTGCGAATGCTGATGGTCTCCTGGTGCTTTGCCAATCTAGCCTCGATTTCTTCTCTTTGTTTTTTGATGAACTCCTTATCTTCTTCATTTTCCAAGTCCTTATTTAAATCTTCAATTTCTTTAAGAATCTCAATGCGGTCTATTTCTGCATACTTTATGAGTAGACAAACCATATTCATGGACGCGTCTAAGTTCAAAGTAGCCCATTCCTTCAAGAGTAGGGGGTTAGGATTTTCAAAAGAAGGCGCAATAAGCACTCTCAATATATATATATATATATAGTTAGTAATATTTAAGTTTTAGTTTAAATGTTTCTACTTCAAGTTTATATCTTTAGGGGGTTGCATTAAAATTGTTAGTTTTTTGCAATGAAATGCAAATGTAATATATTTTTGCTTAATTTAAATATGTGTATAAAATGTTTTTGTTTTATTTTAAGTAATTTAAAATGATTCTTTTATGTTAAAAGTGTTTTTTATATATGTACTAGTGATTATTTCGTTATTTTGGTGATATTACTGTCATCGATATTGTGTCTTTTGATATTTTTAACATATAGTGGCCGATTCTGATTTGGTAAAATTCCCTCCGAATAGCCGTACGGAGCTTTTTTCCCGTACGAATTGTATGCAGAACCATCCCAGTATGTATGATGTAGTACTATGTGTACCCATTCCCTGGTCCGGATCGTACTTGGCGTGCCGTAGGGCATTTTTACGAATCATACGGTTCACTGTGCTGGTCGATGTCGTACGTATTTAATATCTAAAAAGGATGCTCACAGCCCCCACCCTACATTCTCTAGGAGATTTAGAGGAGACATCTCTGTCCATTTAAGTCATTCTATTATTGGTTCCTGGGAGTAATTTCACTCCTTTTTCACACCTATTCAAATTATAAATACTGGATGGCAGAAGTGGGAGAGCAAATGCAAATTTCGCCTCCGGATTTCAGTCTAGGAAAAAGTAACTTTCTTAATGTGACTTTTCTGTCATATTTATCACAATCCACAATTAAATTTAAATTGTCCTAAGAGACTGAGGCGAGAACACACACACTCGCCTGTCAGCGCAACATCCATTTGAATAAAACGTGATGCCCGCAGCTTACCTACCATCCTACTTAAGGATCTTAATGACAGTAATGAAAGTGCAGACACGCCAACCTACTCAAGGTTACTATTTTGTTTCACTTCACAGGACTACGTTGACCAGGAGTCCCGGTGTTGCCAAACTCCACCCACTCAGGGAGGACGACGCCAGCTGCTCAAACTAAGACGTGTTTGACTAGCGTGAAGAGAACATGGTGTTGAACTGCGCACAGTCCATGAGGAAGGGGCGTTTGTGGCCCCGAAACGCGTCGGACCCAATTTTAACTCAGGGGAACCTGTGAACATTGCAGAGGAGCCAAATACAGACCGGAGGGTCGGATGAAGCGGTGAGCCCTCCCGAAGCGCTTGCGCAATTTGCTCTAATATATATATATATACATATATATATATATATATATATATATATATATATATATATATATATATATAAATTACCTACTGGCGGTCGCCAGTAGGTATATATAGTTAGGATTTTTTCTCTATGGGATTTTTGAAAATTCTATGTCTAATAACTTTGGCGTTTGTGGACGGAATTGGCTGAAATTTTCAGGAAAATGGAACATTTTGTTTCTGGGCAGCCCTGAAAATTTGGGGGGTTTCGTCAAGGGGGGGCCGAGAAAAAAGGGGGGTCCCAAAAGGCGTTTTTCCCATGTTAATTTACATTGGGCGGTTGGCCTGACATTTAAATCGAACGGCTGAATGGATTTGCACGAAACTTGGCAAAATTGTAGGGACTGGTAGCCCGATGTGCCTTTGCTAGGTCTCAATATATGTGCTCCAGTGGATTTTGAGAAATTAACGTTCAAAAACAATATATATATCTGTAACAGCGCTCCGGATAGCGCTCCGGTTCGCGTACTTGACGCGTAATGGAACTTCGTGAAGCGAAGCTGATTGGCTCTACGGTGTCTGTCAACATTCTAAACAGTCCGGAGCGGCCGCCATCTTGTCTCTCGGTAGGATCGAGAGACAAGAGGAGGCCAAAACAAAGGGGGAAATGACCATAAGGGGGCATAGTAGATCCTCCCTGACCCCCTAGGTTTGATGTGGAGGCTTTAAAAGGGCCCCGGGGGGCAAAAAAAAAATATATATATATATTTTCCGGACGCCATCTTGTCTCTCGGTAGGATCGAGAGACAAGAGGAGGCCAAAAAAAAGGGGCAAATGACCATAAGGGGGCATAGTAGATCCTCCCTGATCCCCTAAGTTTGATGTGAAGGCTTTAAAAGGGCCCCGCGGGGCAAAAAAAAAAAAATACTAATAATAATTTGGACGCCATCTTATCTCTCGGTAGGATCGAGAGACAAGAGGAGGCCAAAACAAAGGGGGAAATGACCATAAGGGGGCATAGTAGATCTTCCCTGACCCCCTAGGTTTGATGTGGAGGCTTTAAAAGGGCCCCGCGGGGCAAGAAAAAAAAAAATCGTTTTTTTTACGTGGGGAGCGCCCGGTACGCTTTTGTGCAATGGGTGGTGGTAATCTAAATGATGAGGGGTGGGGGGGCAGCGTTCAAAGCACATCAGCGTGCATAAACACGAAAATGTTTTTATCTACCACGTACTTGACTTATCTCTCTGAGATGCATTCCCTTGTGTCTCGGCAATGGTAGTCTGTTCATTACATAGATCGCTCGAGGGCGGTAGTACAGACCGCGCGTAGGAAAGGGTCAAAAGCCAGGGGTATAGGAGTATGTAACAAGCAAGCCATTTAATTGAAAAAACTAAACGTGACAAACGGTTGCAGGATCAGTGAAGGTTGATTTTATAATTGAAAGTATAACAGGATCAGTTAAAATAAAATCGTCCATACGCACACCATGGGCGAGTATCATGGGTAACATTACTTCGAAGCTTTAATAATACAATAATCAATAATGAAAAATCGACATCAATAGGGTTGTCCGTATGCCCAGTCAGTACCTTTCCCCGCACGCCATGTGCACAAAGACCGCATATATCCCCCATAACGTCAAGGCTAAGTAACTAGAACGTCATAAGGAGTTGCAAGTCGCTCCTATACTGGTGCCATTTTGGTCAAGGCCAGGCAGGTCCAGAGTATAGTTCAATGTCTCCAATAAGTAGCGGCAGGACCAGAATCCCTTTCGGCAGTTCAAAAAGTTTGTTAGCACCAAGAGAAAGAACAGGCAGCATGAACCATGACTCAAAGGCGAGGGAGGCAAATTCTTCCCTACCGGGTCACGCTGAGGTCCCACCGGAGCTGATCAAGTTGACAGTCTACAGTGTCTCTTAGTAATTCGGACAAAAACTGGCGTCAGCATGAGAGCACTACCATCCTGTGACAATGTTGTGGCCACTTCCGGAGAGCGGGACAGCAGATTTATCCCTCCGCCGATGCACTGAATCAGCCTCCCTCACGGCACCAGATGTGGATAAGGTGGCGGACACCCGTGGCAGCGGTATATCCATGGGGGATAGTCCAGCAACAGTGGCGGTTGCCCCCATCGGAAGCCCCCATCGGAGCGGGTGAGACTCAGCTGGTCGAGCGAGGCACTGTGCCGCAAGAGGGGGCGCAACTGAGCTGGCCGAGTGCAGCACTGGGGTGCAGCTGAGGAACCTCCACCTGGGGAGGTGGGGGAGGCTCGTTCGCGCCGCCTCCCCTCCCAGTGCATCCTACGCCGTCTCCTATGTGATGGTCGGATAAGGCAATAAGAGGGGGGGGGTCATCAGGAAGGCATTCACCCCCCCCAAAAAAAAGCTTCAATTAAGTTGAATGGCTGCAAGAGCCCCGATTACACCAGCAGCCCTGTTAATATGACGATCTTGGGAAAAGTTCCTCTGTTGGATTGCAATGGCTGCAGTGATGGTCTTGGGAAACTGCTTCCGAAAACTCTAAAGGCCACGAAAGCTTGCTATGCTGTTCCTTTGGAAATGCGGTGCTGGGTGATGGAAGTTATTGAAGATTTGGCAGTAGTGTTTTTTGTGGATTTTGGATGCTCTGCCACAGTCCATTGGAGTGCCAGGGTAGACCAGAGTCGTTCTAGTGGACCAGGCCCAAATCCTGGGAGTCGGCCACCATTTTGAGCGTTCCGCAGCAACAGCCGCTCTTAAACCCCGGACACCGGAGCGGGTCCCCGGCCATCCAACCGAGTGGAACGCCAATGGCAGTCATGGTGCAGCTGACCGGGGAGTGAAACGCTAAGGGTCGCCCTGCTGCAGCTGACCGCGGGGACAGGCCTTTGTGTGTGGTGTCGCCCACGGGCTATTTGCACAATGGTCCTCCACCCCTAGGCCGCCACATATGCTACCTCGACAGGAACAGCGTCATGCATTTGGTTCGATGTTGCAGCAGGCTGTTATGTAAATAGTTATTTAATAAAAAGTTTTACCGTGTTACTTTGCTGGTGTGTTGTATATATTTATAATATTTGCATAGGGTTTGTCGTTATTTTGGGTGGGGTGGGCGGCGGAGTCGAGCTAACTTCTCTTATTTAGTCAGCACATAAATTTACTTACTGGTGCGCATTATTTTGGGTGTACATTTGGGATATCGGTTGGGGTCGGGTTCGTCGTACTGAAATAACCCTTCAAGTTTCTGGTGTAGGCTACTCTCCCATTCACTAGCTCCAGAGAGAGTCGTTCCTAAGTAAGGAAAGTGCTATATTTATTTTCGTCCTTCACATGCGGATACCATGTTCGGGCTTATTTTTCTCATTCCATTAACCGTTCGATCACCGCCTCAGTCATACAAAAAGCATTTTTATTGACCCAGTCGTGCGCCACACATACTCATTCAAACCGTACAAATCAGGGCCCATGCGCCCATTCATACCACACAATATTTCACGCTCCCAGTGATGGTCTGCACTCCATGCAATATCTCATAGCGCTTGTCTATGTCTTTCCCTACATGGAGCACGGTGTGGTCCATGTCCACTCCATTCTTCAGTCGGAACTCCGATGTAACCTACAGAGGAGAAAAGAAAGGGGGGGGATACAGCATTCAGAGCATGTCAGCGCGCGCAAACACAAAAAAGGTTATACTTATGTATCAGACTAGCTGCAGGAACGTGTGATACAACAGATCTTGGCTATCCCTTTCGCATTATTTTTCTGTGTAACATATCCTCCCCTTTTTATGATGCAAAAAAATGTTTCATTTTGTTTGTCTCTAAATTCGAGTTCCCTCTTCGTGTATTTGTTTCTCAATTAGTCGTATTTTATGGGACAAAATACCACACCTTACATTCGGCAGATACCTTAAGCTACGGTCGACCATTTTCAAATAATTCTGGAAAAAGGGCAGGTGTGAC
Source organism: Lissotriton helveticus (assembly GCF_964261635.1). Lineage (NCBI taxonomy): Eukaryota > Metazoa > Chordata > Amphibia > Caudata > Salamandridae > Lissotriton > Lissotriton helveticus. The sequence goes on from NC_136068.1 coordinate 700,456,455, forward strand.
GAATACAAATTTCAATCAATCCAAAATTCAGGCAAAGGGTCTGCATTATCTGTTTTCTATTGTATTCTATTGGGAATAACAGCCACTATTCAAAAACCCAACCAACCTAGACGATTGTTATGACGCTGATTCCATACTTCCTTTGAAAATTGTTTATTGCAAAAATGTCAGTATACAAATACGGGCCTACAACCACGTGGGCCGGCCACGGAGCAAACTGGAATCGTATATGATGAGGGGACATTTACACTGTAGAAAAACGTAACGGGCGGGCTATTAGGTTGCAGGAATTAAGGTGTCTAACAGTTGCGGAATCGGTGGACGTTAATTTTATAATCAAAGTACGACAGGACCAGTTACAATGAAATTATCTAGATATACATTTCCGGGCAAGTACCATGAGTAACGTTAATTCGAATTTTTAATAGTACAGTAATCAATAATACATCAGAACTTAATATCAATATGGATGTCCAAATGTTCAATCAGTACCCGTCCCCGCCCGCCATGTGCTCCAAAACTGCATACATATCTCGTGATATCAAGGCTGAGCAACCAGTACACATCAAGGAGTTGCCAACATGTGGGATACATATTATCCAAATAGAAGCAGTTACCTCGAGAATGTTTGTCTGTATGAGGTTCTACAAAATTACATATTCAAGAGGAACATCAAAGAAGATATTGATAAAGGAGTGTATGCTGTAATTGGAAGTGAGGGATGTCTGGTCATTTTGGGGAGGCCGGGCAGGTCCAGAATATAGTCAAAATGTCTCCACCAAGCAGCGGTCGGACCAGAACCCCTTTGAGTAGTCCAAAAAGTTCAGTTAAATGACAATAGAAGGGACAGGCAACAAGAACCATCAGTCAAAGAGGGGAGGGCAAGTTCTTCCCTACCGGGTCACGTTGGGGCTCCACCGGAACTGATTGAATTGGTAGTCTACAGTGTTTCTGGATGTTTCAGACTGAAGCTGGCGTCAGCATGAGAACACCACCATTCCGTGGCTACGTCGTGGCTATTCCGCGAGCAATCATGGCAGTCACTCCTCACCGGAAGCCTGCGGGAGTCGGGGGCCCCGGTGACTCTTGTAGAATCTTCAAGGCTGAGGGGACGCTTTCGGGACTGGGGCCCATGCCCTAGCAGTCAAGCGTCCGAGTTCCAGGGTTGCCCAGAGCCATCCTTGCAGGCCAGGCCCAAGTCTGTAGAGGCGACCGCCATTTCGTGAGGTCCGTGGCAGCCGCCTGTCGCTGTTCCTCAAGAGTGGGTGCAATTCAGCCGGATGGCGGGTGAGACGCTGTAGCTGCAAGAGCGGGCGTAACTCAGCTGGCCGAGCGAGGCACTGTACCGCAAGAGCGGGCGTAACTCAGGTGGCCGAGCGAGGCACTGTACCGCAAGAGTGGGCGTAACTCAGGTGGCCGAGCGAGGCACTGTGCCGCAAGAGCGGGCGTAACTCAGGTGGCCAAGCGAGGCACTGTGCCGCAAGAGTGGGCGTAAGTCAGCTGGCCGAGTGAGGCACTGTGCCGCAAGAGCGGGCTGAACTCAGCTGGCCGATCGAGGCACTGTGTCGCAAGAGTGGGCGGAACTCAGCTGGCCGATCGAGGCACTGTGTCGCAAGAGTGGGCGGAACTCAGCTGGCCGATCGAGGCACTGTGTCGCAAGAGTGGGTGCAACTCAGCTGGCCGAGCGAGGCACTGTGCCGCAAGAGCGGTCGTAACTCAGGTGGCCGAGCGAGGCACTGTAGGTCTTCCTCTCACAAAGATGAAAGTCTGAGTGAGGAAACAAGGAGGGGTTTTCATCATTTGGGGCAAAAAAAAAGTTCTAAACCAATGAAAAGTGTTATTTTTAGGTCACATGTCCTAGCCTTACATCATTAGGAAACCAAAAGTGAAAAGAACCAATGAAAATTTTTATTAACAAGTCACATGACTTGTTATGCTTACGTTATGCGCTCCGCGGCGCGCCCCGGATCGCTTCCGGGAAGCTGCGCTTCACGCATCGGGTGCGCTAACGCGGCGCGTCATATGACGCATTACGCGACAACGCGATACTACAATAATTCTGGATGTTACAGACTGAAGCTGGCGTCAGCATGAGAGCACCTCGTGGCTACGTCGTGACTGTTCCGCGAGCAATCATGGCAGTCGCTCCCCACCGGAAGTCTGCGGGAGTCGGGGGCCCCGGTGACTCTTGTAGAATCTTCAAGGCTGAGGGGATGCTTTTGGGAATGGGGCCCATGCCCTAGCAGTCAAGCGTCCGAGTTCCAGGGTTGCCCAGAGCCATTCTTGCAGGCCAGGCCCAAGTCTGTGGAGCCGATCGCCATTTCGTGAGCTCCGTGGCAGCCGCCTGTCGCTGTACTGCAAGAGTGGGTGCAATTCAGCCGGATGGCGGGTGAGACGTTGTAATAGCAAGAGCAGGCTGAACTCAGCTGGCCGAGAGAGGTACTGTGCCGGAAGAGTGGGCGTAACTTAGCTGCCGAGTGAAGCTCTGGGGTGCAGCTGAGAAACCTCCACCTGGGGAGGTGGGGGAGGATCGTTCGTGCCGCCTCTCCCTTCCGGTGCACCCCACGCCGTCTCGTGGCGCCGGTAGGCACTGTGCCGGAAGAGTGGGCGTAACTCAGATGCCGAGTTAAGCGCTGGGGTGCAGCTGAGAAACCTCCACCTGGGGAGGTGGGGGAGGCTCGTTCGCGCCACCTCTTCCTTCCAGTGCACCCCACGCCGTCTCCTGGCGCAGGTATATGTGATGGTCGGACCAGGGCACCGCAGGACGTGTCTTCAGGTCAAACGGATTGTGGGACAAGGTCCAGAATGGAAGAGTCACCAAAAGACAAAAAGTTCCGCCGGACCCCGGGAGCCGGCCGCCTATGTCGGGGGCGATCTCAAGCCACAGCAGGGCAACAAGACTTGGGGAGGGGGCAGGAGCCAAGCGCCCCTTCCGAGTCCGTGCCACCACACCGCCCCTCGGGGGCCTCCATCAAGCGGCTCAGGGAGGCACCGCAGGCAGCGGTTCTTCAGATCAGTGGTCTCACCGGCAAGGCTCCCCTCCGTCAGCAGCGATCGTTGGCGCTGTGGTTTCGGCAGGAGGCCCCGCATAGTCAACGCCCCGGCCTCTCCATCTCGTAGGCCGCAGAGTAGTCGGGGAGAAATCCCGGGAACGGCGGCATGTATTTGGATCGATGTTGCAGCAGGCTGCCATGTAAATAGTTATTTAATAAAACGTTTTACCCTGTTACTTTGCTGGTGTGTTGTATATATTTATAATATTTGCATAGGGTTTGTCGTTATTTTGGGCGGGGTGGGCGGCGGAGCCGAGCTGTCTTGCAGCCATCATGGCGTCAAGCTCAGTTCCTCTCACTAGTTTCATATTTCTCATGAGGGGTTGTTCCTAATGTTTCTATTTTAGCGAGGTCAAAAAGAGATCCCATTAGTGGCCTACTGATTTTGCTTGATTCCTTTTGTTTTTTCTAACGATTTTTCACTATCTGCAAAGACGAAACAGAGTATTGCGACTATGTGCTTGTTTGTAAATAGAGAATGAACCAAAGAGAAGCAATTCCAAAACAGTAAATGCTTGGATAACAATCAATCAAATGGAGAGGGAAGCAGGCACGACGGATTACAATGGGGGCAAAGGCCTGCGTTACCTACTCTTCACTATCTGCAAAGAGAGAATACTCCTAAAAGAAAAGAGGGGAGGGGGGGGCAGCGTTCAAAGCACATCAGCGTGCATAAACACGAAAATGTTTTTACCTACCACGTACTTGACATTTTAAAGCTTTTGATATTTGCTAATAAAAAAACATTGAAATTCACTGAAAAAAACATAGGTTATAGACCATATATAGTTAGGAATTAGCATTTACAAAACCTTGAAAATTCACTGAAAAAACCATGGGTTATAGACCATATATAGTTAGGAATTAGCATTTACAAAACCTTATTTTACTCACACAAAACCATTGAAATTCCATATATAGTTAGTTGCACTAACTATATATCGCGCACCCGCAATCCACTGCTGATGATGTCACATATTACATCATTCATGACATGGTCAGTGACATCACTGATGACATCTCAAATGACATTACTGATGACATCACTGATGACATCTCAAATGACATCACTGATGACATCACTGATAACATCTCAAATGACATCACTGATAACATCTCAAATGACATCACTGATGACATCTCAAATGACATCACTGATGACATCTCATTTGACATCAATGGTCACATCACTGATGATATCATTCATGTGACAATACAATGCATCTCCTCACACTTTAATATAACCTCTGTTACACCCAGTGTTAAATACAGAATATTATTTTTTAAACCATTGACACACCAATACTAGTTACTACATACGCACTCACTGATTCCTACGTCTACACACACATTCACTCATTCACCCATACAATCATTCATACATACAATCACTCATCTTTACAACACTATCATATGCACTCATACACCTATACAGACACTCACACTCTGCCACTCATCCTTGGAGTTACTCACACACCTAGTCAGTCCTGTAAAGAATCAATCACACTTCCATTTTCTAATCTATACAGTTAAACATAGAGTACCTTACATTTTGAAACATATTCTAAAACATACTTACTCTCTTATACAATCATTGATACAAGAACACATTGATCTGCACAGAGTCACACATCTCCCAGCCAGCCACACACACACTCAGTCTCCCATACAAATACTTGGACAATCAATCAATAACCCATATAGTTACTCATATAGCTACTGATCAACACATGCAGCAGTTTACAGAATAACAGACATAATGATGCACAAATTAAGACAGTTTAGTCACTAACCCATGCATTCAGTGAGACACATTTAATCACTCACTCATACAGTCAGTCACGCACCTACTAAATACTACATCCAGACACTTCTACATCTACTCATTCTTCAATATGTAAAACATATTTAAAGTTTACAGAAACACACAGTCGCTGGATGATGTCATCAGTGATGTCATCAGTGATGTCATTTGAGATGTCATCAGTGATGTCATCAGTGATGTCACTGACCATGTCATGAATGATGTAATATGTGACATCATCAGCAGTGGATTGCGGGTGCGCGATATATAGTTAGTGCAACTAACTATATATGGAATTTCAATGGTTTTGTGTGAGTAAAATAAGGTTTTGTAAATGCTAATTCCTAACTATATATGGTCTATAACCCATGGTTTTTTCAGTGAATTTATCTATATACATCATGTGGTCAAGGATTGGAGGAGCGGAAACGGTATAGCGGCAGTTTGCAGTTGCGGTGGGGACAGGATTGCCTTTGCCGAAGCTGTGGATTGCGTGATATATATATATATATATATATATATATATATTTTTTTTTTTTTTATCCGAAGATGCGGCACACAGGTAGGTTAGTATAACCAAATGTCTTTATTCACTCCACGCTGGTCCGAGCGTGGAGTGAATAAAGACATTTGGTGATACTATCCTACCTGTGTGCCGCATCTTTGGATAAAATTGTTTGGAATGGGCCAGGATCCGGCTCCTTTGCAGAGCACCCGAAGCTGCGCGCATTGTGGCGAAGGATCATTTTGGAACTATATATATATATATATATATATATATACATACATAGCAGGTACTCTGATTGAGGGAAACCACACGAGGAAGGATATATATATATCACTGGCAGCAAGGAGGTATATTACCTACTGGCGGTCGCCAGTAGGTATATATAGTTAGGATTTTTTCTCTATGGGATTTTTGAAAATTCTATGTCTAATAACTTTGGCGTTTGTGGACGGAATTGGCTGAAATTTTCAGGAAAATGGCACATTTTGTTTCTGAGCAGCCCCTGAAAATTGGGGGGGGGGGGTTCGTCCAGGGGGGGTCGAGAAAAAAGGGGGGTCCCAAAACGTGTTTTTAACATTGAGTTTTCCATAGGGCGGTTGGCCTCACTTTTAGCCCGAACGCTGAATGGATTTGCACGAAACTTGGCAAAATTGTAGGGACTGGTAGCCCGATGTGCCTTTTGTAGGTCTCAATATATGTGCTACAGTGGATTTTGAGAAATTAACGTTTAAAAAAAGATATATATCTGTAACAGCGGACCGGGCAGCGCTCCAGTACGCGTACTTTTCGCGCAACGGAGCTTTGTGAAGCGAAGCTGATTGGTTCTCCGGCGTCTGTAAACATTCCAAACAGTCCGTAGCGGCCGCCATCTTGTCTCTCGGTAGGATCGAGAGACAAGAGGAGGCCAAAGCGAAGGGGCAAATGACCATAAGGGGGCATAGTAGATCCTCGCTGACCCCCTAGGTTTGATGTGGAGGTTTTAAAAGGGCTCCGCGGGGCAAAAAAAAAAAATAATAATAATAATCGAACGGCTGAATGGATTTGCACGAAACTTGGTAAAATATTAGGGACTGGTAGCCCGATGTGCCTTTGCTAGGTCTCAATATGTGTGCTCCAGTGGATTTTGAGAAATTAACGTTCAAAAAAAGATATATATCTGTAACAGCGCTCCGCTTCGCGTACTTTTCGCGTTACGGAGCTTTGCGAAGCTGATTGGTTCTCCGGCGTCTGTCAACATTCCAAACAGTCCGTAGCGGCCGCCATCTTGTCTCTCGGTAGGATTGAGAGACAAGAGGAGGCCAAAGCGAAGGGGGAAATGACCATAAGGGGGCATAGTAGATCCTTCCTGACCTCTTAGGTTTGATGTACCATTTTGCCAAGTTTGGTGTAATTCCGTTCAGCCATTCAGGCTGTAGACGTATGTAAATGTCCTATGGAAAATTGCATGGGGAAAACACATTTGAAAGTGTTGAAATTTAGAACCAATTAAAATGTTACTTTGGTTTTGTATTTGTGTGTGATGAAAGTTAATTGGTTATGTATATATGTCAAATGAGAGGAAACCACAGCAATTTTGTGATACTACTGTCTGAGGTACATTTGTGAGGAATTTTTGGTGGTGAATTTCTGGTGTTTGATTTACACAGTACTAACACTTCTCCTACTTTTAAAAAGGTGAGTTGTTAATTTGTAAGGGGAACTATGTTGTACACTTGAAGATAATTTGAAAAATGTTTTCTGTTATTTATTTGCAGTCCTTCTGTTATACTAAATACTTGATAAAGTTAGTTTTATATTATGTATTACTAAAAACGATAAATGAAAGTGATTATTTTTTTCTGCAATTTACAGCAAGCAATTTCAAAATAAAATGGCTCACAATGAAGAGACCGTGGCAATTTCTTTTGAATTGTCCACTACATTGATTGAAATTGAGAGCACCAATAATGAAATATTGTCACAAAGAGGAGATGACTTGTATGATTCCATTAGATTGATTGAAATGGACAGCACCAATAATGAAATATTGTCACAAGGAGATGACTTGAATGATTCCACTACATTGATTGAAATTGAGAGCACCAATAATGAAATATTGTCACAAGGAGGAGATGGCTTGTATGATTCCATTAGATTGATTGAAATGGACAGCACCAATAATGAAATATTGTCACAAGGAGGAGATGACTTGAATGATTCCACTACATTGATTGAAATTGAGAGCACCAATAATGAAATATTGTCACGAGGAGATGACTTGAATGATTCCACTACATTGATTGAAATTGACAGCACCAATAATGAAATATTGTCACAAGGAGGAGATGACTTGAATGATTTTTTTGATCAATCTGTTGATGGCGAATTTATCGAATGTTTGGAGACCATAGAGTTACAAGAATCATCATTGCAGACTTTTCATGAGGAAATTGCTGATGAGGACATGTTACTAGTTCTTTCAAATTTAGAAAATTCTGAAGCATAAATTTATATTTAGAAATCAAAAATTGTTTGAGACATTATTCATTTTTATTTTTAATTTATGAGGTTGTAGCGAAGTGATTGTAGTATAAAATGAGACTTATAGTATAGAGTGCAACATTTTTATGTTACATGGTAAGTTTACTCATATTTACTTCCCTTCTGCCACTATATTATCTCCAATGTGTATTTGACATCTCTTCTTCATCTCCGGCCTCCTTTCTCTCACTGTGTGTCTCCGATGCATCTTATCGCTGCTATTTTGTGTAATTACAGAAGAGAGTAAAATAAAATAGTTCGGAACGTGAAAAGGGGGCAAAGTAGAGTACCCCTCACCCCCTAGGCCTTTTTTAGGCGGTCCCAAAAGGATCAGTTTCTGCTTTCCTGAGAGATTATGGTATGAGTTCCATATACCACAATAATTTGCATTACAACATGCAAGATATCTATCTCCTATTACCAACTTTGAGATATTCGCGCTAAGCGCGAATATCTCCAAAAAGTAACACCTGCCCTGAGCAGTTCTTAGCCATGTTATCCAATGGGAGGTGGATAACATGGCTAAGAGCATTAGCTCGGTAATGCATGAATATCGCTGACTTTTTAGCGATATTTTTGATATTTATTTGATATTTTTTGATATTTATGTATTTTTATAAAGCGCGAACATTCGCTCCCAGGGGAGCATCTTGGCGCTAAGCTTGCGAACAGTAGGTTGATGAAAAATGAAGCAGGTGAAAGGATGAGACTAAATGGCTGCCAGTACGGAGGTATCTGATTGTTTGTACACCCATGTCTTGAGGAGTTTTCTGAAAAGACCCTCCTTTTCAATCAGTCTGAGGCTAACTGGTAGGTTATTCCATGCCTTGGCTGCCAAGACAGTGAAAATTTTCCCACCCTTGGTTTGATATTTAAATCTGGGAATCAGGATGAGGTTTGTCCCAGATGATCTCAGACATCGCGGAGGATTATAACGCACAAAACGATGTGTAAAGTAGCGGGGACCTGTGTTTTGCATAGATTTAAAAACGGTAAGAAGTAATTTAAAAAGAATTCTTTTGTGCAATGGGAGCCAATGCAGAGCTCTTAATGCTGCTGAAGCTGATGACCTTCTGGGAAGTTGTAGGACCAGTCTCGCCGCTGCATGTTGTATACTCTGCAGCTTCTTAAGGGTGGACTTTTTCACACCAGCCATTAATCCATTGCAGTAATCAAGTCGGGAGAGTATTAAGGCTACCGCGACTGATTTTCTAGCTGCAATGGGGAGGAAATCAAATAATTTTTTCAGTGATTTAATGAGACCAAAACAGCGTCCAGCCGTAATCCTGATGTGGTCATCGAAAGAGAGAAGTGAATCAAATTGCACACCTAGATTCCGAGCTGATGCTACTGCACTAGGGGGGGCTTCCGATCCCATGGGCCACCAGTCTTTCGGACAGAAAGATAGATCTTTACCCAACGGTATAATTTCTGTCTTCGCACTATTGCATTGAAGATGGTTTTTGTTCAACCATTGAAAAACATCCGATAGGCAGGTTTTAAAACGAAGGTCTGCATCTGGCCATTTTTTATCGATGGTAACGACAAGTTGTGTATCGTCGGCATAGGACGTGACAAGGATCCCATGAGATTCTATCACAGCGAGAAGGGGGGCCATATAGATATTAAAAAAAAGAGGGCTTAATATGGACCCCTGAGGTACTCCTGATGAAATTAATTTTTCGCTGGATAGATAGGGACCCAAAGACACAGTCTGGGACCTATTGGATAGGAACGAAATTACCCATGCCAAGGCTGTGTCTGTCACGCCAATCTCTCGCATTCTGTTAATCAGGATGGCATGCGAGATGGTGTCGAATGCTGCTGTCAAGTCAAGCAGGACGAGGACTGTCTGTCTTCCCTCATCCTGCAGAAACCTGACAGAATCAGCTAGTTCGATCAAGGCTGTTTCAGTTGAATGGCCGGAACGAAATCCCGACTGCTGAGGATGCAGAACATTATGGGCCTCTACAAATGTTTTGAGCTCATCGTGTACTAGCCGTTCCATGATTTTACTTAGAACAGGCAGCAAGGAAATGGGACGCATATTGCTAAGATCCGTGGGCGATTTATTCTGTTTCTTCATCAGAGGCTTTACAGTGGCCTTCTTCCAATCATTCGGCACTAGCCCAGATTCAAAAGATGCATTGATGAGACTATTTATGTAAGGATTTACTGTCTCTATCAAGTGATGTAAAATGATAGGGGGACATGGATCAGTGGGGGCTCCAGATTTACAAGCCAAAATTGCCTTGCTTGTTTGTTGGAGGGAAACCGGTTTAAAAGCAGAGAGCAGAAGGTGGTTGTCAGCAATCTCTGGGAAGTTGGTCGGAGGGGGAGGAAAGTGCATCTGAATACTGACTATTTTATCTTCAAAGAAGTCTGCGATTTGATTACACAGGCTCTCTGAAGGAGGAATTTCGGGCATAGTGGCTTTAGGATGGGTAAAAGATTTGACAATTTTAAAAACTGTTTTTTGGTTATGTTGAGCTTCATTTATAACCCTAGTAAAATAGTCCTTTTTTGGTGATTTAATATTGGCAAGATATTGTTTCCTCTGTTGGACGTACTGTGCTCTTGCAGCTTCATCGTACGATTTTCGCCATTGCCTTTCTAATCTCCGACAGAGAAGATGACTGTCGGATAAAGTGTGGGTGAACCAGGGAGCATTAGGTTTCCTCTTATAGCATTTAGCATGCTGGCTTCCAGATTCAGTATTGGCCAAAACAATTTGGTCTAGCCAAGTGCGGAAATTGCATGAATCAACTACAACATCTCTAGTTATTATTGGAAGGTCTGGGAGAGGTTGAGAGTCCTGCTTGATGCGTTCCCCCACTTTCTTCCAGTTAACTGTGAAGGTAGCGTGGGGTCGGTTTGTACTGGGTAAGATAGAAGCAGGTAATGCAATATCAAATGGAATGAAACAGTGGTCAGTCCAAACTTGGGATAGAGGGAGGGACGTGATCAAGGGTGTAAAATTAGTGCAAATGCCGTCAAGGGTATGTCCAGCACGGTGGGTCGCAGCAGTAACAAGTTGGGAAAGTCCAAACATGTTTAAAGAATGCTGAAAGGAGATGGTGTGAGGATCAACAAGAGATTCCAGGTGTAAATTCATGTCACCTAAAAGTGTAAAATTGGGGTACTGTAGCATAAGTGCTCCAAGAGCCTCATCAAGGGAGTCTAGAAAAGAAGTGGCATTTCCAGGAGGACGATATAAGAGTCCCCCTGAAAAGGAGGTAGAGGCATTAAGTTTAATCGAGAAACCCATGCCCTCACTATCTTTAAGGTGACCTAAATCAAAAATATGGCAGGGAAAGACCTTCTTAATAATAAGTGCTATTCCACCACCACGTCCAGTAGGTCTATCTCGCCTAAAGATGGTAAACTCTGGAGGAAGGACAGTGGCCAGATCGGGATTGGATGAGTCGTTTAGCCAGGTTTCAGTAATAAAAAGAGCTTCTAACTCATGATCTACTATAAGATCGTGTATGTCTTGGCCATGACAGGCTACTGACCTGGCATTAATGAGGCCTCCCTTAAAGTGAGTTAGATTACTCTTAGAAGGGCAAGTCAGACGAGGAGCGTCTAAAGATATTGTGGGGGGTGTCCATTTACAATGGGGACATGAAAGGGGGCGAATGAGGGGATCAATAGGGGGGCATCGCGGGCCAGTAATATCAATTTTCGAACGTAAGGCAAGTAAAACAGTGTTGTCATACCTGATAGTGCGAGGTAGACGAACAACATGCCCAGCGCCCGGCGCAGTCCGGTCGCGGACGGGCGCAGACGGGCTTGACTTTGGCGCGACTTCGGCGCGCATCCGGCGCGCCCGCTGCGCCAGCCCGCTGCGCCGTCTGAAAGGCCTACACATGTTATAGGAAGAAAGGGGGGCGTGAGGACGGCGCGACTAGAGCGCTCTCCCCGCCTCCCTCACTCAATATGGCGCCCACCGTCGCCGAATGTCAGCAAAAGCGGCTGGGCGGAGTGGAAGCAGTAAAAGATGTAAAGGGTGTCAGTGTGCCTCACGAAATTCGTTCCCCTTAATTCTTAGAGCCCCCCAGATAAAAGGTAAAAATGCACAATAAAATCAGGGTCAAATTAAAAATACGCTCCAAGTGCTGGTGATAATCAAATACAGTCACCACCTTCTAAAAACACAAACAGCTCGCAGCCCCAGTTCCCCTCGCCGGGGAGAGCTCCTGAAATTCATGCATTGCGGCCGTTTATTATCGCATTTGCGATAAACCTTGATAATAGCAAGGTTTATCTTCGATAATTTCTGACGATGCTTAGCGGTAAAAAATTCGTTGGTAAGCATCGTTAGCGATAAATATCGCTTAACTTTGGTAATATGCACCAACGTCTGTTAACGTTCGATTCGAAGGAAATGAGGAAGTGTTGAAAAACATTGTCTGCGCCATCTTGCCTTTTTTGAAATGCCACACTTTTGTCGTGCACGGCAGCCATTTTAGATGCCTTGACCAGACCCACTCTCTGCACGCTGTCGATTCGTAGCATGGCTCCCCACCCTCGCAAGCATCTTCCCCAGGCACTGGTCACCCCCGCTCTCTGTCTTATGCATCGGCAATAAACCTCCCCCCATCTGCGCTGCTCTTCCCTGAAAATCACACTCTGTGCCCGCCCGACACCTCCCTTTCGCCCTATTCACTACCGCACCCTCTGACACTCCTCTTCCTCTGTGTCCGATTGTCCAGGCTATCACCTAGCCCTGCAGATGTAGTTTATGGCCCCAGCTGTAAAGAATCACCCCTCTTCAAAGGAGTTATAGTAGATCAAGGCCCACACCCGATGAGATCCGTCACACCACACGTGTTCCTACTATCTGAAAACCATCCTGTATTGTGATTGGGGAGGGGACCGAGCCTGAAGCGGAAGATTCCAGGAATGACTCTTTGTACATCAAAGTTTTTACAATTATGTGTCACATTAAAAATATATAGCACTCCAACAAAGTAGTAGGAATATAAAACTTTAATAACATATAAATATATACAACAAAACAAAAACAGTAAAAACATTTAAACAACGAAGAGACCGTGGCAATTTCTTTTGAATTCCTGATGAGGACATGTTACTAGTTCTTTCAAATTATGAAAATTCAGAAGATGTTGCCTGGGGGTGGGTCGTCAGTAGCAGTCTGTTGTGCGAATAGTTCCAAGGCAGCAGAACGCGCTGAAATCTAGATGGCACGAAAGTGATGTCTAGTAAGTTGCCGCCCAGCAAATAACGGCGTGGGGCGCCGCGGGGGTGAGTGAGTCCAGTAGGCACCACAGCTATTCTTACCGGCATTGCAGAATTACTGCTGGGGACAATGCCTGTGCTGTAGCAGGGTCACAGCAGAAACAAAAAGGATTCTGTTGAAGATGTTGTTGGTTTTCAATTTGAATACAGTTCTGGTGTCAACTGCTATGCTAATGTAGTGGTTAATGTTTTGTTTTCTCTAGAAAATGTAAAAGAGGGGGAGGCAGTCCAAAGTTCCGTTAAAAGGGCAAAGGAAAGGATCGGTGGTTTGAACTATCAGTCAAAAAGGGGAGGGGGTGCAACAATTTTTCCTACCGGGTCACACTGTGCTTTCACCGGAACTGAGGTCTGCAGGATTCTAGTAATTCAAAGTGAGGCTGGCGCCAGCATGGGAGCGCCGACGTCCCGCGGATACAGTTTCGTCACTCCACGGGCGATCATGGCAGTCATTCCCCATCGGGGGTCGGAGACTCCCGCGGCTCCTCTAGAATCTTCAAGGTCGTGGAGGACTACGGTGGTGGAGTCAACCAGTGACCGGGCCATTTCTTTATGCTGGGCCCGCTCTTGCCAGGTCGACCGCCATTTTGAGAGTTCGGTAGCTACTGGCGATCGCGGGGTCAAATGAGCGGACGGGCTCCACCCTGCCGGGCGAGACGTTGCAGCATGGCCACAGTGGAAGAACCCTTTTCCGGGCGCCTGGAGCGCTGAGGGTGCAGCTGGGAAGCCTCCACCTGGGGAGGCGGGAGAGGCCTGTTCGCACCGTCTCTCCCTCCCAGTGCACCCCACGGCGTCTCGCTTGAGATTTGTTATGGCCGGACCAGGCGATGAGGACGGGGGGGGGGGGGGTCGGAGGCATGTGCAAGACATCCCCCCCCAGTGTTGTCGCAGCCATTATTCAAGAAAGAAGAAGTGTCCCGTCCGTCTTCGGGCCGGGCTTCCGGTAGATGTCGGCCGGACGCCCCTGGTTCTGGCCCCATGAACGGGTTTCTTGGTTTATCGGCTGCAGCCGGATCCCGTCGGCCTCGGCCCCCCGACCGTTGGTGGCCGGACCGGAAGAGCATGTGGCGGGACTACCTGAAACTGTCAAGGGCCACCGCGGCCGGACTGGGAGAGAGAGGGGAGGGTCGAGGAGACATTCCCCCCCCCCCCTGCAACTGTTCAGCGTTGTAAAGGCAATCCCCTGGCCGGGTCCCGCTGGCCTCGGCCTCTCCTCCGGCTACACCCTACGTTAGGATCTCCTGGCCGAGGCGTGGCAGCAGGACCCGCCTTATATGGGCTGCTCCCGGCTGGGCGTAGCCGCAACCCTGCCCCACCTTGGAAGTTTCCAGAGTGGGGGCGGATGTTCTACTGACTTGCATTTTCCCTAGTCTATCGATTTTTTTGGCGTGGCAGGCGGTGGTACAGCGAGGGGTGATTTGGTTTCTCTTACTGTTTTTCTGGTCTCTCACCACTGGCATATTTTAACGTTTTCTTGTTTCTAGGACATTAATAGGTTTTATCATTACGTTATGTTATCGTTTCTTTGTTCGTTGTTTAATAAAAGTTCATGTTCATCAGTGGCCTACTGATTTTCGTTTTCCTATTCTTTTCTTTCCAGGTTGTTTCATGCTAAAGTTTCTGTTAACAGGATACAGTGATCACTTCGTTATTATTGCATATGTCCTTTTCACTAGGGGTGCTCTCTGGTCGGGCCAGATGACGTATCTCTAGTAAATGGTCCGGGTGAAACAGGTGCATCAATCAGTGGGGAGTAGATAGGCATGACAGATTACAACGGGGGAGAAAGGTCCGCATTACGTACCCTTTCACTATTTGCAAAGATTTTCCTACGTATATTTGCAACCAGGGAATACCTCCAAAAAGAACCAATTCCCAAACAGTCAATGTTTGGGGAAACAATCAATCAATGAGGAACGAAATAGGCACGACGTGTTAAAGGTTTGCGTTACCTACCCTTCACTATCTGCAAAGGGAGAGAGAATATTCCTATTCTTCCTCGTTTGCAGGCAGAGAAGATTCTTAAGAGAATCAACTTCGAACAATTCAATGCTCGATTCCAACAATCAACAAGGGGTACTGTGAACACAAATGAACGCCGCTTATGTACATACACATTGCTATTTTCAACAG
Source organism: Lissotriton helveticus (assembly GCF_964261635.1). Taxonomy (NCBI): domain Eukaryota; kingdom Metazoa; phylum Chordata; class Amphibia; order Caudata; family Salamandridae; genus Lissotriton; species Lissotriton helveticus. The sequence continues at coordinate 700,471,732 of NC_136068.1, forward strand.
GTTGTTCCTAATGTTTCTATTTTAGCGAGGTCAAAAAGAGATCCCATTAGTGGCCTACTGATTTTGCTCGATTCCTTTTGTTTTTTTACACGATTTTTCGCTATCTGCAAAGACTAAACAGAGTATTGCGACTCTGTGCTTGTTTGTAAATAGAGAATGAACCAAAGAGAACAATCAATCAAATGGAGAGAGAAGCAGGCACGACGGATTACAACGGGGGCAACGGGGGCAAAGGCCTGCGTTAACTACCCTTCACTATCTGCAAAGAGAGAGTACTCCTAATAGAAATGAGGGGTGGGGGGCAGCATTCAAAGCAGATCAGTGTGCATAAACACGAAAATGTTTTTACTTACCACGTACTTGACATTCGACAGCTTATGATATTTGCTATTAAAAAACCATTGAAATTCACTGAAAAAACCATAGGTTATAGACCATATATAGTTAGGAATTAGCATTTAAAAAACCTTATTTTACTCACACAAAACCATTGAAATTCCATATATAGTTAGTTGCACTAACTATATATCGCGCACCCGCAATCCACCGCTGATCATGTCACATATTACATCATTCATGACATGGTCAGTGACATCACTGATGATATCACTGATGACATCTCAAATGACATCACTGATGACATCACTGATGACATCTCATTTGACATCATTCTTGTGCTAATACGATAAACCTCTTCAGACTCTAATATAACCTTAGATACACTCAGTGTATACAGACACTCACACACTGCCACTCATCCATGGAGTTACTCACACACCCAGTCAGTCATGCAAAGAAACAATCTCACCTCCATTTCTTCAACTATACAGTTAAACACACCTTACTTATTGAAACATATACTAACACATATTTACTCTCTTATACAATCCCTGATACAAGTTCACAATGATCGATACAACCACTCACTCATTCAGTGGCTCTCATGCACAGTTATTTATATATGCCAACTCTCACATGTACTGTGTTTAACATATGTACTTACTATGACATGTAGCATTGAGATATCCATTCACTCATCAATACACTCATGCACACAGTCAACTGCCCATGTAGCTGTTTCCACATGCAGTCTTGAACTCATACACCTAGTGAATAAACTGCTCACACATCTATGCATAGAGTCACACACCTTCCAGCCACCCCCACACAAACTCAATCTCCCATAGAAATACTTGGGCAACCAATTAATAACACATATAGCCTCTCGTATAGCTAATGATCAACACATGCAGCAGTTTACATCACAACAGACATAATGATGCACAAATTAAGACAGTTTAGTCACTAACCCATGCATTCAGTGAGACACATTTAATCACTCACTCATACAGTCAGTCACGCACCTACTAAATTCTTCATCCAGACACTTATACATCCACTCATTCTTCAATATGTAAGACATATTTTAACTTTACAGAAACATACAGTCACTGGATGTTGTCATCAGTGATGTCATCAGTGATGTTATTTGAGATGTCATCAGTGATGTCATCAGTGATGTCACTGACCATGTCATGAATGATGTAATATGTGACATGATCAGCAGTGGATTGCGGGTGCGCGATATATAGTTAGTGCAACTAACTATATATGGAATTTCAATGGTTTTGTGTGAGTAAAATAAGGTTTTTTAAATGCTAATTCCTAACTATATATGGTCTATAACCTATGTTTTTTTCAGTGAATATATATATATATATATATATATATATCCACACATAGCAGGTACTCTGATTGAGGGAAACCACACGAGGAAGGATGAGTTCAGATTTTAATCGACATCTTGCCAGCACACGATAAAGCAGCAGCTCCTCTCAAAACAAAATGAAACGCCGGACGCGTTTCGGGAATTCCTTTTCCCTCATCAGCGGCGTAAGGTTGAAAGTCATTGCAAGCGCCAAAACACGCACCTGGATATAATGCCTGCCTTCCGGGCGTGGCCAATTCCAATGCCTTCTGGGTTTTGTGGTGCATGTGTAAGTTTTCCCCATGTGGGTGCGCCCGCAGTAACAGTGACCAATGTTAAAATTCCCCAGTGGGTGAAAGGGAAAGCTGACTGTCCTCGTGTGCCCCTCTTTTAATATGCCAATTTATGGTGGGTAGGCGTCGTCCTGCAAACTCGGCCTACTCACTTCCTCGTTCCTATTGGTCCAAACACGCAGTGGCATCAGGACAGGACCTGCTCTTCTGCTGGGGGTCTCACCTCGCGACCGGAGCCAGCCGCTAAAAATCCACACATAGCAGGTACTCTGATTGAGGGAAACCACATGAGGAAGGATGAGTTCAGATTTTAATCGACATCTTGCCAGCACACGATAAAGCAGCAGCTCCTCTCAAAACAAAATGAAATGCCGGATGCGTTTCGGGAATTCCTTTTCCCTCATCAGTGGCGTAAGGTTGAAAGTCATTGCAAGCGCCAAAACACACACCTGGATATAATGCCTGCCTTCCGGGCGTGGCCAATTCCAATGCCTTCTGGGTTTTGTGGTGCATGTGTAAGTTTTCCCCATGTGGGTGCGCCCGCAGTAACAGTGACCAATGTTAAAATTCCCCAGTGGGTGAAAGGGAAAGCTGACTGTCCTCGTGTGCCTGTGCTGGCAAGATGTTGATTAAAATCTGAACTCATCCTTCCTCGTGTGGTTTCCCTCAATCAGAGTACCTGCTATGTGTGGATTTTTAGCGGCTGGCTCTGGTCGCGAGGTGAGACCCCCAGCAGAAGAGCAGGTCGTGTCCTGATGCCACTGCGTGTTTGGACCAATAGGAACGAGGAAGTGAGTAGGCCGAGTTTGCAGGACGACGCCTACCCACCAGAAATTGGCATATTAAAAGCGGGGCACACGAGGACAGTCAGCTTTCCCTTTCACCCACTGGGGAATTTTAACATTGGTCACTGTTACTGCGGGCGCACCCACATGGGGAAAACTTACACATGCACCACAAAACCCAGAAGGCATTGGAATTGGCCACGCCCGGAAGGCAGGCATTATATCCAGGTGCGTGTTTTAGCGCTTGCAATGACTTTCAACCTTACGCCGCTGATGAGGGAAAAGGAATTCCCGAAACGCGTCCGGCGTTTCATTTTGTTTTGAGAGGAGCTGCTGCTTTATCGTGTGCTGGCAAGATGTCGATTAAAATCTGAACTCATCCTTTCTCGTGTGGTTTCCCTCAATCAGAGTACCTGCCATGTGTGGATATATATATTACCTACTGGCGGTCGCCAGTAGGTATATATAGTTAGGATTTTTTCTCTATGGGATTTTTGAAAATTCTATGTCTAATAACTTTGGCGTTTGTGGACGGAATTGGCTGAAATTTTCAGGAAAATGGAACATTTTGTTTCTGAGCAGCCACTGAAAATTTGGGGGGGTTTGTCAAGGGGGGGCTGAGAAAAAAGGGGGGTCCCAAAACGTGTTTTTAACATTGAGTTTTCCATAGGGCGGTTGGCCTCACTTTTAGCCCGAACGGCTGAATGGATTTGCACGAAACTTGGCAAAATTGTAGGGACTGGTAGCCCGATGTGCCTTTGCTAGGTCTCAATATATGTGCTGCAGTGGATTTTGAGAAATTAACGTTCAAAAAAAGATATATATCTGTAACAGCGGACCGGGCAGCGCTCCAGTTCGCGTACTTTTCGCGTTACGGAGCTTTGTGAAGCGAAGCTGATTGGTTCTCTGGCGTCTGTAAACATTCCAAACAGTCCGTAGCGGCCGCCATCTTGTCTCTCGGTAGGATCGAGAGACAAGAGGAGGCCAAAGCGAAGGGGCAAATGACCATAAGGGGGCATAGTAGATCCTCCCTGACCCCCTAGGTTTGATGTGGAGGTTTTAAAAGGGCCCCGCGGGGCAAAAAAAAATAATAATAATAATAATCGAACGGCTGAATGGATTTGCACGAAACTTGGCAAAATATTAGGGACTGGTAGCCCGATGTGCCTTTGCTAGGTCTCAATATATGTGCTCCAGTGGATTTTGACAAATTAACGTTCAAAAAAAGATATATATCTGTAACAGCGCTCCGCTTCGCGTACTTTTCGCGTTACGGAGCTTTGCGAAGCTGATTGGTTCTCCGGCGTCTGTAAACATTCCAAACAGTCCGTAGCGGCCGCCATCTTGTCTCTCGGTAGGATCGAGAGACAAGAGGAGGCCAAAGCGAAGGGGCAAATGACCATAAGGGGGCATAGTAGATCCTCCCTGACCTCTTAGGTTTGATGTACCATTTTGCCAAGTTTGGTGTAATTCCGTTCAGCCATTCAGGCTGTAGACGTATCTAAATGTCCTATGGAAAATTGCATGGGGAAAACACATTTGAAAGTGTTGAAATTTAGAACCAATTAAAATGTTACATTGGTTTTGTATTTGTGTGTGATGAAAGTTAATTGGTTATGTATATATCTAAAATGAGAGGAAACCACAGCCATTTTGTGATACTACTGTCTGAGGTATATTTGTGAGGAATTTTTGGTGCTCAATTTCTGGTGTTTGATTTACACAGTACTAACACTTCTCCTACTTTTAAAAAGGTGAGTTGTTAATTTGTAAGGGGAACTATGTTGTACACTTTAAGATAATTTGAAAAATGTTTTCTGTTATTTATTTACAGTCCTTCTGTTATACTAAATACTTGATAAAGTTAGTTTTATATTATGTATTACTAAAAACGATAAATGAAAGTGATTATTTTTTTCTGCAATTTACAGCAAGCAATTTCAAAATAAAATGGCTCACAATGAAGAGACCGTGGCAATTTCTTTTGAATTATCCACTACATTTATTGAAATTGACAGCACCAATAATGAAATATTCTCACAAGGAGGAGATGACTTGAATGATTTTTTTGATCAATCTCTTGATGGCGAATTTATCGAATGTTTGGAGACCATAGAGTTACAAGAATCATCATTGCAGACTTTTCATGAGGAGATTCCTGATGAGATGATTGAAGAGGAAATTCCTGATGAGGACATGTTACTAGTTCTTTCAAATTTTGAAAATTCAGAAGAATAAATTTATATTTAGAAATCAAAAATTGTTTGAGACATTATTCATTTTTATTTTTAATTTATGAGGTTGTAGCGAAGTGATTGTAGTATAAAATGAGACTTATAGTATAGAGTGCAACATTTTTATGTTACATGGTAAGTTTACTCATATTTACTTTCCTTCTCCCACTATATTATCTCCAATATGTATTTGACATCTCTTCTTCATCTCTGGCCTCCTTTCTCTCACTGTCTGTGTCTGATGCATCTTATCGCTGCCATTTTGTGTAATTACAGAAGAGAGTAAAATAAAATAGTTCGGAACGTGAAAAGGGGGGCAAAGTAGAGTACCCCTCACCCCCTAGGCCTTCTCAGGCGGTCCCAAAAGGATCAGTTTCTGTTTTCCTGAGAGATTATGGTATGAGTTCCATATACCACAATAACTTGCATTACAACATGCAAGATATCTATCTCCTATTACCAACTTTTGGAGATATTCGCGCTAAGCGCAATCCACTGCTGATCATGTCACATATTACATCATTCATGACATGGTCAGTGACATCACTGATGACATCACTGATGACATCTCAAATGACATCACTGATGACATCTCAAATGACATCACTGATGACATCACTGATGACATCTCAAATGACATCACTGATGACATCACTGATGACATCTCATTTGACATTACTGATCACATCACTGATGACATCATTCATGTGATAATACGATGAACCTCTTCAGACTCTAATATAACCTTAGATACACTCAGTGTAAACACAGACTCACAGATTGTCATTCATCCATGAAGTTACACACACACCTAGTCAGTCATGCAAACAATCAATCACACCTCCATTTTCCCAACTATACAGTTATACACACCTTACTTATTCAAACATATACTAAAACATATTTACTCTCTTATACAATCCTGGATACAAGTTCACAATGATGCATACAGCCACTCACACATTCACTGGCTCTTATGCACAGTTATTTATATATGTCAAGTCTCACATGTATTGTGTTTTACATATGTACTTACTTTGACATGTAGCACTGAGATATCCATTCACTCACCAATACACTGATGCACACAGTCAACCGCCCATACAGCTGTTTCCACATGCACTTTTGAACCCATACATCTAGTGAATCAACTGCTCACACATCTATGCACAGAGTCATACACCTCCCAGCCACCCACACACACACTCAGTCTCCCATACAAATACTTGGGCAACCAATCAATAACCCATATAGTTACTCATATAGCTACTGAACAACACATGCAGCAGTTTTCAGAACAACAGACATAATGATGCACAAATTAAGACAGTTTAGTCACTAACCCATGCACTCAGTGAGACACATTTAATCACTCACTCATACAGTCAGTCATGCACCTACTAAATCCTTCATCCAGACACTTATACATCCACTCAAGACATATTTTAACTTTACAGAAAAATACAGTCACTGGATGTTGTCATCAGTGATGTCATCAGTGATGTCATTTGAGATGTCATCAGTGATGTCATCAGTGATGTCACTGAAGTATGGTATTCTGTGTTTAACTGTATAGATGAGGAAATGGAAGTGTGATTGATTCTTTACAGGACTGACTAGGTGTGTGAGTAACTCCATGGATGAGTGGCAGTGTGTGAGTGTCTGCATAGGTGTATGAGTGCATATGATAGTGTTGTAATAATGAGTGACTGTATGTATGAGTGATTGTTAAGCCTGGGCGGCCAGCTACGCTCCGTGCACGGAGTGCACGGAGTACCGCCTCCTACGCATTTTGCGTAGCCGGCGTAGCCAGGCGGCACTACGCGCGCTCCGCAGACGGAGCGTAGCCGGCCGCCACCCGCCTCCCTCCCGCCCTCCCTAAATACATAAATAAATGTATAAAAAGCTTTTTAAAACACTTACCTTGTCTGCCGCGTCCCCGGGGCTCCCTCTCGCCGTCCCGCGATGCGCGCCGCCATTTCGGATCCTAATGCGCATGCGCGGGCGGCCGCGCATGCGCATTTCTCGTGAGGAATGCGCATGCGCGGCCGCCCGCACATGCGCATTAGGATCCGATTCGTGGCGGCGCGAACGGCGGGACGGCGAGAGGGAGCCCCGGGGACGCGGCAGACAAGGTAAGTGTTTTAAAAAGCTTTTTATACATTTATTTATGTATTTAGTGAGGGCGGGAGGGAGGCGGGCGGCGCGGAGTGGGGCTACGCGGAGTGCGTGGGTGGGCGTAGTTGTGCGCACACTTCACGTAGCTCCGCGGAGCCCCACTCCGCCCACTACGCCCAGGGTTAGTGATTGTATGGGTGAATGAGTGAATGTGTGTGTAGACGTAGGAATCAGTGAGTGCGTATGTAGTAACTGGTATTGGTGTGTCATGATGTCATCAGTGATGTCATTTGAGATGTCATTTGAGATGTCATCAGTGATGTCATCAGTGATGTCACTGACCATGTCATGAATGATGTAATATGTGACATCATCAGCAGTGGATTGCGGGTGCGCGATATATAGTTAGTGCAACTAACTATATATGGAATTTCATTGGTTTTATGTCAATAAAATGTCCAGCTAACTATATATGGTCTCTAACCTATGGTTTTTTCAGTGAATTTTCAAGGTTTTGTAAATGCAAATTCCTAACTATATATGGTCTATAACCTATGGTTTTTTCAGTGAATTTCATTGGTTTTTTAAAAGCTAATATCTATAGCTGTAAAATATATTCTTTATTACGTGACGTATCACGTAGCCACGTGAGACGCCTCATGACGCGTCGCATAACCGTGACGTATCGGCTCTGCAGCGCAAACAAAACCCGTAACGTAAGCGTGCCGGAGCACGCTTACAGATATATATATTTTTTTTAACCTTAATTAGACAAAATCCACACGTGCACATATCTTGAGGCCTTGCAAAGGCACATCAAACAAACAGTCCCTACAATTTTGCCAAGTTTGCTGGAAATCTATTCCCATAATTTTTTTTTTACTGTTTCTCTTGGTTTTCCCCTTGTTACGCTTACCGGGACGCTACCCGGTACGCGAACCGGACGCTCCAAAAACACAAGATGGCGGACTCCCGCTACGCTGCCGGTTAGCTGCCCGGTTCGCGTACCGGGAAGCGCCTCTACCGCGAAAAATCGCAGGGGACTTTAATATCCCCATCATCAATCCTAGGGGGTCAGGAGTGGTCTACCTTGCCCCCTTTCCTTCATTTCCCCCTTCCTTTTTCACCACATCTTGTCTCTCGATCGTACCGAGAGACAAGATGGCGGCCGCTCCGGACTGTTTAGAATGTTCACAGACACCGGAGAGCCAATCAGCTTCGCTTCGCGAAGTTCCGTTACGCGTCAGGTACGCGAACCGGGGCGCTAACCGGAGCGCTGTCACAGATATATATATTTTTTTAAACGTTAATTTCTCAAAATCCACTGGAGCACATATATTGAGACATAGCAAAGGCACGTCGGGCAAACCATATCTACAATTTTGCCAAGTTTCATGTAAATCTATTCAGCCGTTCGAGCTAAAAGTGAGTCCAACCGCCCTATGGAAAAATGAATGGGAAAAACGCGTTTTGGGACCCCCCTTTTTTCTCGGCCCCCCCTTGACGAAACCCCCCCAAATTTTCAGGGGCTGCTTAGAAGCACAATGTGCCATTTTCCTGAAAATTTCAGCCAATTCCGTCCACAAACGCCAAAGTTATTAGACATAGAATTTTCAGAAATCCCATAGAGAAAAAATCCTAACTATATATACCCAATGGCTATCGCCAGTAGGTAATATACATATATAAACATATATAATCTGCATATCTATATAAATATAAATGCATGCATACATATACATATATGCATACATATGCATGTTATTTACATGAAAGTTTTAAAAACACTAATAAAAGCAAAGCTAAAAAGCCACCTCATTACAAACAGAATGGCTTTAACTTAAACGAGGGCGAGATCTATTGCATTTTCAATGCTTGTTTACTTTGGTTCTAGCAAGAAGGCATTCAGATGTGTCACTCATTTGCCATAATTTCTGAATGTTAGCACTCTAGTTGCTCATTAGATCACTGTAGTAAAGCTAGTGCTCACCAGGGAAGTCTGCTGCTAATCATGGTTTGCAGCCATTTTCCCGCATTTTTTATCCCGCAGACTTTCAGTCCGCATACCATTATCCCGCAAGGTCATTGACCTCGCATACCATTATCCCGCATTTTTTCAAAACGCATGTGCATTTATCGCGCATGCCTTTACAAAGAATTACGTTTTAAAGGCATGTATGGTAAATGCATTTGCGTTGTGAAAACCACGATGACGAGAGAGGTAAGTGGGTTTGTGTTAATTTTTTCGTGGGTTAGTGATTGTGTAGTGTAGTGTAGTGTTGTGTAGTGTAGTGTTGTGTTAGTTTAGTGTAGAGTTGTGGTGGTTGTTTAGTGTAGGGTCATGCTGGGGGTAGTGTTTTAGGGTTTAGGGTTGTGTTGTAGTGTTTGCGTAGTGTAGGGTCTTGCTGGGGGTAGTGTTTTAGGGTTTTGGGTAGTGTTGTAGTGTTTGCGTAGTGTAGGGTCATGCTGGGGGTAGTGTTTTAGGGTTTTGGGTAGTGTTGTAGTGTTTGCGTAGTGTAGGGTCATGCTGGGGTGTAGTGTTTTAGGATTTTGGGTAGTGTTGTAGTGTTTGCGTAGTGTAGGGTCATGCTGGGGTGTAGTGTTTTAGGGTTTTGGGTAGTGTTGTAGTGTTTGCGTAGTGTAGGGTCATACTGGGGGTAGTGTTTTAGGGTTTTGGGTAGTGTTGTAGTGTTTGCGTAGTGTAGGGTCATGCTGGGGGTAGTGTTTTAGGGTTTTGGGTAGTGTTGTAGTGTTTGCGTAGTGTAGGGTCATGCTGAAGGGTAGTGTTTTAGGGTTTTGGGTAGTGTTGTAGTGTTTGCGTAGTGTAGGGTCATGCTGGGGGTAGTGTTTTAGGGTTTAGGGTAGTGTTGTAGTGTTTGCGTAGTGTAGGGTCATGCTGGGGGTAGTGTTTTAGGGTTTTGGGTAGTGTTGTAGTGTTTGCGTAGTGTAGGGTCATGCTGGGGGTAGTGTTTTAGGGTTTTGGGTAGTGTTGTAGTGTTTGCGTAGTGTAGGGTCATGCTGGGGGTAGTGTTTTAGGGTTTAGGGTAGTGTTGTAGTGTTTTCGTAGTGTAGGGTCATGCTGGGGGTAGTGTTTTAGGGTTTAGGGTAGTGTTGTAGTGTTTGCGTAGTGTAGGGTCATGCTGGGGTAGTGTTTTAGGGTTTAGGGTAGTGTTGTAGTGTTTGCGTAGTGTAGGGTCATGCTGGGGGTAGTGTTTTAGGGTTTAGGGTAGTGTTGTAGTGTTTGCGTAGTGTAGGGTCATGCTGGGGTGTAGTGTTTTAGGGTTTTGAGTAGTGTTGTAGTGTTTGCGTAGTGTAGGGTAATGCTGGGGGTAGTGTTTTAGGGTTTAGGGTAGTGTTGTAGTGTTTGCGTAGTGTAGGGTCATGCTGGGGTGTAGTGTTTTAGGGTTTTGGGTAGTGTTGTCGTGTTTGCGTAGTGTAGGGTCATGCTGGGGGTAGTGTTTTAGGGTTTAGGGTAGTGTTGTAGTGTTTGCGTACTGTAAGGTCATGCTGGGGGTAGTGTTTTAGGGTTTAGGGTTGTGTTGTAGTGTTTGCGTAGTGTAGGGTCATGCTGGGGGTAGTGTTTTAGGGTTTAGGGTTGTGTTGTAGTGTTTGTGTAGTGTAGGGTCATGCTGGGGGTAGTGTTTTAGGGTTTAGGGTAGTGTTGTAGTGTTTGCGTAGTGTAGGGTCATGCTGGGGTGTAGTGTTTTAGGGTTTTGGGTAGTGTTGTAGTGTTTGCGTAGTGTAGGGTCATGCTGGGGGTAGTGTTTTAGGGTTTAGGGTTGTGTTGTAGTGTTTGCGTAGTGTAGGGTCATGCTGGGGGTAGTGTTTTAGGGTTTAGGGTTGTGTTGTAGTGTTTGCGTAGTGTAGGGTCATGCTGGGGGTAGTGTTTTAGGGTTTAGGGTAGTGTTGTAGTGTTTGCGTAGTGTAGGGTCATGCTGGGGGTAGTGTTTTAGGGTTTAGGGTAGTGTTGTAGTGTTTGCGTAGTGTAGGGTCATGCTGGGGGTAGTGTTTTAGGGTTTAGGGTAGTGTTGTAGTGTTTGCGTAGTGTAGGGTCATGCTGGGGTGTAGTGTTTTAGGTTTTTGGGTAGTGTTGTAGTGTTTGCGTAGTGTAGGGTCATGCTGGGGGTAGTGTTTTAGGGTTTAGGGTAGTGTAGTAGTGTTTGCGTAGTGTAGGGTCATGCTGGGGTGTAGTGTTTTAGGGTTTTGGGTAGTGTTGTAGTGTTTGCGTAGTGTAGGGTCATGCTGGGGGTAGTGTTTTAGGGTTTTGAGTAGTGTTGTAGTGTTTGCGTAGTGTAGGGTCATGCTGGGGGTAGTGTTTTAGGGTTTAGGGTAGTGTTGTAGTGTTTGCGTAGTGTAGGGTCATGCTGGGGTGTAGTGTTTTAGGGTTTAGGGTTGTGTTGTAGTGTTTGTGTAGTGTAGGGTCATGCTGGGGGTAGTGTTTTAGGGTTTAGGGTAGTGTTGTAGTGTTTGCGTACTGTAAGGTCATGCTGGGGGTAGTGTTTTAGGGTTTAGGGTTGTGTTGTAGTGTTTGCGTAGTGTAGGGTCATGCTGGGGGTAGTGTTTTAGGGTTTAGGGTTGTGTTGTAGTGTTTGTGTAGTGTAGGGTCATGCTGGGGGTAGTGTTTTAGGGTTTAGGGTAGTGTTGTAGTGTTTGCGTAGTGTAGGGTCATGCTGGGGTGTAGTGTTTTAGGGTTTTGGGTAGTGTTGTAGTGTTTGCGTAGTGTAGGGTCATGCTGGGGGTAGTGTTTTAGGGTTTAGGGTTGTGTTGTAGTGTTTTCGTAGTGTAGGGTCATGCTGGGGGTAGTGTTTTAGGGTTTAGGGTTGTGTTGTAGTGTTTGCGTAGTGTAGGGTCATGCTGGGGGTAGTGTTTTAGGGTTTAGGGTAGTGTTGTAGTGTTTGCGTAGTGTAGGGTCATGCTGGGGGTAGTGTTTTAGGGTTTAGGGTAGTGTTGTAGTGTTTGCGTAGTGTAGGGTCATGCTGGGGGTAGTGTTTTAGGGTTTAGGGTAGTGTTGTAGTGTTTGCGTAGTGTAGGGTCATGCTGGGGTGTAGTGTTTTAGGTTTTTGGGTAGTGTTGTAGTGTTTGCGTAGTGTAGGGTCATGCTGGGGGTAGTGTTTTAGGGTTTAGGGTAGTGTAGTAGTGTTTGCGTAGTGTAGGGTCATGCTGGGGTGTAGTGTTTTAGGGTTTTGGGTAGTGTTGTAGTGTTTGCGTAGTGTAGGGTCATGCTGGGGGTAGTGTTTTAGGGTTTAGGGTAGTGTTGTAGTGTTTGCGTAGTGTAGGGTCATGCTGGGGTAGTGTTTTAGGGTTTAGGGTTGTGTTGTAGTGTTTGCGTAGTGTAGGGTCATGCTGGGGGTAGTGTTTTAGGGTTTAGGGTTGTGTTGTAGTGTTTGTGTAGTGTAGGGTCATGCTGGGGGTAGTGTTTTAGGGTTTAGGGTAGTGTTGTAGTGTTTGCGTAGTGTAGGGTCATGCTGGGGTGTAGTGTTTTAGGGTTTTGGGTAGTGTTGTAGTGTTTGCGTAGTGTAGGGTCATGCTGGGGGTAGTGTTTTAGGGTTTAGGGTAGTGTTGTAGTGTTTGTGTAGTGTAGGGTCATGCTGGGGGTAGTGTTTTAGGGTTTAGGGTAGTGTTGTACTGTTTGTGTAGTGTAGGGTCATGCTGGGGGTAGTGTTTTAGGGTTTAGGGTAGTTTAGTTGTTTAGTGTATGCTAAAGGCATATTCGTTCTAAAAGTTTTCGTTATTTTAATTTCCGGCCTAATAGTACATGCGGGATTTTTTTTGCGGACTGATGGTATGCGGGATTTCGTCATATATTCGCTAATCATACTTTCTATGGCAAAATGAACCCCCTCATTTTGTTCATTTTTAAATTAAATGTTTTAAGAGTTACCACTTTATTCCAATCAAGATGGCTTCAGGTGTGCCATACCTTTGTAATAAGTAGGACTGTTAGCACTCTAGTTGTTCTTTAGAACACTCTGGGACATTCTGTCATTGGGCTATAGTTGGGCTACATCTGGCTGATATTTGGGCTACATTTGCTTTTTTTGTCTCTGGTGGCCATCTTTGGGCTACATTGGGCTACATTGGGCTACATTTGGGCTCCAACATATATATAGCCCCATGTAGCCCAATATATATTTTTCAAAGTTAATTTTCGTAAAAACCACTGGAGCCTATATCTTGAGACATAGCAAAGGCACATCGGGCTACCAGTCCCTACAATTTTGCCAAGTTTGGTGTAAATCCATTCAGCCGTTCAGGCTAAAAGTGAGGCCAACCGCCCTATGGAAAATTGCATGGGAAAAACATTTTTTGGGACCCCCCTTTTTTCTCGGCCCCCCCTTGACGAAACCCCCCAAATTTTCAGGGGCTGCTCAGAAACAAAATGTTCCATTTTCCTGAAAATTTCAGCCAATTCTGTCCTCAAACGCTAAAGTTATTCGACATAGAATTTTCAAAAATCCCATAGGAAAAAAATCCTAACTATATATACCTACTGGCTATCGCCAGTAGGTAATATATATATATATATATATATATATATATATATATATATATATATATATATATATATATATATATACATATATATATATATATATATATGAATGAGCAAACGCACTTGTGCTTTTGAAGAGGCTCACCACGGCACTCCAACCATCTGGTTTTCTTGGCCCCCATGCAGCTTCACAACCTCTCATCTAAATTTTCACCAGGTACGACACGTTTCGGGGCCAAAGCGCCCCCTCCTCATGGACTTAACACAGAAGCGAGCTGAACTCGCTTTCATAATTTCAACACCATTTTTATTGAAATGATCCGCCCTTAGTGGGTGTGGCTTGTCTAGTTGCATCTACCAGGATTGCTGGGAGATGTAGTCCGTGAAAGCGAGTATATAATATAATCCTTAAGTAGTTGACATGCCTCTTGTCACATTAGTCATTTAGTTCATTAAAACCTTGAGTAGGCAATGAGAAGGTCTTGAAGCCGCATAATTATAACGAGTGTCGCGCTGTCAGGCAAGAAAAAGTAAACTCGCCCCAGTCATCTCCCACGTAGTATGTGCCAGAAGCCGATAGACCACATGTAGAAGCGGAGCTCCCTCCCACGGTCAGAGCTAGCCGTGAAATAAAGCAATGAGCAATCTTTCAAGATATATTGACTCATTCCTCTTCCAGCTGGTCATCAAACTTGACTCTTGCGTCAAAGACACTAAGGACTTCATTGTCCAGCTAAACAGTATTGACTGGGACCCTGCATTTATATTAATTACTCTTGACATCACGAGTTTATATACATGCATAGACCATTCACATGGCATTCAAGCTATCAGCTATTTCCTGAGAAAGAGATCTTTGAAATTTGCAGAACATAACAGTATGTTACTGGAATTTATACATTTCTGCCTACATAACAATATCTTCCTACTCCAGGGAGACTTATTTAGGCAGATCTCGTGTACGGCGATGGGCACCTGCTTCGCCCCCAGCTATGCAAACTTGTTCGTGGGCTGGTGGAAGGAGCAGGTGGCCTTTGCCGGAGCACATGCCAGGTGTATCCAAAATGTGGTTGTGTGGCGTCGATATATCTATAGGAAGCCAACCGCTGGGAACTCCACCCTTCATGCCCAGAGTAGTCATCCGCCAAATCTGATTAAAAGCATTCCCTATGGAGAACTTCTCCGACTTAAACAGAATTGCACACATGATGCGGATTTTGAGAAGGCAGCAACCGAATGCATATCTAGATTTAAAATTAGAGGGTATGATCAATGGATTTTAACATCCGCCCACAGAATAGTCCAAGCTCAATCACGGGCTGACCTTTTGAAGGACAAATTGGGAGTCATAACAGGAGGAAGGCCAAATAAAAAAAGATCAGAAGGTTCAATTTCAGATGATTACCGGTTTCTCGGGAGATGCACAGAATGTAAGACGCATCTTCAGACGTGACTGGCACATCCTACAAACTGACCCTATTATAGGCATGGATGTCCCAGAAGCACCATTGATGACTTTTCGAAAATCGAAGTCTCTTAAAGACATCCTAGTACAGAATCATCTGCCACCGACAGTGCCACAAACAGGTATACTGAGGGACATGAGGGGCTTTTTCCCATGCGGGAAATGTAAGGCCTGCGCCACGAGCAGAAGAGTTTTAAGCTATCCGATTCCCGGGTGCAAGAAACCTAGAACAATCAGTAAATTCATCTCCTGTCTCACCCCTTTTGTGGTATACTGTTTGGTATGTCCTTGCGGACTTAAGTACATAGGGAGCACTGTCCACAATTTGAAGGTCAGAATTTTGAACATCAACGGGCCATAGTCAACAAAGATGAGAATTATCCAGTTGCGCGGCATTTCGCCGTGAAACATCAAAGCAATAGGGAGCTACTACAATACTATGGCATCGACCATGTTCCAATACACCCAAGAGGGGGGAATAGGTTACAGCAGTTGAGAAGACTTGAATCGCGTTATATCATAAACCTACAGACCAAAGTACCCTATGGGTTAAATAGTAGCGAAGAATTGACAGTTCACCTGGGATAAATGCACATGATTTCTTTATTTCTACTTATCAAGCCAAATTGTAATCTATTTATAGCTAACTATGACGCATTATATAATGTATTTATGAGGTCAACATGCTCTTTGTGTATCCATGTTTTGAAATTTGCTGGTATTGTTGAATTTACTGTTAAAAGGATCACATAATGACAACATTGGCATTTTACCACCAAGGTGTTTGTGAACAGGTATGGGTTATGCCGATATACGGCTTAATTATTATTAATGTTGTCCACTTGTGGGACTTATGGGGAGTACCTGAGTTGAGATTGTCTCTCTAAAAGATATCTTTCGAGTAATTACTTTTAATACCCCGCTCCATCATCTTGTGGACTTGTGCCGATCCACGGCAAGATTTTCTAACAATTTCTGTTCATATCCATCATATTCGTTGGGTTCCATAAGAAAAAGTATAGATCTCTGTATCTTTTTCAACTACCAGCTCTTGTGAATTGTGACTTTTTGTAAATGGATATACCTTATCATTGACTGTTCTAAGATGGCGGCCGATATCTCAAACGGTCCTGTTGAGTGAACCCGTCGTCGCTGTTGTTTTCCAAGTGACGCGGGAATGTTTAAAAATGGTGTCTGATTAGTAATCACTGTAACACTGACGAAGGAGTATATCCGAAACGCGTTTGTTTCTTATACCATCTGCTGAATAAACAACCTCGATGGTGGCTTCCTGTGTGCCCTAGTTTCTGTTGTTAACTGACAGAAGTGGCAGCGTCATTTATTTAGCGGCAAGCGCCGCCGCGTTTGGGTGCAGAGTCAAGGTGCACTTTGGAGCGTTTATATATATATATATATATATATATATATATATATATATATATATATATATGTGGAATCGGTAGTGCCGGTCCTTTGAAATCACTGCGGCAGCTTTAAGGGAAAGTGAACCAGGTGCGCACTCCACCACAGGAGTAGGAGGCGCCTATTTAACGACTTTGCTGAGTGAGACTGGTAATTATGAAGGAGGCCTCTGAAGAAGGCAGTCGCTGGAATGCGTTGTGCCATATTCCTTTAATAAAGAAGCTCACTGAAGCCCGGCTGTGTCCTCTGATCTTTTCTCAAAGAAGAGGAGATGTTGTTGTATATATATATATATATATACTCCAACCAGAAAACTCGCGCAACGCCTTTGCACAAAGTCCAGTACGCAGACACAGATGAATAAATCCACAGCCAGTCTTACATCGATATTCTTCTTTCTTTATTTCATGATAAAGTGCAGAGGTGCAACAGGATGCCGAACAATATATATATATTAACTTATCTTCAAAAGTAGCAAACTATATATTATACAACAAAAATAATACCTAACTTAGAGGCTGATTGCAACTTTGATGGTCCATGGTCTGTGAGCTCATGTTTATCAGTTTTGTGGTCACACATTATTATCACATCTGCCACAAAGTGACACCAAGAGTAAACACACTAAATGGTTTGCTTACACATGCTGAGATACACAAGCTCACCAATACACATTTTCCTTAAGCAATGATGATTATCACAATCCCTGGTCATGATCCAAAATCCCCCATGTAGAGCCACTCAAATGAAGTACTCCAGGGGCACGCCAAATGCACTGAGATGTGAGCCAGACTGATACCTTGGTGTGACCTTGATCAGGCAGCATAACTTTGTACTACATTGGACATCCACTTATAAAGGGAGAACAATTGACTTGAGGCCTGCAGTCCATAGAGACCGATATTAGAGTATAGCCCATTGAGTTTCAGTGATCACATTATGATTTACCTGTAATGTGTGTTAGTGAGAGGATGCTCACCGGAGTAGAGTGGAAATTTCAATCCATTGATGCTACACATCAGTACAGCTTATTGGGTATTTTTAGCATGTATTGGCCCCATATTTCACCTCTAATCATGTGTGGTACTGACACAGTGAGTTCATTGAAATAGCATGGTGAGACCACCATGTTCAGGTAGATGATGTGGTACCAGCTGTTTTCCGCCCCCCCAACAGCTCCCCCTACCGTAGCAAAGATGTGGAATGTGAGTGTGGAACAGTCCTCAAGGTACTGTACTGTGCAAGCAATTATATTTGCACATTGTAAACAAAGTACTGATGGAAATAAGCCAGTGTACTTTCAGTTACACACTTTGTATACCACTTGCACTGGACAAGCCTATCAACTCAAGGTGCTAACTCTATCACCATGCAAAAGTATATCCATGAGAAGACTAGCAGGGGTATTGTTGGGGGTCACATCTCAATTAGTGTAGAGTTATCCTAAACCACATCTACAGCAGTAGAGACCTTCAGTTCAGACGACATTGCAGGCTTAGGCAGCCTCTGCCAGTGTTTTTAAATCTTTTGTATTTTGCACGTTGCTTTTAAAATTGAAATTGAATTGTGACTTACTTGTGCCTTTGGTGTCCCCCTGTTCCGCCGCCGTTTGTGCCGTTTTAGCGGAGGGGTCAAACACCTTTCCTTCTAAGCGCCCTCACTTCCTGGATCAATCAGGGTTAGCACTCTAGAGTCATTCCTACACTGCTGCAGTCCCGCCCACTTTCACTTTATCAGTCAGTGCGCCGAGCGGACGCGCGCAGTAGAGACCTTCAGTTCAGACAACATTTCAGGCTTAGGCAGCCTCTGCCAGTGTTTTTAAATCTTTTGTATTTTGCACGTTGCTTTTAAAATTGAAATTGAATTGTGACTTACTTGTGTCTTTGGTGTCCCCCTGTTCCACCGCGGCTTGTGCCGTTTGAGCGAAGGGGTCAAACACCTTTCCTTCTAAGTGCCCTCACTTCCTGGATCAATCAGGGTTAGCACTCTAGATTCATTCCTACACTGCTGCGGTCCCGCCCACTTTCACTTTATCAGTCAGTGCGCCGAGCGGACGCGCGCAGTAGAGACCTTCAGTTCAGACGACATTGCAGGCTTAGGCAGCCTCTGCCAGTGTTTTTAAATCTTTTGTATTTTGCACGTTGCTTTTAAAATTGAAATTGAATTGTGACTTACTTGTGTCTTTGGTGTCCCCCTGTTCGGCCGCGGCTTGTGCCGTTTGAGCGGAGGGGTCAAACACCTTTCCTTCTAAGCGCCCTCACTTCCTGGATCAATCAGGGTTAGCGCTCTAGATTCATTCCTACACTGCTGCGGTCCCGCCCACTTTCACTTTATCAGTCAGTGCGCCGAGCGGACGCGCGCAGTAGAGACCTTCAGTTCAGACGACATTGCAGGCTTAGGCAGCCTCTGCCAGTGTTTTTAAATCTTTTGTATTTTTCATGTTGCTTATAAAATTGAAATTGAATTGTGACTTACTTGTGCCTTTGGTGTCCCCCTGTTCCGTCGCGGCTTGTGCCGTTTGAGCGGAGGGGTCAAACACCTTTCCTTCTAAGCGCCCTCACTTCTTGGATCAATCAGGGTTAGCGCTCTAGAGTCATTCCTACACTGATGCGGTCCCACCCACTTTCACTTTATCAGTCAGTGCGCCGAGCGGATGCGCGCATCAGCACGCCGAAGGCGCCCCAAAGGCAAGCCCGTCTGCGCCCGTCCGCTCCCGGCCGATGCCAGCCGATGCCAGACGCCAGGTATCTCGTTCATTTATACCACCTTTTCAGCCCCTCTATTCTCTCTGGGCTTTGAATCTCCAATGGGCATCATCCGTTACACTAATCAGGAGCTCCTCTCTTTAAACGTAACCGGCAGCGACACCAAAACACCTCAACCAGCCAGTAACTGCACCAGAGTTAGTGTAAATAAGCCCAAATTTTTTAAACACCACAATAGCAAGCTCGGCCTTCAGCCCCAGCTAGATCCTTACCCAAACATGCCTTAGAAATTTGGTCGCTTCTTGACTCTGACAACCCTGATATATTATTTATCACAGAGACCTGGCTGCAAGAGTCTTCCACCCCGACATCTCCATTGCCCTGCCCCTCGATTATAAAATTCACAGGCTCGACCGTCTTGGCAAAAAAGGAGGGGGAACTGCTTTTATATATAAATCCTCCATCAAGCTCCATAGCAATGATTCTTATCTAGAGAACTGGGGTGAAATGTGTATTGTTACCTTGACCCTTGGTAATAAAGAGTCATGGAAGGTGGCTCTTATCTATAGACCCCCAGGAGTAAAAACCCATTTTGTAAACAAGCTCGTGGAAGCAATAGCTCCCTACTCCCTGGTCGCAGAGAATTTCCTTCTATTAGGGGATTTCAATTACCATGTGGAACAAACTCACAATCCCCATACCATTGATCTTATCACCAATCTGACCTCTCTAGGACTTTGCTTATTACCAACAGGCCCTATGCACAATGCTGGCCATGCACTTGATCTCATATGCACTAACTCAGATAAAGTAGCAATTAATCAGATATCTCCTGCCCTTTGGACAGACCACTTTGTAATAATTTTTTTTATTACTGGCACTCATGTTGAACCCCAAAAAATCACTCAAGAAAAGCTGAGCAGACCATGGAACAAAATCACCCTGAATTCCTTTGCTGCCCACTTTTCCCCTCCCATCATTTCCAGTAAAACCGATCCTAACAGTGCAGCAACTGATCTCGACTCCGCAATCTCCATGGCTTTAGATGCTATAGCCCCGGCCCGAGCACTCAGGCCTCCCTCCAAGATCTCACCGTGGTTCACCCCGGATCTGGAAAAGATTAAACACTCGGTCAGGACAGCGGAAAGAAAATGGCGTCAAACCAAAGACGTAAACGACAGGCAACATTATAAAGCAGCACATAGGTCTTATATGAAAGATATCGCCATGGCAAAAAAAGTGTACTTAGGCAATAGGATTTCCCAGGCAGCAAACTCACAGAGAGAACTATACAAAATAGTAAAAGAGTTCACTAATCCAACTGCCTGTCAGCAATCACCCAATGAGTCAAAAGAGTGGGTTGACTCTGTAGCCCTGTACTTTCATGAAAAAATCAATGACATTCACAAACTTTTCACCCAACCTCCCCCTCTGTCGCAGACCATACCTCCACCCACCAACTGCTACATGGACTCAAAAAACGAAATCAATATACTTAGGGAATTTTCACCTTGCTCTGAAACAGAGGTTGAGTCAACCCTGTACAAAATGAAGTCAGGAGCCCGGGAGATCCAGCCTCCCCCCAAATTCTAGCAAAAATTGCCCCTGTCCTGGTCTCCGACCTAACTAAAGTTCTGAATCAGTCCCTACTGCATTCCTCCCTCCCCCTGCACTGGAAGGAGGCCATAATAAGACCAATTCTAAAAAAAAAACGCAGTCGACCCCAAACTACTCCCGAATTATCAGCCCATCTCCCTCCTGCCCCTTTTTGGCAAAGTCATGGAGTGACGGATAAATAAACAACTCATAATTCACCTTGAGACTAACAAACTCCTGGACTCATCCCAATCGGGCTTCAGGGCATTCCACAGCACCGAAACCGCCCTGCTCGAAATTGTCGACAATGTTAGAATGACTCTGGATGCAAATCAGTGCGCCATACTTGTCCTACTCGACCTGACCGCAGCCTTCGACACCATCTCGCACCTCATTCTTCTAGAACGTCTCGCTGAGGCTGGTGTCGAAGGCTCTGCGTTACTCTGGATAAAAAGCTACCTGACCAACAGACGATCTAAGGTCCAAGTTTGCACCCACTTCTCTAGGTACCAACTCAACAAGGGTGTCCCACAGGGGTCAATACTGAGCCCCACTCTTTTCAACCTTTATGTATCCCCCATGGCAAAGGTGATTCGAGAACACGGGTTTGGAACCGTGTCCTACTTAGATGACACCCAAATACTGATTACAATCAATCAGGACCCAAATGAAACCAAACTGAAATTCAAAAACTGCATGGTTGACATTCATAACTGGATGACAGATAACTACCTGATGCTGAATGCAAGCAAAACGAAGATTGTGCTCTTTGGAAAGGCCGATAAGATCTGATCTGAAGAATGGTGGCCAGTCTCCCTTGGTCCTTGCCCTTCTCCCAAATCCTCACTTAGAAATCTTGGGGTAATAATTGACAACAAGCTATCCATGATTGAACACATCAATAAAGTATTCAACACCAGCTTCGGCCTCATGCGCAGTCTGAGGAAAATCTTTAAATGGATCCCCCTTTCATCACGCATGCCCATTGTGCAGGGACTCATTGTCAGCCGGATAGATTATGGGAATTCGCTATTGTCTTCAATAAATGCTACTCTTTTGGCCCGTCTACAGGTCCTGCAAAATACTGCTGCAAGACGGGTGCTCAACCTTCCCCCCCGCACCCCGTCACTGCCCTGTTTAAAAACTCTGCACGGGCTCCAAATAAAGAAGCACATAAAATTTAAATTATGCTGCCTAGTCCTCAAAACCATCAATGGACATGGACCAACATAGCTGGAACAAAAGCTTAAATCCCACAACCCGGCAAGGTCACTCAGATCCTCAAGCAAGTCACTTCTATCTGTACCTAGGGTACGCTCGGTCAGAAATGGCGATAGGGCATTTAGTAAAACAGCCCCCGAAGCCTGGAACTCTCTGCCCCTCCAGATTAGGACAGAACCCAATCATTTGAGGTTCCGTAAGCATCTAAAAACCTGGCTTTTTTAGCTTCAGCCCATTGTCCTGTCTTTTGTATCTGTGTTGAAGGATCTGCTAGTGCTCTGAGACCTTCGGGTGATTTACGCGCTTTATACATTTATTTTACATTACATTTATTTTACATTACAGTGACATGACCCTTGGCATCAGTTGTACTGCCGCAGACACCCAGACCCAGCCTGGCCCATTGTTGTGACTGGGCTAGCTAATTGTCAGGCTTTTCTCACTCCAGGACTAGCATACGGATGCCACATGTGTAGCACATTACCAACATGTTCTAATCACAAAGGATCATCTTGCGGCTATCCGATGATCAAATTCAAACCTGGGTGGGACCATTAAAGGGTCTGTGGCCAATAGCTACCTCTTACATGTGGTCAGGAGATGTCAAATTTAGGCAGAGTGACGAGTGTGTCGTGTAGTTCCCACTAATCCCTAGGACCTGCCCGTTTGTGGATAGCTTTCACAGTTATAGATTATGAGTTCAGCGTAATATTATGAACTGGTTCCCTGTTGTGTGTTGGTATTGATACCAGGGCCGGCGCTAGGCATGGGCAGCATGGGCGGCTGCCCAGGGCCCCGACCTCAGCCCATCAACAGGGGGCCTCGCAAAAGTGTTTCCCCACCAGCCTCGCGCCTGTGGTGAGCACTGCGTGGCCCAGGGAAGGACTGCCTCTCCTCTGGGCTTCGCAAGCATGTGTAAGAATGGGAGAAGAGGCCCCCCTCCCCTGTGCCTCGCAGCACTGGTTAATGGCTGTTAACCCCCAGGGATGGGGCCCTTTTCCCCAGGGCTGTGCAGCCCACATGTAGTGCGAGGCCGTCTGCATTTGCAGCTTTGACCTTTAATTGGGGACAGGGTCGGGTTGCGAAGGCAAGCAGTGCTGAAAGGTGTGACATGTGGGCCAGTTCTTAAAGGGCCTCAGCTTCATTCCTGCCTCCCAGGCCATCACACTTCTGGCTATGGTGTGCGGGGCGAAGGTGTTAAGTGTGGCAATCTGCCTTAATTGTGGCCAGGTGTTGCTCTAAGTGTTGTGTAATTCTCCCCTCAGCCCCCCATTGGGGCCGCAAAGAAGTGTCTTGCTCCAGACCGCTCCCCTGCCAGGCAATGGTGGGTGGGGGAAGGTGGGAGTATGCAGGGGCGTCACTGAGGGAGCAGGTTTTTGGCTATGGGCAATTGACACCTTAGCCTCCATGGTAGCAGCAGTAACTGTGTCTTTTTTCTTGACCCCCTCCCCTGCAAGGTCATCAGCCTGAGGAAATGGAGGGCTATCATAGTTCAAAGAGTGAACTATGATAGGCCTTCCTGGAAGGTGTGGGTGTATTTACATGGGCCTCGCAGTGAGATAACCTTTGTTAGGCTTTTATTAAACTAGAGAGGATGTGGCGTTGTGTTCTAAGCTGCCGGAGTTCTAGTCCCAGCATCAGCTCAACATCCTGTCATTCTGGGCAAATCACTTAATCTCACCAAAGATTAAAGTAAAAATACATTTGATCTTGTGCAGTGTAACTGTTGCCCATGTAAATCACCCCAATGCCCTAGCACCGAGTTCACCTTATGTAAACTATAAAAATCACGGACCGATCGCAAAAAAGCCATTTTCTTTACTTAATTCAAGCTATTTTAATGCACACTAACTGTCTGATCGGCTCACACTGCAACAACAAGGAGTTTAATCCCCAAGCCATAGTTTCCACTTGCCTTGAGTTTGCTTGAGTTTGTTTGTGTCGATGTATGCATATAGCACCGTATGTAGATTTACATATACACCTGACACACAGCACTCCATGCATTATCCTCACTGGCCTTTGCTACTCTCCAACTATGTATTTTAACAAAAATAAAACGTGAACAGAAAGTCGGAATTCTTGTTCTTTACTTTGCATGTTTGTTGCCTCTGAGTAAAATTAACTGGTTTTTGCATGAGACAGTGTAGGAACAGAAACTGTCTATGAAGAGAATGCTGCAAAGCGTTCAAAGCAAAGAGAAAATAAAACGCCAACTTATTTATGTTATAAGATTCTGCAACGGCCAGAGCATGATAATTAGAGAGCACTATTTATATATAAATATCCATATTATTTTTAACATGTCTTATCTGTCTTTCTTTAGTTTAACTATTAGTCATCGTTATGTAAAGCAGCTTAGGAACATATTTTAAAGTGCTTTCAACTTACGTTGACTGTTTACATACTGATCAGAGAAAAAAATAGAGACTTACGCATTTTTCTTAATTTTCACACAGGCCAGGATATTAAAATACAGGTCATGTCAGTAAAAAAATCAGCCAGGTGGCAACGATAGCCAAATCAGGTATTGTGGCCCGTGTGCCATTTTTTTTCACCTAGCCTGGTCTAAATGCAGTGCTTCTAGTTTTCACAATTCTAGAGGCTTTAAAGTGCTTAGGTTACCATACATTTCTCTAAAAAAAGAGTCCAATGAGACTAATCAAATGATTTCTGAAAGAGCACGACCAGCAAATGTGGGCCACTTTTTAGGGACTGCCTGGGCCTAATTGCAATCCCAATCTGACCCTGATTGGGGATGCCGTCCACTTCCCACCCCAGTGCCAATTAGCACACATTTTGGGGCCTGACAGTTGTAATGATTTAGAAAGACAAGCAACTCTCTCTCTTTCAGATGCTGAAGAGCTGTGAAAGAGATGCTGGTCAGTGGCAGAAAGGACGGCGTTTTAGCACACGAGGGGGGCATGCACTATACAGGGTCAGGAGCACCTTCCGTAATTTAGATGCAAATATCTTTCAATCTCTGAGTTCCAAAGAGCTCTCTCAGTCCTGGGGCTGTGTGTCAGGTCAGTTAAAAATGTTAAGTGTTTTGCAAATGTTTGGCAGGCTCCACTGGTGGAGAGTTCATACTACTCCTCATTTCAGTTGTGCATGAATGTTACGCGGCATCCCCAAAGCTTTGAGGGGAAAAAGTTACCTTTTAATTAGTAGTTACGAAAAAACTTGATTGTGAAAAATTATGTCTATTTGAGGAGTACCGTGTCTAGTAGTTTAAGCCCTAGGCTACGTTTTACAACTTTTTTTTTAACAAATCTATGGAGAGAAAAACACTTTAAACATCGAATGCAAATATATAAAATAAAAATGTTGCCTACCCCAAGTTATGCCCTTGAGTATATTCCCATTTTTAATTGGCCTATTTGAAATGTATACAAAGGGAAGATTTTACGAAACGTTTGTAGCCTAAGCTCTGCTATCCCAGTACTAATTCTTAGGCTAGAGCTTGGACTCCATCACCCATGTTCAAGCACTGGCTAATGTGATTTGTTGGGGGGTACAAGGTCCTTAACTCCCTTTGCTGCTAGGCCTTTCCCCCGGGCTAAGCCTTTTTTTTGGCCATTTGTTGTAGTTTGCGTTTAGGCCCGTAACTTTGTGCATGCAAGTGGATGGAACCACCCTCCCCTGGGCCCTACAGCTCGGGCTCATGGTGGGGGGTCCACATCTTGAAGCCATGGTGTAGCACTGAAAGGCCTTGTAGAGGGCCCCTCTCCCCTGGGCCTCATAGCCATAGTTCAATGCTGATAGGCCTTTGGGTCTATCCTAATCCTCTCAATGCTACACCATGTCTGAGAGTAACAGGAGAGGGGCGCACACTGTGTGGGACCCCACCCCTGGGTCCAATTACATTTTTCTCACAGTGCTGGACCCTGGCCCTGTGTAACAGAGGAATAGCAATTGGTAGTGCAGCAGGTGGCATGGCACCAGGTTCGAGCATATTTAGAGCACAATGTTCCCATATTAGGCTTTACTGTACTGTGCAGCCAGTGGACGAGGGTGAGAGAAGCATTCACTTTACACCATGGCACCACTGGTGTGCTACAGCCCTCTTTCATGGTCCTCACAGCCATTTTACAGAGCCGTGAGGCCTGCAAGAGGCCTACCTCCCCTGGGCATCACAGCCATGGTTCGACACTCACAAGAGGAGGCACCCTCCTATGACATAAGCAGCACTGGAACATGGCTATGAGGCCCATGGATCCTCTCTCAGGGGGTGTAGTTAACAATAGTGCAGCAGGTGCAGTGGCACCAGGGCTCTTTCTTGCATCACGGTCCATGACAACATTACTATGTCACTGGTTCCTTCTCCCTTGCACTGCACAGCCATGACCCAGTACTGCGGCCCACCCTCCCCTAGGCCTCACTGTCATCGTCCAATGCTGAGAGGCAGCACAGATTCATGAATCCCATGCTTAGGGCAAGAGGCGACATCTGAAGGGCATAGCTATCAATAGTGTAGAAAGTGCAATGGGACCATGGTCTTGTGGGGTTATGTGTCCAATGCACCCAAATTATGGCTGTATTTTACTGCTCAGTCAATGACCAGAGGGTAGTGAGGAGTCATAATTTGCCTTGCTTGCACGATGGCTGGCCAGCTCTCCTACACCTTGCAGCCATGATCCTGGTCTGCGATGTCCAAATGTCGTTCTCTCCCTTGGGCCTTATGTTTTTTACTATATGCGTTGTGTTGTACACTTAACATAATTCTGGCGAGTAAAGAGCCTACACACAAAAAAGATTGTCCTACGTCTCTTAGCATGTGCGTGTGGGATACTGGTGAGAGAGAGGATTAATGTTAAAACAAATTACGAGGTATTAATGTCATCCTAAGGTAGCACAATAATGGCACATAAAGATAAGGGAGCCTTTTGAAATGTGCAATTATATCCATGGTGAGTGAGGTTTTCTCTTGTGTCATTTTATATTTTGAATGATACCGCCCCTCATTACCTCACAGGATTGCCCCCCTTTATGAGGCAGAACTGGAAATTGTATCCTGCACTCATCTGGAAACAATCAGTTAACGAGGAGTAAATAATATACATCTTTGTGAGACCTGCACCTAGCTTTTCCATCCAATGTGACACATTTAATCCATTTAATACAGTTTTAAAATATATGGACTTATTTAATTTGTATATTTATTTTTTTGTCAATGTTACTGCTATCCATGTTAGGTCTCTTCAGAGATGCCAAATACGATCAATAGTCCTGCGGTATAACTTTCTATTATGCCACTTCTTGTGATGTTACCAAGGGCGGCTCCTCCACTAGGGCGGAGGAGCGTCACCCCACTGCTTTCTCGCAGAGCGAGAAGCAGAAATATAAAATGCAAAAACTACCATTTTATGTTTCTGCTACTCACACTGCGAGAAAGCAGAAGTGTTTGGTTAGGGGCAGGCGTGTCTGCTTTATGGCAGGGGAGGAGTGCCTTGCCCCCTGCTAAGGGCCCTGACTGTTTGGTCAGCCCTCCGGGACCGACCTAACCAGTCATGCACGCTCTGGCCTTTGTCCATGTAGGCACCAATGAATGCACCCTACATGGAGAAAACGGCCTCCCCATAGGCGCCTGGCTGGTCGGCGTCCCAACCAATCACAATGCTGCCTTTGGGGAGGAAGGCTGCCTGCTTCCTTTTCCTGCCAGAGGCAGGAAAGAAAGAGAGCAGGTCAGGAGCAGAGATGACGCGAGACCTGGGAAGGTAAGTTTATTTTATTTTTTAAATAACCCCTGCGAGACCTCCCACCCGTGAATCGTGCTAGCCGCGACTGGATTTTACATGCAAATTAGAGGGGCCTCACATCTTCCCTTTCACCCGGGGCCCCAGAAGTTCTAGGACCGGCCCTGATTGATACAATATGTGTTTCTTCATGTACTCCAATCACATGTGGCTGTGTAGAATACCCATGAAATTCACCCATCACATTTGGTTACTCCTTATATCTTGGGAACTGGAGGTAGCTGTTGCTCTATGACTTCAAAAAAGAAACGAGTAATCCTAGCACAGAATTGAGCATTCTTTGTGACATGAGACCAGTGTTTATGCCTGGGTGGAGTTAGTGGAGTTATGCGTAACAGAAATCCACAAATTGACCAACAAATTCTGACCTGCTACACAAGTTCATTACATGGCGAAGTGTGGTAGGTCGCCCCGTTAGTGCTGAATTTTAGTGGCAGGTGTTTGTCATGCAGTGGAAGTTCAGCACTAATGGCACCATGCACAGTGCAGGAGGGCGCTGCTTTTTTTTCCCTGCTGCTTGAGTATACGATCTGCTCAAGTGGCAGCTTCCTCAACATGAACTGAAGATTTCTCAATGTGAGTGGTCGCGACTATCCGCAACCCCCTGCATTGAGAAATCTCGCTGGGAGGTGCTCTAGCATTGGATTTTCCTCATTCGCACTTGCCAACTTAACATTGGCAAGCAAGGAATTTTTGGGGAGTTCACTGCCCAGGCCTACCAGCGTACAGGAATGAAACAGTGAAAAACAAATGCAGTGCTGCCATCTGTTTCAGTATTGGTGTGACACATGTTTACTTTGTGTTGTGAGGCAAGAATGCATGGAGCAGGTGTTGACATTGATCACTGATGGATGGCCTAATCACTTGGACGTTTTCAAACCTGTCACTTTTTTCCATGTATATTGCATCTGTGAATAAACATTTTGTTTAAAAGCACATATTTTGTGCATAATTTCTTCATTTGTCTTTAAGTGACATCACAATATCCCATTGAGGTTATGATGGATGGAAGAAGGCATTTGATGACAATTGGTATGGATATTTTGTTGACACATGGTTGTGCACCAATGGCAAACGGTAAACACCCAAAATATCGAATTTGAAATATCGACTGGCCAGAATATCGAATTAAAAATATAGAGAGGCCAGAATATCGAATTACCAAAATGTAGTTGGATAGAATATCGAAATTCAAGTTTAAAACATCGATTTTCATAATATCGAATTTAAAATATCGTTTTCCATAATATCGACATTTTTTAGTGTTATGTATGCTAGCATATGTGTTAAAATTATATATCATTTTTGTAATGTATGTTTAATTTTTTTAAAGTAATGAATATTATGGTATTTAAGTTTTGCGTAATTTAATTCCGTAATGGGTTGTGGGTTTATAGGGGAATAGGGTGGGAAGTAATTTAATTATAGCTAATTGAATATTAATTTTTATGAATTATTAATTATTTTTAATTTAATTTTGTGTTTTAGTTCTGTAGTGGGTAGTGGGTTTATAGGGGAATAAGGTGGGAAGTAAAATTTATTGTAATTAAGTAAATATCAATTTTCATTTATTTGTATTGATAATTATTTTATTGCTAATTAATTATTAATTGGTAATTAATTTGGTAATTAATTTGTATTAATTGATAATTATGTTAATTGTATTTATTTCTTATTTGTAGTGGGTTGTGGGTTATAGGGGAATATGGTGTGAAGTCATTTAATTATAATTAAGTAATTATTTAAATTATTTTTGTTTATTGATAAATAATGTATTGTTAATTAATTGTTAATTGGTAATTTTTTTATTACTTATTACATTTCTGGGATTGAAAATTAATTAGTTGTTAAATAATTATTAATAGGTAATTAATTTTTAATAAAAAATATTTATTGGTATTTATAATTAATTAATTATTACATATTTTGTGATTGGTAATTATTTTACTAACATTTTTTATTGGTATTGATAATTCATTTATTCTTATTTAAATATTAAATCATTACTTTTCCTACTGTTGCACTCTCTAGAGTGGGAATAGTAATTTTTACCCCTATGCTATCCAATGCTTTCCCTACTGTTGCACTCACTGAAGTGGGAATAGTAATTGTTACCCCTACGCTATCCAACGCTTTCCATACTGTTGCACTCACTGGAGTGGGAATAGTCATTTTTACCCCAACGCTATTGAATGCTTTCCCTACTGTTGCACTCTCTGGAATGGAAGTAGTAATTTTTACCCCTACACTATCCAACGCCTTCCCTACTGTTACACTCATTGGAGTGGGAATAGTAATTTTTACCTCAACACTATCCAACGCTTTCCCTACTGTTGCACTCTCTGGAGAGGGAATAGTAATTTTTACCCCAACGCTATCCAACGCTTTCCCTACTGTTGCACTCTCTGGAGTGGGAATAGTAATTTTTACCCTCCCGCTATCCAACGCTTTCCCTACTGTTGCACTCTCTGGAGTGGGAATAGTAATTTTTACCCCTACGCTATCCAACACTTTCCCTAATGTTGCACTCACTGGAGTGGGAATAGTAATTGTTATCCCTACGCTATCCAACGCTTTCCCTACTGTTGCACTCACTGGAGTGGGAATAATAATTTTTACCCTCCCACTATCCAACAAATTCTTTACTTTTGCAATTGTTGGAGTGTGAATATTACTTGTATTCCCTTAGCTATGTAATGTTTTTAATGTTGTTATATTTAATGTAGTGTAAATTATGAATTAACATAAAACATATTACTTAAATTATTTAAATGTTTATATATCATTTATTTTTATATTTAGATACTAGGTTTATGTATATATGTGTAAATATATTTGTATTAATGTTTTAAATAATTTATAATTAAAATGAATAATTATTTTATAATATTATCAAATAAATATATGTATTAGAAAAATTACATTACATTTATTATTTTTAAATGTTAAGCTTTTTTGCATTATTTTAACTATGTTTTATTTAATTGTGTTTATTATTTAATTATTTTTATATTATTTTTAATACATTTAAAAAATTCGATATTTTAGTTAACTATATTTTAACATACTATATTTTGTACTCGATATTTTAGTACTTACCTATTTTTAGATAGTCATTGTATGTTCTGTCCCTCGTTATTTTAGAGTCGATATTTTGGGCAGTCTATATTTTGTACCTCGATATTTTGTCACTGAACCATGGCAAACATTGCATACATGCTAAATGTATATACCTACCAAGTAAATGTTGGTAGAATTGTAATGTTCAGATGGGGGTACATTAAAGGTATTCAAGATATGAAATGTAGTACACCAGTTCATGATATTTGTGAAAAGTGCATTTATTGTTTGTGAACAATGGAAATGATACAGGTGAAATAATGATCCATTCAAAGAAACAGTGGATGAGTCTGTCATGGTGGATGAAATCCTTGTAGATGGCACACTGCTTCGAGTCTAATGTCCAACAAACTCCGGGCATCAAGAAGGGAAATAGGTCTAGCTCACAAAGTCAATGATAGGCAGACACAGTGGGAAATTAGGAACAGGTTTTCTTGCTGGTGGTGGTATTGTTCTGGTCATCCGAATGGGCTGGATATTTGGATACCCCAGCTTGGCAAGGTGGGGGGATCTGCAGGTGCAGTGACTGGGCTGTTAGCTGACTGCTACTGACGTAGAGGGCCCTGATGGTGGGGCATCACAGGAAGAGGTGGATTAGGGTTGAAAAGCCCTAGCCAGTGTGGTGTTGATATCCACCAACACCCCAATTAGGGTGCCCATGTGGAAATTAAGTGCAGCCAACTCAGTGTGCTGGTCCCTCTTTACCTGCTTCATCTCCCTGATTTCAGTCAGTATCTGGTTTTTCTTGTTCTGTGACTGTTGCTATGCTCCCAAGACATGGCCAATGTCAGACTGGGTGTTGGTATCCCTAGTGTCCTCACTCTTCTGGCCCACAGATACCCTCCTACAATCCCGACCCAGATGGACTTGTGCCCTTGGCACAGGTTGGAGTGCCCTACTTGTTCTTGGCTTTTCGGTTGTATGGGTGATGACTGACACCTACTGAGCCAGGACTCTGGTGCACAAGTTGTGAGACTCTGTACCAGGGGCACAGGGTATGATGGGAATTGGTGGCTGAGTACTTGCGGAGGGGTTAATGGTGTTGGCCCAGTGAATCTCACATTTGGGGTCTGGCAGTCTGAACTAATCATCCATGTCAAGATGTCCAGAACTGTCCTCATCACAGTCTGAATGCTCTTGGGGTGTGGTGGTAGTCTCCTCAGTTTCAGAGGTGTGTCTACCTGTTATGAGGAGAACATTGTTATTGTTTGAAGAGTGATATCTGCTTCCAAATCTTGTCAGACAATTAGTAAGCCTTAGAAGGCAAAACAATAGGTAGAGGTTTATGCGTTGATAGATTTTAGTGTTAAATCACATGTTGAACAGACAATTTGTTATTCCTTACACATGTACTTCTGATATGCAGCTCATAGCATGTCCTGACATGTGGTCTGTTTGGTTATGACATATCTAGAATCCATAATATCCAACACAGTTGAGATGTGTTATGTGAAATGGAACATTCCAAGGCCCAGAAGAGTACAAGACAGTAGATTACACACTTGGGCGTCGATTCCGATCCGGTAAAATGCGCTCCGAATCGTCGGCAGGCGCATTTTTCCCCGTACGAATCGTACCCGTAAACGTCCCCGTACGTACGACGAAGTACGATCCGTACCAGGAGCCAAAGTCCGTACGAGTCATACAGGACTCCGTACGACTAAAATATCCGTACGAGTCTCACTCGGAACCCGCTGTACGTGACATCGCTACGGTTCGCGGCTGGTTTTTACGACCCAGCAAGTACGATTCGTGTCGGGTACGCACCGTACGACCCTTTTCTTACGGGAGCTGGAAACAGCCGTAAACGCATAGTTCGCGCCGAAACAAGTACGGAATGGCATACCCCCCATGATCCCAGGGGTACGGCCCTACCCCAGCGATCATGGGGGGTACGCGCCGTACGGTGTGTATGTGATTGTGCGCTTTTCCGTATGAATCGCCCTTACCTGACGCGGACCGTACGAATAGCGTCCTGATCACCCGGTCCGGATCGTACTCGCCGGGTCGTACGGTGTGTTTACGAGTCATACGGAAACGGCTCCGGATACGAATCGTACGGACGGGGATTTTACCGGATCGGAATCGACGCCTTGGTTGTGTCTTTGCCAATACGGATCATGTGAGCAGTGAAGAGTCAAATGTTCACCTGCCACTTGAATTTAGATTCATGTCTTTTGCTGTTGGACAAAACGCATGTCGTGTGGTCCATCATGGCATACTGTTTTTTAAAGTGATCTGACCAGGAATACATACAGGACAGCATGGGGACATGTCTTTGAAGAGGGCATTGGATGTAGATTGGTCACTCCGTGGGACTGGAAGGCTCAGTTGTTATTTGTGTTACTTGTGACATTGTGCACAATCACAATTTAATCTTGTTTTTGATAACTGACAAAGTGCATCATTGTAGTTGAAGTCATGTCAAAATCCTAATTGTCTACAATATCTTGCTTGTTAGTGTGTCCTATCTGAAGACATTGTTCTGTTGGTATGGACCATAGCTTTATATTGGGACAGATAAGATTAATCAGGGGTTAATTCCTTTTGTAGTACACTTACAGGCATCATGGCATGGTGTGGCTATTGTCGCAACATACCCTATATCTGACAATGAACATTCACACATTATAATTTACCTCTTTGATACTGATACTTTGCTAATTGTTAGTTAGGGACATATTTGCTGCCCCCAACTTTGGGAGCTGGTATGTGAACAAACAGGGGGATGAGGTTTCTTGTGAGTTTGTGATGTTTCACTCACCAGACTCTGCTCCCCCAGGTATTCCATGCATGCCTTCAGTGTGGAGGATGCCCAAGATGTTCTCCTCCCAGGGTAGAAACTGTACTGGTGTATTGGGAGGGCCACCACCAGTGTTCATGTCATACAGGTACTGCCTAGAGGCTAGGTTGCACACCTTGGCCCTGAAGCCATTCCAATTCTTTCTAATATCCTCCTATGTGTGTGGGATTATGCCTACCCTGTTCACTTTGAGGGTGATTCTGTCTCACATTTTCCTTTTCCTACTGAGAGAAGTATGTTTAGCTTGTAGCACCAAACAATTGTGGCTCTACTCTAAGGATTTCGTCCACCATGATAGATAGCGTATGCTCCGAAAATTGGGGATTTTTTGTTTGGGGCATAATGAAAGGGTGAAGGGAGTAAAACTACAATAAGAAACAGACAACGAAGAAAAAAAAGTGATGGAGCAAGGAAAGTTTGTGGTAAATGAAAAGTGAGCTAAAAGAAAAATAATTCTAACCAGGCTTCTCTGACTAAATTGTGCCTGTGACCATGCTGTGGAGTGGCAAAGGATCATGGTTTGGAATGATGTGTTGTTTATAGTGTGCTATGCAGGTGTCTAGAATTGGCATGGAAACACCAGGTGAGTTGTATGTGTGTCCTTTCCATTGCCACGGTTCTAATGCTTTGCTGATTGCAAGCCTCAAATGTTTTCCACCGTCAGAGAACTACAGATAAGGGGACCACCAGTAATGCTGATTCATTGTAATTCATCGGGCGGAAGACCGCTGCCCAGACAACATTGGCATATTGTTCACATGCATTGTGGACTGCAGACCCGCTGGTGGGGGGAACTTCGTCATGTCGGTCTGCCGCTCACACTCCATTCATCGTAATACAGCAGACGGAAAACCACCGCCATGGTGGTCTTCTTGGGACCGCCTCTACAGCGGTTTAGCAGGAAGACCACCAAAGTCGTAACCGGGCCCTTAGTATTTACCATAGAAGGACCAAAGGAGAAAAATGAAATTCAGACTAAAACTAAACCAAGCAATGAAATAAAACAATTACCAACTTTGAACAACAAAATCTAACAAACATTAAATCAACAATATAAAAGGCATGTTAATTTAAACAACTAGCTACTTGAAAAATGACAAATGGTGCAAGACAGGGAAACTCTGCTGGATTTTCTCACCAAACCATTACAGACAACGCATTTGCATTTCAACAACTACTTAACCAAGTAAGTTAACCTTATATTTTGATTAAAATGTAATTGTTATTAAGCTTACAAATCCTAAATAGCAAATCATAAAATACTATCAAACTTCTATTTTTTTAAATAAACTTCCTAAAAGAAAAACCCACACCTGGAAAAATCAATTAACTGCTTGAAATTAACAACTATCAAAAAGCATCTAAAAAATATAAGGAAGTAATTATACAGAAATGAATGCAAAAGTGCAACCTCACCCAAGTAGCGACCAAAAAAAATAAACCTCTTTGCCTAGAAACTAGCAACAAATTACCATTCAAGTGAAACTTAACAATTTTTTTCATCCAATAGAAAACAAAAAATGCACCAGCTCCACATAAGACACCCCCCAAAGGAAAAGCTGCAAAATCATGAAAAACATTTATAGATAACATGCATATAGGTGTATACAATAGACGTGATTGCATAGTTTTATATGGAAATAATAAATATACAATAGTTAAAATATTCTATATATTTATACTATTGATCCTTTTGACAAATTTGTATTTTATGCTATATTTTCTTTTATGACATAACTGTCGAAATAAAGCTTTTTGAACTGAACTATTACACTACTTTCAGATACAATGGCGGAAGTTGCAAATTATATCACTTCATAGAAAGGAAAGCAGTTACTAAATCACATGGGCTACACCTACAGCATTCTAATGCATGCTATGGGAGGACGACTATAAAAAATTATCTTGCAATTCATGTAAAAGAGCACAACCACTCCCCAAATGTAACAGAAATAGAAGTAAAAGGGATTTTGCATGTTGTAAGAGAGGCAAGCACTAGCTCCTAGGAAGCCACAAGAAATAGCCAAAAAAGTCCATGAACACATACCAGGCCAACTACCTCCTATCCCCACCTTAAAACCTATAATTGTGTGTACTAAAAGAGCCACCAGTAATTCACGCCCTGCCCCAAGAAAATAATTGGACATACATATACCTGAACACTTAACATTGACATATATTGAAGAACATTTTACATGTCAGACTAAATAACAAAAAACGAATCCTAATATTCTCTCCAGCAGATAACTAACTAAAACTGAGACAAAAACGGAGACAATCTGTCACGTGGATAATGGATGGAACCTTCAAAATGTGTCCCAAACCATTCACTCAGATACACATCATACATGATGAATATCAAAACACAAATATCCCTTATATATATGCTCTACCACCAAATAAACAAAGCAGCACTTAATACAAGCTTCTAATCCATCTCAAATACAAAACAAATCATTACCACCCCCCCCAAAGAAAATCATAGACTATGAGCAAGGCATGAATAAAACCATTCTAAAAATGTACCCCCACACATCCTGACAAGGCTGTTGCTATCATTTCAGTCAAAGTGTATGGAGACACTTTACCAAAATCTGCAATAAGCGCAGAATATTTTACAAATAGCCAATTTGCCTTTGAAATAAAACAATGTTAGTACTAGCCTACATCCCTTTCACGGAGGTAGCCAATCACACAATCTGCTTATAGAAATCCCTTTCTACCAACAATATGAAAACAAACGTAGCCACGTAATGGACTATTTCAAAGACACTTGGGTTGGCAGACTGCATCGCTCAGGACACAGACACAAACCCTGATTCCAAATACCAAAGCGCAATGTCTATGACAGCACCTTGGTACAGGAAGCCAAAACAAAACATGCAGAGGAAGGATGGCATGATGCCTTCCATCCCACGTTTGGCAGAACCCAACCTATACTTTACAAATTTATAGAAGCATTACAAAAAGATCACAGCTGCCAATAACTTAGAATGGAACAATCTATTACCTGAATTGCCCCTAAACTTAGCAAACAAACCAAAAGAATTTATGATATGTTACAATTTCAAGTCAAACTCTTCATAAATAACAAAGGAGTAGACCTTTAATATGGTTGCTAAAAGCATATTATAAATTAAATTAATCAATCAATCAAAAGACTTTATTTCGATCACTGGGTATCATAAATTACACCATAAAACTAGACAGTTACAAACACACAATACAAAAAACATTTCATTATAAATAAACATTCGCAGTCTATTTACAGTCACAGCAAACTGAGTCAGTCAAAGTGCATCAGTGTTTGTGCAAAACAAAAGAATTCACTATGGTAGCAGCTTGAGTGTAAGAACATTGCATAATTGTTTACAGTTTCAAGCTTCGTTATGGTGTACTTGGAAGGAAAATAAAATAAGATTAAAACTATGCTCTTTTTAAAAGAAAAATAGGACATAACTTTGTGAATAGACATTCACAGCCTAGTCACAATACAGCAATATTAGATGATCAAAGTGCATCAGTGTTTGTGCGGATACAATACATCCTTATTACTACTTAAACACCTCATCTTGAGAAATTTTAAAAGAGGAATTAAAAGAATGTTAAAATGCTATGTGCTTAAAAAATAGGACATAACCCACAATAGAAGCATTATAGCTCCGTAGAGAGTGGTCCGCCATAAAACCAACACCCTAGAGACTGTCAGGAGAGTACTTAGTGTGCCTGATCCACACAGCCATTAAAAACGTAGCTATACAAAATACAATCGTATGTGTTGTATTTATGTTCAATATTCTGTATGCCTCCTTGTATCTCCTTACTCCTAGATTTCTGCAAAGGGGAGCAATCCATATAAGTCTCGATCGGGAGTACAAGGGACAAAAATGAAAACATGTTCAGGTGACTCAGGAATCCCTCGGCAACAGGGACAATATTTTTCAGCACTCTCTCCTGCTTTACACCAATTTCTTTTAAAGTAATTTAGAGGTAGGCAGCCATACCTAAACTGTAGGTATAGTTTCCTCGCTAGCAGGGATACAATTTCATCCAATGTAGGCTCAAATAACTGAGTCTGTTTGAAATTCATAAAATAATTTGATAGTGATCCCTTGCAATTCATTATCAGGTAAGTTTTGATAAAACCCCAATTTATTAATCTGGCTATGGGTTTCCGGATCTCTCCAATAAGCAACCAGTCCTAGCTTAACTTACAGATTCTTGACTGTAAGCATCCAGGGAATCTTGTCCACACAAGATGCTGTCATTAGCTCATGGAGACCACCTTATAGGAGGCGAGTGCTGTTGTGATCCATAACCGGTGCCAAAACAGAAGTATTCGCAGGCCGATTTAATGTAAAATCCTCTTCTGGCCAAGATCTAAATGGAGAGGAATCAACGGAGTGGACAACGGAAGATTCACTAGTGATCTTAAACATTTTTGTTCAGTAACTGGGAGGTTGTTAAAGTTAGAGCAACCCCAGAGCTCTGCGCCTTAGAAGTTCACAACTAGGGCTTTAGAGTTGTAGATTTCTAACGCTAGATCTAGTTCTCCTATGAGTTTTCAGTATGCTTGCCGTTTGGAGGATCACATTTAGCTTTATCTAATTGTGGGGTCCAGCTCATATTCTGGGTGAGTTTAATACCCAGATAATCAAAATCTGTCACTAATTCTAGTGATTCACTGCCCACATACAGTTGTTTCTTACATTTGAGCTTTGAGTTAGATGAAAACAGCACGCATTCTGTTTTGGAACTATTTAACTCCAGCCCCCTTCCCGAACAAAATTCCTGAAAATCATCAAAAGGCTGCTGGAGCCCTTGCAGGAACTTAGATAAGAGCAGGGTGTCATCCACAAATAGGAGAGCAGGGGACCATTTGCCTCCTATTCTCGGAGCATCACAGCCATCCCTGCTCAAAAAATTAATGACATCGTTGAAGAACAGGGTAAACAGGGTGGTTTAGTTTCAAGTGCTTCCCGGGATGCTGTGATGGCTTCCATTATATCTGCCAGTGTGAGCTTTGATGTTGATGCGCCCTTCCCTGGGTCTAGAATCTCATTTATTTATTTATGTATTTAATGCATTTATAGAGAGCATGATTACACCACCGGTGTCTCCCCGCGCTAAGAGATAGCTCTGGGAGAATAGGTTACAATCCTTGAGTAGGTTGTGTAAACAGCCAAGTCTTTATCTGCTTACGAAAACTGTTTTCACATGGTTCAATTCTTAGGTTCATCGGAAGGCTGTTCCAAGTTTTTGCTGCACAGTGTCTGAATAAGCGTTCCCCCATTCTCGCTCTGAAAATTCTTGGTACCATCACCAAAGCCTTTTCTGCTGATCTTAGGCTACGTCCTGGAGCGTATTTGGTGATTAGTGGTTGCAGGTACGTGGGTACTTTCTTTTGTAAAATGCGGTGGCAGTGGCACATTGCCTTAAACACAATCTTCTTTTCCACTGGAAGCCAGTGGAGGGCCTTCAAAGCTTTCTTCGTGTTTGATCATCTTATAAGGCCAAGTACCAGGCACGCTGCCGCATTTTGCACCCTTTGTAATTTTGACAGACACTTTTTTGTGGCTCCAAGGTATAACACATTCCCATAGTCCAGTTGGGATGTTATTACCGCGTGTACAATGGTTTTCCTTGCATTAGGCGGTAATAGATCTAGCCCTTTCCGCAGCTTTTTCATGGCCCCAAAACATTTTCCAGCTACCCTTAGTATTTGATTCTCAAATGTCAACTCTGAGTCAAACCAAACTCCGAGGTTTTTCACTACTGTTTTGGGGGTGGGTAGTTGGCCTAATGCGTCGGGCCACCATGTGGTAGACCAAATGGATGGTGTTTTGCCTACTATCAGAACCTCTGCTTTATTCCCATTTAACTTGAGGCAATGATTAAACATCAAGTCTGCTCACTCTTTTAGGTATTCTGAGAAGTGTGAATCTGCTTGGTACTTATTCTGTGAGAGTATTTCAATCTCCTCCCAGGATTTCCAGCAGTTCCCCTTGATAAAATCCTGAATCTGGTCA
Organism: Lissotriton helveticus; assembly: GCF_964261635.1. Taxonomy (NCBI): domain Eukaryota; kingdom Metazoa; phylum Chordata; class Amphibia; order Caudata; family Salamandridae; genus Lissotriton; species Lissotriton helveticus. The sequence goes on from NC_136068.1 coordinate 700,511,480, forward strand.
TACCCATTATCTTCCCACAATCTTAGTATATTATTCTCGAAAATACCTATATCCCCGGTATATATATTCGAAAGCCTTGTTGAATTGTTAATTCTTAAAATATTGTAGTGTGTTATAAACTGGGTTTTTTGTTTAAATATCCATCGTAAGATCTTGTAACGTACTTTCTTAGGGTACTTAGTCACTATTGTAGGGTCAATGATATTGTATTCCCTTAGAATCTTTTTCATAAAAAAAAGTATATGCTTCCTGAGGATAAAAAAAAAAATCTAAAACTATGATGTGCAAATGTTGCGTAGTAATAATTTCTAATATTCGGAAGAGATAATCCTACTTCTGGGACAGAATAATTTAAAGTGCTAAGTGCTAATCTTGGTACCTTATTTGCCCATAGAAAAGAGGGAAACATACTGTCTATCTGCTTAAAAAAGAAGTTTGTATTGCACATGGAGCTGCACTAAAAAGGAAATTAAAGAGTGGCAGGATAGACATTCGAATTAATGCAACTCGCCCTATTATTGATAAAGGGAGCTGGTTCCATCGTACTAGCTGAGAGCTCACCTTCTTCAATATTGGAATATAATTTAGGGAAAAAAAGTTCTTCTACTTTCTCTGTTACATAAATCCCTAAATACCTCTTTGGACCTGTGTTGTATGTCTGTCTGAATTCTGATAGAAGAGAATTCACATCACAGTTGCATAATATAATTTCCGTTTTGGTCTTATTGATTTTATACCCTCCTATTTTTTGAAAGTCTGCAAAGACTCTCATAACTTCCACCTGAGTGGCTATCTTTGAGTCCAGGAAAAGAACAATATCCTAATGTTGGGATTGGCAATTCCTGTAAAAATGTGTTAATTGTTTCTAAGGCAACCTGGTGAGATGTCTGATAAATGGCATTATAGTGTTTAAGGAACACCTTGCCTATTTGTGGTGTAGTCCTTACTCGACCTTTAGTTAATTTATCCTGAATACAGTTGACTCTATTTTGGACTTGGTTCTCTTTTGCTTGCCAAGCTAACAATCTCCCTGTATACTCACTATCTTCAAAGCTTGTCTGAAGATATAGCCGGCTTGCCATATCCCCTAGTTCATAGTAGAATTCCCTCATTTTAGTTTTAGCATTAAGTACTTCTTGCTTATTAGCTGTAGTCCTATTTCTAAAATATTCTTGATTCGCATGGGGCAGTCCAGTTTCTATGCCATTCTCTCCTCCTTTTTGGCCTTCTGTTTTGGTATCTCCTTTGAGGTGAGTATGCCTCTCAATGTAGCCTTAAAAGCACCCCATGCTATATTAATTGGGTCAGAGTCCTTGTTTATATTAAAAAAGACACTTTTCTCCTTCTCTATTTTTGCACACCATTGCTCATCTGCTAAATTAAGTTTGTTAAAATACCACCTTCTTGATACTTCTTCATCTGTCTTTCCTAAAATTATTTCCATCTTAATGAGGGCATGATCTGAGAAGGCATTTGCTACGTGTTCATATTTACTAATTTCGAGATTATGCGAAGTTAAAAAGAAGTCCAGCTTTGAAGAGGAATCATATTTAGCCGAATAACAGGAGTATTCACATTTCAGCGGGTTGTTAAAACTCCAATTATCAAGTATGTCTAAATCTGTCTTACAACTCAGCAAAGCGATTGCAACTTGTGGTTTATTTTGTGGTCTGTCTTTTTTGGTTGAATCAACCGCGGGGTTTTGCAGAAAATTAAAATCACCTCCCCTAATGATCTGACCGGGTATGGCTGACAATGCTTGCTTTAGGTGTAAAATCATGACTGGTGCATAAATTGTAGAAAATATATTCGTCTGGTTTATTTACCCATGCAAGAATGTCCATCTACTGCTCGTATCTGAATGAGATTCTTCAACATGAAATTGGACATGCTTGCCAATAAAAAGGCTCACACCCTTCTGAGCTGTCCCCAACACGGATGAGCAATAAAAACCCACCCAATTTTTAAACATTTTACTAGTATCTGTTAGGGCTCGGAGGTGTGTCTCTTGTATAAAGATCACATCTGGGTGGCGACCTTTTAACCATCTCTCTATTGCACACATTTTGCATCTGTTATTCAACCCATTAGCATTCAGAGATAAGATTGTCAAATATTCCTATTCATGGTATATTTAAAAACTGTAGATTATTGCTTGTTTTGCCCATAGGTCACTGCCACGACCAATACCAACTAAAATGCATCGTGTGCTGTATGTGCAAAGATGCATTTCTAAAGTCCAAATTATGCAAAATTGTGCAAAGTATGCAAATGTGCATATAAATAGCAGCTTAATTTGTTGATTCCTTTCTTTCTTTCTGATAGGACAATAACGAGCTAACATATGCTCTGGAAGACAAGTAATTTCAAATGTGCAAACTGCGCAAATATTAACCCAATACACTGCCATATATGTTATGACAATTGTGCAAATTAGCATTTAATGTGCAAAACGCGCAGTTGCTAGACCAGTATACTGCAGTACAGATATCAGTTGTGCAAAGAATATTTAAAGTGCAAATCGCGCTGGCATTAAACCAAGATACTCCAGTATAAAAGATATAAATTGAAGTGCATTAAAGTGCAATATTCACTGTGCAAAATACCATAAGCTGTGCTGCCACAATATGTCACAAACCATCCTTCCATAGCAACATTATGTATCCTCCTAATAAAGAATGTTTTCCCTATGTCTATAAACTCTCTTTTTATATTTGCTTTACCCCCACCACCCCCCTCCTTTCCCCCTCCAGAAGAAGGGAAACCCCAAATTGCCTCACTATCCTTCCCTCCTTCTCCTTTTCCTTCTTTTTACTGGATGCCATCTTATTGCATCCTGTTGCATCCCCTGATTCACCTCACGTCCACCTCCTAAAGAAGACTTTTCAAATATTTTTCATAATACTCATCAAGTACCTCTTATTATTATTCCAAATCTACATGTAACCACAGAGCGTCCTTTCCCTTATGTAACAGTAAGGCCTTCCAAAAGGTTTTGGGCTTCTGATATGTCCGTAAAAATAAAGATTTTCCCTTTGGCTAGGACTTTTAATTTCGATTGGTGCACTATCATTGCCTGTGCCCCTTTGACCTTAAAAGAATCAATCATTTTAATAAAGTCTTTTCGTCTATGAGCAGAAGCCACTGACATATCAGAGAAGATTTTAAAGTTTTTAATTTCATCGACAGTAAATGATCTCCTTGATATGGCTGTATTTAAGATTTGCTCCTTTATTCTGTAATCTGAAAAATATATTAATATTGTTCGTGGGTACTTGAGATTTGCAGGTCTGTGTACAGGTACCCTATGAGCTTTGGTGATGGTGAGATCTCCTTGCAGCTCAGGTATTGCCTTTTTCAAGAGCGATTCAGTCCATTTTACCACTTCCACACTTTCCAGGCCCTCTGATATGCCCACAAGGCGTAGATTAGATCTCCTGTTATAATTCTCTACGTCTTGTAGCTTTGATTCCATCTGACGCTTGTCTTTATTTAGGACCTGAAGATCCTTTTGCATGGAAATTATGTTATCTTCCATGGCCAAAAAACGGGCCTCCACCTCTGTAACCCTTCTGGGTAGGTTGCCTAGATTTTCCTCCATCTTTGTAAGTCTATTGTGCAGCTGTGATATTTCAAGTGCTTGTGACACCTTCATGTCTCTTAATTCTTGCAAGATGGTTACCAGCATTTCTTGTACTGAAATATCATATTCAGCTCATTTTTTCCCGAGATTTCCATCAGCTCTCACCGCGGTGGGGTCTGTTTCCTTTTCTTTTACTGAGTCTGGAAATACTTGCAATACAGAAGTAAAATCTAACTTATCTGTGAGTGCCTCTTTCCCGTCTTCCATTTGTGGCATCTGAAAAAGTATTTGGTCCTTTTGGCTTGGCTGCTGGCTGGTCGAATGTTCTCCTCCGAGGGCAGTTGCGTCTGTTTCTACAGGATCTGATACTAAATATGATTTCAGTTGCGACTGTGGGTGTAATGCTTGGGCTGACAGGGCGTGGGCAGGAGTGAATAGTGTTCTCTGGGCTTGCATGTCCTGTAGATCTATATGCTCTTTCACTCTTTCCACGTCCCTGTTTACATGCGGAGTCCTTGCCCCGAGTCGCAAGGGGTCTGCTTAAGAGGGGATACTGCTTAGAGTTCACCTAGTTGTCCACTTCCCTATTCAGAATCGGTGTATCCCCTTCTCCATCACCCTCTCCTTCTTCTTCTCTGCCACCCACAGCCAAGATACTCAAATCAGCTGAGAGATCAGATAGAGTATCCTCATCTTCCTCCTCTTCCTCTTCCAAGGATTTGTCTAAGATGTTTTGATGCTTACTTTTCTCAGCCAATGCCAGCATTTTGGCTTTTAAATCCATTTTCTGCTGAGTATTTCTTTTCCCTCTACTAACACCCTTAAATGCTAGTATGGGCATTGGAGGTGTTTGGTCAGATTTTAGAAACTCTTTTCCTGCCCCAGCTTTAGACTGTTTATTGCGCATCTTCGCTGTCTTTGAAACTGCTTATTGTTCTAGTTTTTCAACACTCACTCAGTTGATGACAGAACGTTTGCAGAATATCTGGGTGGCTAGTGGATGGAGGGCGCAGAGTGATTGTTGAGCAAAAAAGAAGACTTATATAGGTCCCTCAGCAACAGTCAGACAATCTATGTAGTATATATTGCATATACGTGGCAATAGGAGGAGTGCACTACACTGTGATGCCCAAAAGATTGACTGAAAGTGGCTGAAATTCTCTGAAAAGGCTGGGGAAAGCTTAGGGTAAGCCTTCAATTGCTCATTTTAACGTGAGGGGTCTGGGCTTAACCCCTAGTTCCTCCCAGCCATCCTCTTCCCGAAGGTGCTTACCGTAGCACTGCATCTTTTGGCATTGTTGTCTCAGTGCACACATCTCACTCTCTCTCTCTATTTTTTCAGATGCTAGCGCAGATACTAGCGCAGAGTTCGTTTACCGCGTCCTGAGCTCACTGCCAGCTCCCCGCAGCAGTGACTCTCTCCCCCTGAATCGGCGGCCTCTTCAGCTGGTAAAAGGAGCCGCAGGGTCCCTACTCCCGTCTTGGTGTTTCTTGGCGTCTCTCTTCGGCACCCCCCTCTGAGGTCTCCCGTGCGCGCACTGAGCCCGACCCCAGCCAAGGAGAGCACTGAGGCGGCTAGCAAGATTGAGCACTGCAGTGAGGGGTGGCGGTAAGGGATGGTCTTGAGAGGCAAAGGGAAAACAGGGGCTCAAGGTCTAATCGTAGCTCGTGGAAACAGAGCTAGCGGCCACCACTGAGCAGCCTCTCTCATGGGCGGACCTTGGTGAACTAGGAAACGCTGCGGCAATGTGCGTGAGTCATGTTAGCCGCTGGTTGTGAAGATGGTGAGGGCCAGCAAGGGGAGGAGTCAATTGAGTTTCATCATGATTAGGGTGATGTGATTGTATTTCTGGTATCTTGTGGAAAATATCATTTAATTATTCAATTAGTCTGGATTGAATGGTTGATCTTTTCTTGCAAGTCACACAAATCTGCAGCATACCCTTTTTTCCTGATTTAACTGTCATTAAGTGCGTACATCATATGCAGAAATGTTGGATCAAGAAGAAATAGAATTGTCACATCTTGTTGACATGACTGGAATGCATTTGAGGGAGCTGGATTTTCTATATCTCATTCTTCGGGTATAAGAAATAAATAACCCCCTCAACTGGTCGACTCGTATGGACCATTGTTGGTCGACAAATAGAAATGAGGGGCAAACATCTTTATATCAATAAATCATTAAATACTTTCAGTTCAGTTAATAAAGAGAATTAGTGTGAGTTAAAGGGTTTTATTTTTCAAATCATATAGGCTAGATGTAGGTAAATAGGATTTACCGATTCTAAAATACCGAATTTTACCGATTCGGTATTTTAGAATCGGTAAGTCCTATGTAGCTAATAATTCGGTAAAAATTACCGAATCGTTAGGATTCGGTATTTACCGAATCAGTAATTGCCATTCATTCCTATGGGCCTGGAGGCCCATAGGAATGAATGTCAATTATCGAATTGGTAATTACCGATTCGGTAAAATAGGGAAAGAGTCAAGGATGGCAGGGTGGCACTTTGACACCCTGGTGCACCCCGGAATAGTGGTTGTGTGCACATGTGGCACACATACATGCCCTAAGGGCATGTATGTCTGTCACATGGCACAGGTGTAAATGCACAGATTTGCATTTACAGAGGTATTCGTTATTTACCAACAACTAATAGTTGGTGCTAAATAACAAATCCTTAAAGCACAGAAGCACTCTTCAAAGTGCTTCCTACATGTCATTTACCGATTCGGTAAATACCGAATTGGTAAATGATGGTTCGGTAAATACCGAATCGGTAAATACCAATTCGTAATTTACCGAAACCTCCCCCACTTCCCAAATGCCCAATACCGGTCGGTAACGGGCGAAATTCGGTCATTTCGGCCGTTACCGACCGGTATTGGGCCACCTACATCTGGCCCATAGTCTTTCATCTTTTAATTCATCAGGTAATAATCTTTAGAATTCAGCATTAAAAGTTAATATAATCCATCAATCGATATTCGATTATAAAATAGAACAATATATTTATTAGTCTCACAGTTAGCATAGTAATAATACAGCAAGTGTGTTCCATAAAGCAAACTCCCTATACGAAATAGGCTTGGATAATGAGAGAAACGTTTTCAGTTCAGATACCCATAAAGGGCCCTGATGGGCAAAATCTGTGCGCAAGCATAAAGCTTTTGCAGTATAAGATAGAAAAAAAAATACTCAGCTCAAAGCTATCAGCAGACAATTCAGAAAAATCTAAGTAAGGCAGCCTCTCATGGAGAATGGCATCAGAAAGTGAAAGGCGAGTCTCTGGTCAGAGAGTCGGGATGGAATCCATTAGCTATTATAGGAACACACACTCATATAAACACACAAATATTATGTTGCTACATTATTGTTTTTCATCTACTTCATCCTCCAAAAGAATCTCAGCATCCTCCTAGGAATATGTAAATTCCCCATTTTCTCAGGCTGGTACAATAGGCTTTCAGACATTAAACCTTGAAAAGTTACATCGTTGATGTATTGCAATACAGTCTTGTCATGAATCATTCTTCTGGTCAAATCCTCTTCTCTCAGTGAGAACTCACTATCAGTTGTCTAATACATACCAAATGCCAATTCACTAGCTAAAAAAAGGTTTCTGGAAAAATACAGCATTAGAAAAAAGAGAAAACACTGTGCGCAAACAACTATTCAATGTGACAAAAGGTCTTTTGGAGTTTACACTTTATTTTTCAGTTACCATGGCATCGACAGTTAGGCTAACTTAAGTGAGCACCTTTATTCAGTTTTAGGCCTATACCATTCAAGTATGATTAACTACTACAAATGTTGCACTTCCACATATGTTTTACTTAAATGTGAGTTTTTTCCATTATTCATGTAAGCATTTTGTTAGTGAATAAAATGTGCCTCATCACATACATTAGGTTATCAGGAGCAAGCATGTCAGCTATGGAATGCGAAGATCTGACCCATTCTTATGGTAGCATTTGTGTTTAACATGACTATTGCCTATGTCCCAGTTCAGGAAGGACCTCTAGACCGGGCTCTTCAGATGACCCCAGCACTCAACAGAGCTGCACCCCTCCACCGGCGCCTTGACACCCTCACGGGTGAGTAGTTGCGGTTTACCAACCCTGACTGAATATTGAGGAGCAGAATGATGTATATACATATATAAACAATATACATCCTGGCATTAAGCGTCATGGCGTGCAGGCGGGATTTGGCGTGCATGCATCAGAGCACATTGGAGCAGGATGACCATTGTTGCTATCCATTCAACCATTGATGGATATACTCAAAGCAGAGAAGAACCACGGCAAGCACAGCACTCTACACCAGGGTAGTCACAATTGGTCCATGAAAAAAGACCCTTGCCACGTTTTCAGGAGGATTGGCACCTGCTGCTTGTCGAAATATGCAAATATATCCCACGTGGGAGAGAATGTGGCCTAAATGCTAGGCCTTCGACCTCAGAGCTGGGAAACCGGTTCGAGTCTTGGCAACGACGCTCAACATCCTGTGATTCTGGGCATATCACTTAATATTCTCGTGCCTAACAAAAATGAATTTGTCCGTCTGTAACGTAACTGGTGCTCATGTAAAGTACTCTAACAACTCCGGGTACTAGTTTGTGCTACATAATACTCCACACAAAAAAAAAATATATATATACATATATATATATATTTTGTCACAAAGTGATCCAGCAGACCACGAGAGCGCTCCGCAGCGTGTGCTCAACTCGGGGGTCGGATCCAGACCCAAGCAATCATTTTTCATACAAATGGAGCGGCACAAACAGAGAGTTTTAGAAGCCTTTAATCAGCGCTTCCCCCACCAACGCGTTTCAGCCACACAAGGCTTTGTTCACGGTCAGTTGGTCCTTCTACTATTTTCAATTATATACTGGCCCATGTTAGTCGTTATGGAGCATTATGGGATATGTAGTATGAAAACAGTATACACACAATTTTAAATTAAAAGAAAGACTGGTGTGATTGTATTATTCACATTTCATTATGTTAAATAGTTCATGTTAAGTCACATGGGCAATCTAAATCCAAGTTCATGTTTGGAATAGTTCCAGAGCAATGTCAGTTATATCATTGGGTATAGTACCCCAATCCTCTTTATAGACTGTGCAGCTGGTACTGTTATAGTCACTCTAGATGTACATGGAGATCCTCTCCAAAATTCATACCTCTCGGTATTTTCGTTCGTAACCGGATGATTAAACGGGACTCAATTTGTCGCAATTTCCGAACTGAATCACCACCTCTCTCCGTTTTGGTTAGCATTTTCAATCCATAAAATCGCATTGTTTTCCAATCTCCTTCTTGGCATGTGTTTATATGTTTTGCTGTTGCGTAAAGCATGTTTTTGTTTTTCACAGCCCTGATATGTTCCAGGATTCTCTTTTTAAGCATGCATGTGGTGCTGCCTATATATTTGCTCCCGCATTTGCATTCAATCACATAAACCACATTTTTTGATGTGCAAGTGATTTGTTGGTCAATGTGCAATGTTTTTCCATTTGGTTCTTCAATGTTCTTTTTGCTGATTCCAATTTTACAAGCTTTACACGAGGAGCAAGGTTTGAATCCTTTACGTTGATCTTTAAGCCAATTTGTTTCAGGTTTTTGCTGGAAATGACTTCTTACCAAGAGGTCTTTGAGAGATGTGTTCTTTTTATAAGTGATTTGTGGTTGCTTGCCTGCCAGTTCTCCTATATCTGGATCCCCAGATATCAGATGCCAATATTTTTTCATTTTGTTGGCGATGATTCCACTTTCTTTATTATAAGTGGTTACAAATCTCGGTGGTTCAATTTTGTTTGTGATTTTTGGTTTTTCAACTAACAATTCCGCTCTTGTTTTTTGATCAGCCTTCTTTTTACATTTTTGTAGGACACGATCTTCATATCCTCTTGACTCAAATCTCGTCTTGCATTCTTTCAATTTTCTTTCGGCATCCTCAGGTTTAGAGCAGTTTCGTTTGAGCCTCAAGTACTCTCCATATGGTATACTTTTTAAGAGTGCTTGTGGATGGAAACTAGTTCCATGTAACACACTGTTGGTGGCTGTTTTTTTACGGAATAGTGTGGTTTCTAGTTTTCCATTTGAGATATAAATTTGTGTGTCCAGAAAATCGATTTGTTTTTTATTTGTTGTGCATGTGAACTGTAAACCAACCTCATTTTGATTCAGTTTTGAAAAGTAATTTTGAAATTCAAGATCTGATCCATGCCAAATTATAAACAAATCGTCTATATATCGGACCCACAAAATGATCCGTTCCAATTCCTGTTGGTTGTTCATATTCCATGCCACTGTTTTTTCCCACCAGCCCATGGTGGTATTAACGTAGTTGGGAGAAAATGAAATGCCCATGGCGGTGCCAAATTCTTGCCTGTATAGGTCTTGATTGAATAGGAAAACGTTATTTGTTAAGCATAGATGGATCATTCTTAGGAGCATGTTTGTGTGTTCCAGTGTGGTAATGCTTCGTTGTTTCAGGAAGTATTGACACGCTTCCATCCCCACATTGTGTTTTATCGATGTATAAAGTGAGACCACATCAATTGTGACTAAAAGATATTCCTCACTCCATACTACATCTTGAATAATTCTCAAGAACTCCCCTGTATCCTTGATATATGAGGACATGCTCTGTGCAATCGGTGCCAAGAAGGTGTCCACGTATTTTGAAACATTTTCATATAAGGAGCTGCACGAAGACACAATGGGTCTCCCCGGTGGATTTATTAGTGTCTCGTGGATTTTTGGTAAAAAGTAAATGCAGGGCATTACTGGGTGATCGATATTTAGAAATTTCTTTTCCTCATCACTGATTAATCCTTTTTTATGCCATTCATCAAGATGGTTTTTCAATTCTTTTAGCATGTTGCTCATTGGATTGAAAGTCAGTTTAGAGTAATTTTCTTGTACATTTAACTGTCTCATGGCTTCCGCGATGTAGTCTGAAGTTTCCATTATTACAATATTTCCCCCCTTGTCAGCGGGTTTAATTGTGATCTTTCCATTTTCCATGAGAGTAGTAATGGCTTTTCGTTCCTCCTTTGTCAAATTTTCTCTGCAATTATTTCTCACTTTCACTAATTTATCCAGTTCCTCATTTACTGCATCAGAAAAGAGGTCAATTTTAATTCCAGGTGACAGGATAGGATGATACCGAGATTTTCTCTTTAATCCGGTTTCAGGTCTTTCATTAGTTCTAATGTCCATTTGTTCACGAATCTGAGTATCTGAAAGGTTTGCGCTTTCTTGCTCAAATAGCATTCCAAAGGTTTGTCTCAAATCAGGTAGTTGTTCAATTGTTGTCATTATTTCGCCCTTCTCATTATTACAATTCGATCTTTGTTCATTTGAACTTAAAGGTTTATTGGCATGAATTTTAGCTAGTTTCAGTTTTCTGACAAACTTGTATAGATCAATTTACGTTTGTACATAGTCAAAATGGGTTTCCGGGCAAAACGACAGACCTTTATTCAACACCATTTTCTCTTTCTCGGTTAGTGGATGATTAGAGAGATTTACAACAAGGTTAACTATTTCCTGTTGCGAAGAGGATACTGTCTTCTTTCGATGTTTGGATCTACGTGTTTTTCGGGTGCTGGAGCGGGGGTTTGTTGTACCTGTGTTGCTCTTCCCCGTCCTCTTCTTTGATATGGTCTTCTTCCCCTTCCTCCGCCACGTGTGATGCTTTTCTCTAGATTCATCAACGCTACTTCGTCTAAAACAGACAAGTTTTTTGTCTGGGGTGCTTCAAATCTTGCTCCGTTCTCACTTACATCTGACTCACTCGCGCTAGATGCCACTTTATGCATGGGATAGTTCTTTTTTAAGTTATCATAGCGTCTAGCGAATGTCAGAATTCGGCCACATAAATATTCTTGTTCATCCCGTTTAAATTTGCGTTCCTTTCTTTCTTCAATTTCTTTCTCATAAAGGTCGAGTCTGGCTTCCATTTCTTGTCTTAACTTAGTGACATTTTCCTGATTTGTTTCATTTTCCAAGGCTTTTTCTGCTTCTTTGATTTTGTTTGTTAATTCAACAAGATCAATTTGTGCATGCTTGATCAATATGCGCATCATATTTAGTGAGCAAATGGTACTGTTTTCCATCCATTCCATTAATAATTCCTCTTTTGTATCTGGATGTGTTGGTAATGTAAAAATACGAAGGCCTCGTGGAATGCGTTTCACCTCCACATAGTTTTCGAGTGCTATTGCCTCCCAGCTTTTATTTATTTCCTTTTTATAGAGTCTTTCAAGTGAGTTCATTTTTTGTTTCAGCGTCATATTATTTTTATCCACTATAACGGCGTCTTGATTTATGGTTACCGTTTCTGCCCCAGACTTAAACATTGTGGATGCTTTGGATGCGCGTTTAGCTGCTCGCGCTTCCATTGTAATGTTTATACTTTCACACCAAATACAACAAGGGTGAATTCCTTAGCGCTATTATTTTCAGGCTTGATTCCTCTGTTCCGGAATGCGAGTGTCAGCCGCGTGTTTTGTTAAACAACCGCGGCGTCTCCAAACAGTCGCAATACACGGCCACTTCGATTTCAGCTTCGTTGACACACTCTGTCATTCAGTTCACTAACCTCTTCTACGGCGTGTTCTAGCAGTTCCGCACAGCCGCACGGTGCTCCTGCTCGCCGACTCGGAAGGGCGTGGAATCAGGAAGTAATCTCCTTTCAGCTAGAAATCGGGCGCTTCTCTCTGCAATAATCCAATTTGTCACAAAGTGATCCAGCAGACCACGAGAGCGCTCCGCAGCGTGTGCTCAACTCGGGGGTCGGATCCAGACCCAAGCAATCATTTTTCCATACAAATGGAGCGGCACAAACAGAGAGTTTTAGAAGCCTTCCCCCACCAACGCGTTTAACTGACATTGCTCTGGAACTATTCCAAACATGAACTTGGATTTAGATTGCCCATGTGACTTAACATGAACTATTTAACATAATGAAATGTGAATAATACAATCACACCAGTCTTTCTTTTAATTTAAAATTGTGTGTATACTGTTTTCATACTACATATCCCATAATGCTCCATAACGACTAACATGGGCCAGTATATAATTGAAAATAGTAGAAGGACCAACTGACCGTAAACAAAGCCTTGTGTGGCTGAAACGCGTTGGTGGGGGAAGAGCTGATTAAAGGCTTCTAAAACTCTCTGTTTGTGCCGCTCCATTTGTATGGAAAAATGATTGCTTGGGTCTGGATCCGACCCCCGAGTTGAGCACACGCTGCGGAGCGCTCTCGTGGTCTGCTGGATCACTTTGTGACAAATTGGATTATTGCAGAGAGAAGCGCCCGATTTCTAGCTGAAAGGAGATTACTTCCTGATTCCACGCCCTTCCGAGTCGGCGAGCAGGAGCACCGTGCGGCTGTGCGGAACTGCTAGAACACGCCGTAGGAGAGGTTAGTGAACTGAATGAAAGAGTGTGTCAACGAAGCTGAAATCGAAGTGGCCGTGTATTGCGACTGTTTGGAGACGCCGCGGTTGTTTAACAAAACACGCGGCTGACACTCGCATACCGGAACAGAGGAATCAAGCCTGAAAATAATAGGGCTAAGGAATTCACCCTTGTTGTATTTGGTGTGAAAGTATAAACATTACAATGGAAGTGCGAGCAGCTAAACGCGCATCCAAAGCATCCACAATGTTTAAGTCTGGGGCAGAAACGGTAACCATAAATCAAGACGCCGTTATAGTGGATAAAAATAATATGACGCTGAAACAAAAAATGAACTCACTTGAAAGACTCTATAAAAAGGAAATAAATTAAAGCTGGGAGGCAATAGCACTCGAAGACTATGTGGAGGTGAAACGCATTCCACGAGGCCTTCGTATTTTTACATTACCAACACATCCAGATACAAAAGAGGAATTATTAATGGAATGGATGGAAAACAATACCATTTACTCACTAAATATGATGCGCATATTGATCAAGCATGCACAAATTGATCTTTTTGAATTAACAAACAAAATCAAAGAAGCAGAAAAAGCCTTGGAAAATGAAACAAATCAGGAAAATGTCACTAAGTTAAGACAAGAAATGGAAGCCAGACTCGACCTTTATGAGAAAGAAATTGAAGAAAGAAAGGAACGCAAATTTAAACGGGATGAACAAGATTATTTATGTGGCCGAATTCTGACATTCGCTAGACGCTATGATAACTTAAAAAAGAACTATCCCATGCATAAAGTGGCATCTAGCGCGAGTGAGTCAGATGTAAGTGAGAACGGAGCAAGATTTGAAGCACCCCAGACAAAAAACTTGTCTGTTTTAGACGAAGTAGCGTTGATGAATCTAGAGAAAAGCATCACACGTGGCGGAGGAAGGGGAAGAAGACCATATCAAAGAAGAGGACGGGGAAGAGCAACACAGGTACAACAAACCCCCGCTCCAGCACCCGAAAAACACGTAGATCCAAACATCGAAAGAAGACAGTATCCTCTTCGCAACAGGAAATAGTTAACCTTGTTGTAAATCTCTCTAATCATCAACTAACCGAGAAAGAGAAAATGGTGTTGAATAAAGGTCTGTCGTTTTGCCCGGAAACCCATTTTGGCTATGTACAAACGAAAATTGATCTATACAAGTTTGTCAGAAAACTGAAACTAGCTAAAATTCATGCCAATAAACCTTCAAGTTCAAATGAACAAAGATCGAATTGTAATAATGAGAAGGGCGAAATAATGACAACAATTGAACAACTACCTGATTTGAGACAAACCTTTGGAATGCTATTTGAGCAAGAAAGCGCAAACCTTTCAGATACTCAGATTCTTGAACAAATGGACATTAGAACTAATGAAAGACCTGAAACCGGATTAAAGAGAAAATCTCGGTATTATCCTATCCTGTCACCTGGAAATAAAATTGACCTCTTTTCTGATGCAGTAAATGAGGAACTGGATAAATTAGTGAAAGTGAGAAATAATTGCAGAGAAAATTTGACAAAGGAGGAACGAAAAGCCATTACTACTCTCATGGAAAATGGAAAGATCACAATTAAACCCGCTGACAAGGGGGGAAATATTGTAATAATGGAAACTTCAGACTACATCGCGGAAGCCATGAGACAGTTAAATGTACAAGAAAATTACTCTAAACTGACTTTCAATCCAATGAGCAACATGCTAAAAGAATTGAAAAACCATCTTGATGAATGGCATAAAAAAGGATTAATCAGTGATGAGGAAAAGAAATTTCTAAACATCGATCACCCAGTAATGCCCTGCATTTACTTTTTACCAAAAATCCACAAGACACTAATAAATCCACCGGGGAGACCCATTGTGTCTTCGTGCAGCTCCTTATATGAAAATGTTTCAAAATACGTGGACACCTTCTTGGCACCGATTGCACAGAGCATGTCCTCATATATCAAGGATACAGGGGAGTTCCTGAGAATTATTCAAGATGTAGTATGGAGTGAGGAATATCTTTTAGTCACAATTGATGTGGTCTCACTTTATACATCGATAAAACACAATGTGGGGATGGAAGCGTGTCAATACTTCCTGAAACAACGAAGCATTACCACACTGGAACACACAAACATGCTCCTAAGAATGATCCATCTATGCTTAACAAATAACGTTTTCCTATTCAATCAAGACCTATACAGGCAAGAATGTGGCACCGCCATGGGCATTTAATTTTCTCCCAACTACGCTAATACCACCATGGGCTGGTGGGAAAAAACAGTGGCATGGAATATGAACAACCAACAGGAATTGGAACGGATAATTTTGTGGGTCCGATATATAGACGATATGTTTATAATTTGGCATGGATCAGATCTTGAATTTCAAAATTACTTTTCAAAACTGAATCAAAATGAGGTTGGTTTACAGTTCACATGCACAACAAATAAAAAACAAATCGATTTTCTGGACACACAAATTTATATCTCAAATGGAAAACTAGAAACCACACTATTCCGTAAAAAAACAGACACCAACAGTGTGTTACATGGAACTAGTTTCCATCCACACGCACTCTTAAAAAGTATACCATATGGAGAGTACTTGAGGCTCAAACAAAACTGCTCTAAACCTGAGGATGCCGAAAGAAAATTGAAAGAATGCAAGACGAGATTTGAGTCAAGAGGATATGAAGATCGTGTCCTACAAAAATGTAAAAAGAAGGCTGATCAAAAAACAAGAGCGGAATTGTTAGTTGAAAAACCAAAAATCACAAACAAAATTGAACCACCGAGATTTGTAACCACTTATAATAAAGAAAGTGGAATCATCGCCAACAAAATGAAAAAATATTGGCATCTGATATCTGGGGATCCAGATATAGGAGAACTGGCAGGCAAGCAACCACAAATCACTTATAAAAACACATCTCTCAAAGACCTCTTGGTAGGAAGTCATTTCCAGCAAAAACCTGAAACAAATTGGCTTAAAGATCAACGTAAAGGATTCAAACCTTGCTCCTCGTGTAAAGCTTGTAAAATTGGAATCAGCAAAAAGAACATTGAAGAACCAAATGGAAAAACATTGCACATTGACCAACAAATCACTTGCACATCAAAAAATGTGGTTTATGTGATTGAATGCAAATGCGGGAGCAAATATATAGGCAGCACCACATGCATGCTTAAAAAGAGAATCCTATCAGGGCTGTGAAAAACAAAAACATGCTTTACGCAACAGCAAAACATATAAACACATGCCAAGAAGGAGATTGGAAAACAATGCGTTTTTATGGATTGAAAATGCTAACCAAAACGGAGAGAGGTGGTGATTCAGTTCGGAAATTGCAACAAATTGAGTCCCGTTTAATCATCCGGTTACGAACGAAAATACCGAGAGGTATGAATTTTGGAGAGGATCTCCATGTACATCTAGAGTGACTATAACAGTACCAGCTGCACAGTCTATAAAGAGGATTGGGGTACTATACCCAATGATATAACTGACATTGCTCTGGAACTATTCCAAACATGAACTTGGATTTAGATTGCCCATGTGACTTAACATGAACTATTTAACATAATGAAATGTGAATAATACAATCACACCAGTCTTTCTTTTAATTTAAAATTGTGTGTATACTGTTTTCATACTACATATCCCATAATGCTCCATAACGACTAACATGGGCCAGTATATAATTGAAAATAGTAGAAGGACCAACTGACCGTGAACAAAGCCTTGTGTGGCTGAAACGCGTTGGTGGGGGAAGCGCTGATTAAAGGCTTCTAAAACTCTCTGTTTGTGCCGCTCCATTTGTATGGAAAAAATATATATATATATATATATATATATATTTATATATTACCTACTGGCGGTCGCCAGTAGGTATATATAGTTAGGATTTTTTCTCTATGGGATTTTTGAAAATTCTATGTCTAATAACGTTGGCGTTTGTGGACGGAATTGGCTGAAATTTTCAGGAAAATGGCACATTTTGTTTCCGAGCAGCCCTTGAAAATTTGGGGGGGGTTCGTCAAGGGGGGGCCGAGAAAAAAGGGGGGTCCCAAAACGTGTTTTTAACATTGAGTTTTCCAAAGGGCGGTTGGCCTCACTTTTAACTCGAAGGGCTGAATGGATTTGCACGAAACTTGGCAAAATTGTAGGGACTGGTAGCCCGATGTGCCTTTTGTAGGTCTCAATATATGTGCTTCAGTGGATTTTGAGAAATTAACGTTCCAAAAAAGATATATATCTGTAACAGCGGACCGGGCAGCGCTCCAGTTCGCGTACTTTTCGCGCAATGGAGCTTTGTGAAGCGAAGCTGATTCGTTCTCCGGCGTCTGTAAACATTCCAAACAGTCCGTAGCGGCCGCCATCTTGTCTCTCGGTAGGATCGAGAGACAAGAGGAGGCCAAAGCGAAGGGGCAAATGACCATAAGGGGGCATAGTAGATCCTCGCTGACCCCCTAGGTTTGATGTGGAGGTTTTAAAAGGGCCCCGCGGGGCAAAAAAAAAAAATAATAATAATAATCGAACGGCTGAATGGATTTGCACGAAACTTGGCAAAATATTAGGGACTGGTAGCCCGATGTGCCTTTGCTAGGTCTCAATATATGTGCTCCAGTGGATTTTGAGAAATTAACGTTCAAAAAAAGATATATATCTGTAACAGCGCTCCGCTTCGCGTACTTTTCGCGTTACGGAGCTTTGCGAAGCTGATTGGTTCTCCGGCGTCTGTCAACATTCCAAACAGTCCGTAGCGGCCACCATCTTGTCTCTCGGTAGGATTGAGAGACAAGAGGAGGCCAAAGCGAAGGGGGAAATGACCATAAGGGGGCATAGTAGATCCTTCCTGACCTCTTAGGTTTGATGTACCATTTTGCCAAGTTTGGTGTAATTCCGTTCAGCCATTCAGGCTGTAGACGTATGTAAATGTCCTATGGAAAATTGCATGGGGAAAACACATTTGAAAGTGTTGAAATTTAGAACCAATTAAAATGTTACTTTGGTTTTGTATTTGTGTGTGATGAAAGTTAATTGGTTATGTATATATGTCAAATGAGAGGAAACCACAGCCATTTTGTGATACTACTGTCTGAGGTACATTTGTGAGGAATTTTTGGTGGTGAATTTCTGGTGTTTGATTTACACAGTACTAACACTTCTCCTACTTTTAAAAAGGTGAGTTGTTAATTTGTAAGGGGAACTATGTTGTACACTTGAAGATAATTTGAAAAATGTTTTCTGTTATTTATTTGCAGTCCTTCTGTTATACTAAATACTTGATAAAGTTAGTTTTATATTATGTATTACTAAAAACGATAAATGAAAGTGAATATTTTTTTCTGCAATTTACAGCAAGCAATTTCAAAATAAAATGGCTCACAATGAAGAGACCGTGGCAATTTCTTTTGAATTGTCCACTACATTGATTGAAATTGAGAGCACCAATAATGAAATATTGTCACAAGGAGGAGATGACTTGTATGATTCCATTAGATTGATTGAAATGGACAGCACCAATAATGAAATATTGTCACAAGGAGATGACTTGAATGATTCCACTACATTGATTGAAATTGAGAGCCCCAATAATGAAATATTGTCACAAGGAGGAGATGGCTTGTATGATTCCATTAGATTGATTGAAATGGACAGCACCAATAATGAAATATTGTCACAAGGAGGAGATGACTTGAATGATTCCACTACATTGATTGAAATTGAGAGCACCAATAATGAAATATTGTCACGAGGAGATGACTTGAATGATTCCACTACATTGATTGAAATTGACAGCACCAATAATGAAATATTGTCACAAGGAGGAGATGACTTGAATGATTTTTTTGATCAATCTGTTGATGGCGAATTTATCGAATGTTTGGAGACCATAGATTTACAAGAATCATCATTGCAGACTTTTCATGAGGAAATTGCTGATGAGGACATGTTACTAGTTCTTTCAAATTTAGAAAATTCTGAAGAATAAATTTATATTTAGAAATCAAAAATTGTTTGAGACATTATTCATTTTTATTTTTAATTTATAAGGTTGTAGCGAAGTGATTGTAGTATAAAATGAGACTTATAGTATAGAGTGCAACATTTTTATGTTACATGGTAAGTTTACTCATATTTACTTCCCTTCTGCCACTATATTATCTCCAATGTGTATTTGATATCTCTTCTTCATCTCCGGCCTCCTTTCTCTCACTGTGTGTCTCCGATGCATCTTATCGCTGCTATTTTGTGTAATTACAGAAGAGAGTAAAATAAAATAGTTCGGAACGTGAAAAGGGGGCAAAGTAGAGTACCCCTCACCCCCTAGGCCTTTTTAGGCGGTCCCAAAAGGATCAGTTTCTGCTTTCCTGAGAGATTATGGTATGAGTTCCATATACCACAATAATTTGCATTACAACATGCAAGATATCTATCTCTTATTACCAACTTTTGGAGATATTCGCGCTAAGCGCGAATATCTCCAAAAAGTAACACCTGCCCTGAGCAGTTCTTAGCCATGTTATCCAATGGGAGGTGGATAACATGGCTAAGAGCATTAGCTCGGTAATGCATGAATATCGCTGACTTTTTAGCGATATTCATGCATTGCGGCCGTTTATTATCGCATTTGCGATAAACCTTGATAATAGCAAGGTTTATCTTCGATAATTTCTGACGATGCTTAGCGGTAAAAAATTCGTTGGTAAGCATCGTTAGCGATAAATATCGCTTAACTTTGGTAATATGCACCAACGTCTGTTAACGTTCGATTCGAAGGAAATGAGGAAGTGTTGAAAAACATTGTCTGCGCCATCTTGCCTTTTTTGAAATGCCACACTTTTGTCGTGCACGGCAGCCATTTTAGATGCCTTGACCAGACCCACTCTCTGCACGCTGTCGATTCGTAGCATGGCTCCCCACCCTCGCAAGCATCTTCCCCAGGCACTGGTCACCCCCGCTCTCTGTCTTATGCATCGGCAATAAACCTCCCCCCATCTGCGCTGCTCTTCCCTGAAAATCACACTCTGTGCCCGCCCGACACCTCCCTTTCGCCCTATTCACTACCGCACCCTCTGACACTCCTCTTCCTCTGTGTCCGATTGTCCAGGCTATCACCTAGCCCTGCAGATGTAGTTTATGGCCCCAGCTGTAAAGAATCACCCCTCTTCAAAGGAGTTATAGTAGATCAAGGCCCACACCCGATGAGATCTGTCACACCACACGTGTTCCTACTATCTGAAAACCATCCTGTATTGTGATTGGGGAGGGGACCGAGCCTGAAGCGGAAGATTCCAGGAATGACTCTTTGTACATCAAAGTTTTTACAATTATGTGTCACATTAAATATATATAGCACTCCTACAAAGTAGTAGGAATATAAAACTTTAATAACATATAAATATATACAACAAAACAAAAACCGTAAAAACATTTAAACAACGAAGAGACCGTGGCAATTTCTTTTGAATTCCTGATGAGGACATGTTACTAGTTCTTTCAAATTATGAAAATTCAGAAGATGTTGCCTGGGGGTGGGTCGTCAGTAGCAGTCTGTTGTGCGAATAGTTCCAAGGCAGCAGAACGCGCTGAAATCTAGATGGCACGAAAGTGATGTCTAGTAAGTTGCCGCCCAGCAAATAACGGCGTGGGGCGCCGCGGGGGTGAGTGAGTCCAGTAGGCACCACAGCTATTCTTACCGGCATTGCAGAATTACTGCTGGGGACAATGCCTGTGCTGTAGCAGGGTCACAGCAGAAACAAAAAGGATTCTGTTGAAGATGTTGTTGGTTTTCAATTTGAAAACAGTTCTGGTGTCAACTGCTATGCTAATGTAGTGGTTAATGTTTTGTTTTCTCTAGAAAATGTAAAAGAGGGGGAGGCAGTCCAAAGTTCCGTTAAAAGGGCAAAGGAAAGGATCGGTGGTTTGAACTATCAGTCAAAAAGGGGAGGGGGTGCAACAATTTTTCCTACCGGGACACACTGTGCTTTCACCGGAACTGAGGTCTGCAGGATTCTAGTAATTCAAAGTGAGGCTGGCGCCAGCATGGGAGCGCCGACGTCCCGCGGATACAGTTTCGTCACTCCACGGGCGATCATGGCAGTCATTCCCCATCGGGGGTCGGAGACTCCCGCGGCTCCTCTAGAATCTTCAAGGTCGTGGAGGACTACGGTGGTGGAGTCAACCAGTGACCGGGCCATTTCTTTATGCTGGGCCCGCTCTTGCCAGGCCGACCGCCATTTTGAGAGTTCGGTAGCTACTGGCGATCGCGGGGTCAAATGAGCGGACGGGCTCCACCCTGCCGGGCGAGACGTTGCAGCATGGCCACAGTGGAAGAACCCTTTTCCGGGCGCCTGGAGCGCTGAGGGTGCAGCTGGGAAGCCTCCACCTGGGGAGGCGGGAGAGGCCTGTTCGCACCGTCTCTCCCTCCCAGTGCACCCCACGGCGTCTCGCTTGAGATTTGTTATGGCCGGACCAGGCGATGAGGACGAGGGGGGGGGGTCGGAGGCATGTGCAAGACATCCCCCCCCAGTGTTGTCGCAGCCATTATTCAAGAAAGAAGAAGTGTCCTGTCCGTCTTCGGGCCGGGCTTCCGGTAGATGTCGGCCGGACGCCCCTTGCTCTGGCCCCATGAACGGGTTTCTTGGTTTATCGGCTGCAGCCGGATCCCGTCGGCCTCGGCCCCCCGACCGTTGGTGGCCGGACCGGAAGAGCATGTGGCGGGACTACCTGCAACTCTCAAGGGCCACCGCGGCCGGACTGGGAGAGAGAGGGGAGGGTCGAGGAGACATTCCCCCCCCCTGCAACTGTTCAGCGTTGTAAAGGCAATCCCCTGGCCGGGTCCCGCTGGCCTCGGCCTCTCCTCCGGCTACACCCTACGTTAGGATCTCCTGGCCGAGGCGTGGCAGCAGGACCCGCCTTATATGGGCTGCTCCCGGCTGGGCGTAGCCGCAACCCTGCCCCACCTTGGAAGTTTCCAGAGTGGGGGCGGATGTTCTACTGACTTGCATTTTCCCTAGTCTATCGATTTTTTTGGCGTGGCAGGCGGTGGGACAGCGAGGGGTGATTTGGTTTCTCTTACTGTTTTTCTGGTCTCTCACCACTGGCATATTTTAACGTTTTCTTGTTTCTAGGACATTAATAGGTTTTATCATTACGTTATGTTATCGTTTCTTTGTTCGTTGTTTAATAAAAGTTCATGTTCATCAGTGGCCTACTGATTTTCGTTTTCCTATTCTTTTCTTTCCAGGTTGTTTCATGCTAAAGTTTCTGTTAACAGGATACAGTGATCACTTCGTTATTATTGCATATGTCCTTTTCACTAGGGGTGCTCTCTGGTCGGGCCAGATGACGTATCTCTAGTAAATGGTCCGGGTGAAACAGGTGCATCAATCAGTGGGGAGTAGATAGGCATGACAGATTACAACGGGGGAGAAAGGTCCGCATTACGTACCCTTTCACTATTTGCAAAGATTTTCCTACGTATATTTGCAAACAGGGAATACCTCCAAAAAGAACCAATTCCCAAACAGTCAATGTTTGGGGAAACAATCAATCAATGAGGAACGAAATAGGCACGACGTGTTAAAGGTTTGCGTTACCTACCCTTCACTATCTGCAAAGGGAGAGAGAATATTCCTATTCTTCCTCGTTTGCAGGCAGAGAAGATTCTTAAGAGAATCAACTTCGAACAATTCAATGCTCGATTCAAACAATCAACAAGGGGTACTGTGAACACAAATGAACGCCGCTTATGTACATACACATTGGTATTATCAACAGGTTGTTCCTAATGTTTCTATTTTAGGGAGGTCAAAAAGAGATCCCATTAGTGGCCTACTGATTTTGCTCGATTCCTTTTGTTTTTTTACACGATTTTTCGCTATCTGCAAAGACTAAACAGAGTATTGCGACTCTGTGCTTGTTTGTAAATAGAGAATGAACCAAAGAGAACAATCAATCAAATGGAGAGAGAAGCAGGCACGACGGATTACAACGGGGGCAACGGGGGCAAAGGCCTGCGTTAACTACCCTTCACTATCTGCAAAGAGAGAGTACTCCTAATAGAAATGAGGGGTGGGAGGCAGCATTCAAAGCAGATCAGTGTGCATAAACACGAAAATGTTTTTACTTACCACGTACTTGACATTCGACAGCTTATGATATTTGCTATTAAAAAACCATTGAAATTCACTGAAAAAACCATAGGTTATAGACCATATATAGTTAGGAATTAGCATTTAAAAAACCTTATTTTACTCACACAAAACCATTGAAATTCCATATATAGTTAGTTGCACTAACTATATATCGCGCACCCGCAATCCACTGCTGATCATGTCACATATTACATCATTCATGACATGGTCAGTGACATCACTGATGACATCACTGATGACATCTCAAATGACATCACTGATGACATCACTGATGACATCTCATTTGACATCATTCTTGTGCTAATACGATAAACCTCTTCAGACTCTAATATAACCTTAGATACACTCAGTGTATACAGACACTCACACACTGCCACTTATCCATGGAGTTACTCACACACCCAGTCAGTCATGCAAAGAAACAATCTCACCTCCATTTCTTCAACTATACAGTTAAACACACCTTACTTATTGAAACATATACTAACACATATTTACTCTCTTATACAATCCCTGATACAAGTTCACAATGATCGATACAACCACTCACTCATTCAGTGGCTCTCATGCACAGTTATTTATATATGCCAACTCTCACATGTACTGTGTTTAACATATGTACTTACTATGACATGTAGCATTGAGATATCCATTCACTCATCAATACACTCATGCACACAGTCAACTGCCCATGTAGCTGTTTCCACATGCAGTCTTGAACTCATACACCTAGTGAATAAACTGCTCACACATCTATGCATAGAGTCACACACCTTCCAGCCACCCCCACACAAACTCAATCTCCCATAGAAATACTTGGGCAACCAATTAATAACACATATAGCCTCTCGTATAGCTAATGATCAACACATGCAGCAGTTTACATCACAACAGACATAATGATGCACAAATTAAGACAGTTTAGTCACTAACCCATGCATTCAGTGAGACACATTTAATCACTCACTCATACAGTCAGTCACGCACCTACTAAATCCTTCATCCAGACACTTATACATCCACTCATTCTTCAATATGTAAGACATATTTTAACTTTACAGAAACATACAGTCACTGGATGTTGTCATCAGTGATGTCATCAGTGATGTCATTTGAGATGTCATCAGTGATGTCATCAGTGATGTCACTGACCATGTCATGAATGATGTAATATGTGACATGATCAGCAGTGGATTGCGGGTGCGCGATATATAGTTAGTGCAACTAACTATATATGGAATTTCAATGGTTTTGTGTGAGTAAAATAAGGTTTTTTAAATGCTAATTCCTAACTATATATGGTCTATAACCTATGGTTTTTTCAGTGAATATATATATATATATATCCATCAAATCTGGAATGGATCTGCCCTACCTCGTCAACCAGCTATTTCTACAAGGGGCCGCTGCACCCCCAAGAAGTCTGACGGGGACAACAGCTTGCAGTTCTGTGATGTCCCAGAGTGGCTCCGAGTGGCAGAATGAAGAAGCCATTGTCTGCTTGGTTCTTTGCTTGACTCAACACTTTTGGAGGGCGGAGGCACTCTGGGGAGAACGGAGGCTGCACGAAAGAAACGTCCTCTTTCACATGGATTAAATATAGCAGCACAAGTAGGAAATTGCAATTTCACACTGGTGCCAAAGGCAGCTCGTGGAATAAAAAAGCTGTCGAAAGTCAGAAAACCAGTGTTGCATAAACAATGGGCTTCACCGCAGGAGAAAGTTGGCAACGACGTGGTAATCTGTTACCGCTAGGATTTAAACAGCGCCTTCTCACCTATTTCGACGAAATAATTCTGATTAAAAGGGTATTTAAAGCTGCTAATTTCTCCCCTTTACAACATGTTTATAGAATGACCTACATTTGTAGCTGCCATGTTTATTTAGCTAAGCTGCGATCAGTCAGAACAGAAAAAAGTATTTCCAGACTCTAGAATTGAAGGAATGATAGTTGATGATTTTTCCAAGTGGTGCCAACTTTGTCCTAGTGACCTCGTGAGCACCGCTACACTTTCCTCTCTGATGCAAGCTGTGAGGGCACTCGGCAAGAGGTTGCCAGTGAGTAGACTTCATGCTTGTTTGGAGGCAGTCACTTAAAGATGCATTCTCATAATCCTAGGCTAAACTGATCTCTGGCTGTAGAACTCCTGCTTGGCCCCAGTGCGTTGTCTCAAAAATAAGGAGCGTGAAAAGTGGAATATAGGGGCCTATTATCAACAACTAGCGAAAATTATCGCTAACTAAGCTTAGCGACATATTTTCTATCGCCGTGCTTTGCCTGATGTTATCGCAGAGATAACGTGCTACTAGCAACGTTTATCTCAAATGCGATAACATTTCAGGCGTTAGCGGCGAAATGCGAGAATATCGCTGAGAATCTAGCGATATTCACGCATTATTGCTAACAGGGACTTAGCCACAATATCCAACTCCCATTGGATATAATGGCTAAGAACTGGTCTGAGCAGGCGTTCGTTTTTGGAGATATTCGTGCTTAGCGCGAATATTTCCATCGCTACGCCTGCCTTGCTAATAGGCAATAGCGACGTTAGCGACTGCTTTCAGTCGCTAACTGGTTGGGTACGCCCACTTTGCATGTCATTAGCGATAAATATCGCTGACATGCATAGCGGGCCCCAAACCTCTCGCTATCGCCTAAAAGCTGTCGCTAACATCAGTTAGCGACAGTTTGCTAATAGGGCGATATAATTATCGCCGCTTAGCGGCCGAAAACGGCCGCCAAAGCGGCGACAATCCAATATCGCCAGGCTTGGTAATATGCCCTTCAGTCCTCTGTCTTGTTAGAGATAGTTTGATTTCCTTAAATCGGCAAGGAAATCTCCAGGATCGTGATCCATGCGTGGTGACACTTGACCCCATGGTGAACACGGTTGGACTGAAAATTTTAAGGCCCCATTTATGAGGTTTTGCCATAGGGCAGTGGCGCAGGCCTTTTTGCTGCGCTGCCCTACTGCAATAAAAAAGCCAGGAATGCGCCATATCCAGATACGACGCATTCCTGTACTTTTCCCCTGCCCCAGCGCACAATGGGCTGCCGTGCACCAACGCAGGCACCTGTGCACCATGGTGCAAGAAGGCCTGCGTTGTGGGGATGAATAATTCTGAGCAGGAAGGGGAACCATCCTGCACAAAAACAATCACAAGTGGCTTTTTCCTCTGTCTATGTGTGCTGCAGAATATAGAAAAAGGAAAAACAAGAAGAAATAAAGATATTTCTCCTCGTTGTGCCTCCCTTATGCCTCCCCTGGGGAGGCATATGTTTTTGGGGCTGCCTCACAGTTATGATTTCTTGTAAATCTGGGAAAGTGTCAAAAAGCCATGGATGTTGCTGGGAACGCCTCCAGCAACACTCATTGTGCGCCCCTTTAACGCAGAAAACTGTGTTAAAGGGAACGATATTTATGAGGCAGCATTAAGCCAAAAAAGGTGGCTCAGTGCAGCATCGTAAATATGGAGCAGGCTTCTGCACCACAGAACGTCACAAAAAGTGATGTTCTGGCGAACCAAGGGGCCTCATAAATGGGGCCCACCATCTGTCATATGGAATAAGGCACTAACAGGTAGATTCATCAAGCATTTTTGCGAGCGCAAAT
This sequence comes from Lissotriton helveticus, assembly GCF_964261635.1. Taxonomy (NCBI): domain Eukaryota; kingdom Metazoa; phylum Chordata; class Amphibia; order Caudata; family Salamandridae; genus Lissotriton; species Lissotriton helveticus. Next base: position 700,538,310 of record NC_136068.1, read on the forward strand.
GGTGCGAATGGCAAAATTCGGCCGCTTGCGCCCGCAAAAATGGCATTTGAGATTCATCAATGGTTCATGAACTCGCAATTTGAAAAATCGCAAATAATTGCGATTTATCAAATTGCGATCGCATTTAAGGAATCTCAATGTGAGATTCCTTAAATGCTATTCATGAACCTTTTAAAAATTGCGAAATCGCAATTTCTGGCCACTATTTACCGCGAAATCTGACTTTGTGGTAAATAGAGAAAACTTAGAAAAAATGCACTTTAGTGCATTTTTCTAAGTTGTATGTTACACACACACATGTCCTTTGGACGTGTGTGTGCGCAACATCAGGCTACATTTACATTTCAGGGGTGCTACAGGGTGTCCTTTGGACACCCCTGGCACCCTTGAAATCGCATCCTTATTTGCGATTAGCAAATTGCTAATCGCAAATAAGGATTGACTCCCCATTCATTCCTATGAGCCTTTAGGCCCATAGGAATGAATGGGGAGTTATTCCTTATTTGCGATTAGCAATTTGCTAATCGCAAATAAGGAAGCTGTAGGAATCGCAATTTTTTTGCGATTTCTACATGAATCCCGTTTTGCGAGTCTTTAATAGCGATTCCTTAATAATCGCTATTAAGGACTCGCAAAACGGGACATTGATGAATCTGTCCGTAACCCTTTAATGAATCTCTCACTTTGGGCAATAATGAATGCACTCTTTAAAAAACTATAACTTTCTCTGCATCTTTTCGCCCATCCTTCCAGCAATCTATTCCAGCTTATTCATCCATTCCCAACTCATCAATCTTCCTTTTGCCTATCCTCCCAGTTTCCCTTCCCTTCGCTCTCCCTCTCCCTCTCCCCCTTTCCCTCTCCCTCCCCTTTCCACTTCCCTTCCCCTTCCTTCCCTCCCTCCCTCCCTCCCCACCCCACCCCACCCCACCAAAAAGAAAGGCCATGTTTAAGGGAAAGGAAAACTTTGATTACTTATTAGGAAGTACTGAGCCCAACACTAGTTTTTAAAATTTAAGAAGGTCAAAAAACCAAGCATGTATATTTCCTTCATTTCCAACAAGATTGGAAATACAATTTTTGGCAAAAAATGTATGTTTGTGGCCAACAATGACTGCATTTATGCTTTCCAGGAATTCACAAAGGGAATCTTGGGTGTTATTTCTGCAGCATATTTTCCCTCCATGACTGTAGAGATATATGCAGCAGTAACTCCTACTCAGGGGTAGAATGTGGAGAGAAAAAAGAGTGGATAGCCTCTTTGTGAATGCCACACACTTGTATATTTGTGAGAATTCACAAACTCCAATCCACACTCTTCAACCCTGGAATGGGCTGAAGATTTATTTCAGCAACAGGTTGGAGTGCCTCTCTTAACAGAATTGGAAGGGAAACAGATCTTCTACATCCTTGCAGGAGTATACAGGAAGGAATTTCACCTCAGAGAAAAATATTTTCCCTCAGCCTACATTACGGCCCTGAATATGAGGAGTTGGTGCTATTTAGAGCACCTGATTAAATTCTACATCCTTTGGTTTAGGAATTTATTGGGTGTGATAAATAGCACGTACTTTTTTTGGGGGGGAAATACCATGCAGATTTTGATGCTTAATGCTGCAATACTGTACAGTGTTTCATTGTTAAATTTTGGGTGGTATGATTTTCCCAAATTTAACAACAGTTGAGGCATCTAACACAACTGGTAATTATAGGGTGTAGTAAATAACACACAACTCAGAATTCCAATCCCTGCTCAAATAGAGGTATGCCCTGGGGTTGGAAAACACTGAAAAATTCGGACCCACTCATAATCAGGACGTTTCTAGATAAATACACTGGGCAGATAGGATCATCAGGAATATGTCACGTGAGTGTAGTTCCCTTGCAACCAGGCACATGCTGCAGCTGGAACATTTTTGAATTATAAAAAGTAGTAATATGCAGCTATTCGTAGGAGCATTATAAATGATGCAAATATTTCTATTCACAAACTGTATTTTGTGGTACTGTAGCACTCCTAACGTACTACAAAATGCTATTCATTAACTTATGTGTGGAGGTCTACGCCTCTATCTCTCCTATATGTTATGTGCAGCGATCTCCACCCTGACTGTGGATATCTCCAAACATTTAGTTGTAATTTTTAGTTGTAAATGTGGGACGGATAGGTGGAGCGGCTAAAAAATGGGGAATATTTAAGACATTTGGGAGGTGCTTAAGGAAGAGAAAGAAGGGACAATAGAGAATGTGAGGGAATCCTTTAGGGGGGCATGCAGCCACCCACAAAAGAGTATGCCCATTCCTACTCACAAACTGCATGCACCTCTATAGTTAATACAGTCAAAAAGACCCAAAGCACTCATAAGTGTATTCCAACTCATATCTGGAGTAAGCCCAGCATCAGACAAGACCAAACACTGGTGCTGCTACACCCTTCCACAGAAAACAAATGATAACCAGTAGGTATTAATCTTAAATTAAACTCACTTATTTTAGCTTTCTAAACGTTTCAATACCTTTAAGTTAATGTTAAAAAGTATATATAACTAAAAGTTAGAATTTAGTTAATTATAAAATATGTTAATACCTTTTTTACATTTAAAAAATAATATACATTTATTTTTGGGAAAACAAAACAATTAAAATAATGTTATATTACCATGCACATAACTTTATATAATTGTTTACTATATAATATATAAGTATAACATTTATACTTTTGTTTATTTTTATTTAAATCTTAAGAAAATGTTTTTATTGTTTTCATATATTACAAATAATTGAGTATTTACTTAAACATTAAGTTAATAATGCTGTATTACTTTTTAATTTATTCTGCGTTCAAATCAATCTTTAAAATTAATTCATGGTAATATTAACCATTAATTCTATTTAGTATTTTTTTAAAGTTTAATAAAGTTTAAACTTTTCCCCTATACTATATCACAGGGAGATCTCTGCCTCGATGGCAGAGACCTCCACCTACGATTTTAAAGTTATATTCGTAAATTAGGCACCACTCTGAATTTAAGGAATGAGGACATGTAAGTCTACACTTTTTAAGTAACTTTACACATGTAAATGGTGAAAGCTAAAAGTAGTAAAGTTACTCTAGTGTGTAAGTGTAAACTTACACTTATACAATTACTCATGTGTAAGTTTACATTAGTAAATAGCCCCCATTCTGTCTAATGCTATATGTGTCTGCGCATGAAATTGGTGTACCCTGAAGTTAATACTGGTAACCTGGCAAGAGTAGCTTAAACATTTCCACAATATATGCAATAGTCTCGTTCAGATCTAGGACCCAATGCATCAACCTCCCTCATGTGTTTCATATTTAACACAAATAAAAATAAACTAAGGGGTGGGACCATTACCAAAATAACTGTACAACAGGTGCAGGAGACCGGTTCTACTGTAAATAACTGGTAACTGTATTAAATCCTAAACTCTTCCCCCAAAAAAGGATTAATTCTAACCAGCTCTACCCATGCGAATGGACTAGAGGAAAATAATAAATCAGAGCAAGAGTGGAGCCAATTGATGATTTACAAGGAAGAACACACTACTCACCAACTACCAATGTTGCCAGCTGTGTGCTTCTCCATTCATGGCCGTTTATACTGTGATTGACACTGATTACCCAGAATAGGAAGGAGATGGACAGACCCCTCTTACTAGTTGTCATATTGGATCTGGATCATCATTGTGTATTCAGATGTTGTACTACAAGATGGAAGCAGCCATCTTGGGATGGATTTCAAATGAATGCAACCCAAAGACCTTCTCCATCTCCATCCCAGATTCAGGTGCCAGATCATCAAACTCTCTAAACAGGATTTGTTGTCCATTACTTGAACTCTGAACTCAATTTTGAAGCAACCAACACCTTTCTGATCCCTAATGTGGAGCTTGAGTCTAAGCCCTGACACTCTTCCAAACATCCCTATGCCCCTACTACAGCCGGTACATGTTGAAAATTCAAAATGTGGTGTTTGGCTTTGAGTAGATACTGAATGAGTTTGAAGACTGTATATTGGATTGACTGCTGTCATGTGGAATGCCAAATAGTGGAATGTTGATTGGTGGAATTCTGCAATAGAGGTAGAATGCTGGAATGGAAGCTGAATCTTAGTCTGATTTTATATGTAGCTGGCAGTTGGAAAATACTTTTCTCTCTTGATGAATTGCTCCTTTTGACCTCCATGTTTTATAAATAAACTTCCTGTTATGAGCCCAGAATCATAAGCAGTATTTTTTTTTAATGCATCATTGGCAATGATGCGTCTTTGGAGCAAAGGAGTCTTTGGAGTCTTTCCAGCTACACCCCTTATTTTGAATGCTTTTCAAATTAGAGGACAATTCAAGTATCTTCACAGTGGTGAACAAGGGTTTCATTGCATTCCAACAAATGTTTACACCATCCAGCGATTATATGGTGATCCTATTTCTAAAGAACTACAGTATGAAACATCACGTCACCACTTGCAGTGTGTGCCTTCATTGACTTGATAGACCAATAGTCCTATGACCTTTGTCGAAGCATATATCAATATATCATAAAGAAGGTGCTCATACCAATCTTGTTATCTGACATTAAAGCATTGTTGTAAAGTGGAGCACTGAAAGGAAGAGCAACCATGCACTCACTCTGTTGCTGAGGGCTCAGGTCATGGATGGCTACTGTTAACCACAACATGGATGTGCATGCACCTTGCAGGATTTGAAAAGTATAAATTAACTACATCGGAATTTGTTTAGCTCTATTATCAGTTATAATGTATTGTCCTATGCACTGTGCAGGTTGTTACTCAACTCTTCATCAACCTACATTGGAGTGCATATTTATACTGTGGTGGAGAGTATAACATTACACCACTGGCTACTGTTACTACCACTGAACCTACTACTTCTTGGCATATATTAATAGGACAAATATTTTCCTTGTCTGTACTTTTTATGACTGACATGTTCCACAGGACGAAAGTGAATGGTTTGGTTGTTTTAGTTGGCAATTGTTGATTTTTCTCCTTTTTAGGTCTCGCCTGAGACAGCGAATGCGCTAGCTCTTCGAGACATTTAGTAAGTGACTTTTAAAAGTGACACCAGAGGCTTTTGCTGGCCTATAGCTTGTGTTCACGAGCCGTACACGTGCACAGATGCCATCTGTGTTTGCATTGCTGTAATCAGGCTCCTCTGCTTGTACTGCCCCCCTCCCTTTTCCCCCTCTTTCCTGGTCAGCTTCATTTGCGTCTTCTAGCTGTGAATCATGATCCTCTGCTCGCATTCCCCCTCCATTCTCCCCTTCCTCTTCATCAGTTTCATTTGTGTCTTCTATCACTGTGAATGCCCCTGCATCCACCGGGCACACACACCATCAGTCGCCAGTGCATGCTTTCACCAGGCACATACACCACCAGCCGTCAGTGCATGCTTCCACCGGGCACACACACACCACCAGCCATCAGTGCACGCTTCCACCATGCACACATACCACCAGCCGTCACTGCATACTTCCACCAGGCACACACACCACTAGCGGTCAGTGTACATTTCCACCAGGCACACACACCACCAGCCGTCAGTGCACGCTTCCACCAGGCATACACACCACCAGCCGTCAGTGCACCCTTCCACCAGCCACACACACCACCAGCCATCAGTGCACTCTTCCACCAGGCACACACACCACCAGCCATCAGTGCACGCTTCTACCAGGCACACACACCACTAGCTGTCATTGCACGCTTCCACCAGGCGCACACACCACCAGCAGTCACTGCACGCTTCCACCAGGCACACACACCACCAGCCATCAGTGCACGCTTCCACCAAGCACACACACCACCAGCCGTCAGTGCACACTTCCTCCAGGCACACACACCACCAGCCATCAGTGCACGCTTCCACCAGGCACACACACTACCAGCCGTCAGTGCACACTTTCACCAGGCACACATACTACCAGCCGTCATACATTACCAGCCGTCTGTGCATGCTTCCACCAGGCACACACCACCAGCTGTCAGTGCAGGCTTTCACCATGCACACCCTCACCACCAGCCATTGGTGCACGCTTTCACCGGGCACACGCACCACCAGCCGTCAGTGCACGCTTTCACCAGGCACACACACCACCAGCTGTCAGTGCAACGCTTCCACCAGGCACACACACCACCAGCCATCAGTGCACACTTCCACTAGGCACACACTCCACCAGCCGTCAGTGCACGCTTCCACTGGCAACACACACCACCAACCGTCAGTGCGCGCTTTCACCGGGCACACACACCACCAGCCGTAAGTTCACGCTTCCACCAGGCACACACACCACCAGCTGTCAGTGCGCGCTTCCACCAGGCACACACACCACCAGCCGTCAGTGCGCGCTTCCACCAGGCACGCACACCACCAGCTGTCAGTGCATGCTTCCACCAGGCACACACCACCAGCCGTCAGTGCACGCTTCCACCAGGCACACACACCACCAGCCATCAGTGCACGCTTTCACCGGGCACACACACCACCAGCTCTCAGTGCACGCTTACACCGGGCACACACACCACCAGTCTTCAGTGCACTCTTCCACCAGGCACCCACACCACCAGCCATCAGTGCACGCTTCTACCAGGCACACACACCACTAGCTGTCATTGCACGCTTCCACCAGGCACACACACCACCAGCAGTCACTGCACGCTTCCACCAGGCACACACACCACCAGCCATCAGTGCACGCTTCCACCAAGCACACACACCACCAGCCGTCAGTGCACACTTCCTCCAGACACACACACCACCAGCCATCAGTGCACGCTTCCACCAGGCACACACACTACCAGCTGTCAGTGCACACTTTCACCAGGCACACATACTACCAGCCGTCACACATTACCAGCCGTCTGTGCATGCTTCCACCAGGCACACACCACCAGCTGTCAGTGCAGGCTTTCACCATGCACACCCTCACCACCAGCCATCGGTGCATGCTTTCACCGGGCACACGCACCACCAGCCGTCAGTGCACGCTTTCACCAGGCACACACACCACCAGCTGTCAGTGCAACGCTTCCACCAGGCACACACACCACCAGCCATCAGTGCACACTTCCACTAGGCACACACTCCACCAGCCGTCAGTGCACGCTTCCACTGGGAATACACACCACCAGCCGTCAGTGCGCGCTTTCACCGGGCACACACACCACCAGCCGTAAGTTCACGCTTCCACCAGGCACACACACCACCAGCTGTCAGTGCGCGCTTCCACCAGGCACACACACCACCAGCCGTCAGTGCGCGCTTCCACCAGGCACGCACACCACCAGCTGTCAGTGCATGCTTCCACCAGGCACACACCACCAGCCGTCAGTGCACGCTTCCACCAGGCACACACACCACCAGCCATCAGTGCACGCTTTCACCGGGCACACACACCACCAGCTGTCAGTGCACGCTTACACCGGGCACACACACCACCAGTCTTCAGTGCACGCTTTCACTGAGCACACACACCACCAGCCGTCAATGCACGCTTTCACCGGGCACACTCACCACCAGCTGTCGGTGCATGCTTCCACTAGGCACACACCATCAGCCGTCAGTGCAGGCTTACACCAGGCACACACACTCCACCAGCTGTCAGTACATGCTTCCACCAGGCACACACACCACCATTGATCAGTGCACACTTTCACCAGGCACACAGACTACCAGCCGTCACACACTACCAGCCGTCGGTGCATGCTTCCACTAGGCAAACACCACCAGCCATCAGTGCACGCTTTCACCAGGCACACACACACCAAGAGCCGCCGGTGCACGCTTTCACCGGGCACACACACCACCAGCCGTCATTGCACGCTTTCACCAGGCACACACACCACCAGCCATCAGTGCACGCTTTCACCGGGCACACATACCACCAGCCGTCAGTGCACACTTTCACCAGGCACACACACCACCAGCCATCAGTGCACGCTTTCACCGGGCACACATACCACCAGCCGTCAGTGCACGCTTTCACCAGGCACACACACCACCAGCCATCAGTGCACACTTTCACCATGCACACACACCACCAGCCATCAGTGCAGCAGGCAGGCTCTTCTCAGAGTTCCTTGGTAAATATGTGTCCGATGCCTGGGAGGGAGTGGGTCGAGTTTCCTTAAACCATGCTGAGTATGCAGGTGCAGTGCATGAACTCCTGTGTGAGTGAGTCATGCTGCCTGGGGCTCACTCACTCCACACTTGTAAATTGTGCCTGCACCAGGCTTTTTCTCATTTTCAAAGTTTGGCGCATGCGCATAGCTAGGCAGCCCCCGCACCCCCGGGAATGACTGCTTCCTACAACCAGAATGGAAACAACATTCAGAGCAATGAAAACAAGTTCATTTGACGCAAAGAACTGTTAACAAAAACCATGTCCAGCTATTGTAGATCAGGCAACTTCAACAAAACAGCAACAAAAAACAAACAAGCATTGGCATAGCCAATAGGTCTCGCTTTTTGGACCCTATAAGTATTTAGTTATGCAGCAGAATATCCTTGGTGCAACAACACCAACTGTTGCATGGCTAAACACTTATAAGGTCCCAAATGCTGGACCTATTGGCTATGCCAATGCTTGTTCTTTATATTGTTGCATCTCAAAAACCTTACACTTAATACCTCCTTTTTCCTTTCTTCTCCATATAAACTCTCATTAGCATGGATTATTGTGTTTGAGATTTTCTTAACATTTTTAGAAGTATTAAATAGTAGTATTACCATAGCAAACGGCAATGTCCCGGGGATTGGCACCCCGGGAAATTGCAGGACCTGGCCCTGGGGTGTAGTGGTCCCCATGGCCATCGAGGGCTCCAGGGAGAGAGCGATGTCGCCCCCCTCCCTTCAAGTACAAAGCCCCCTGGCTTGGGGGGGCCTAAAAGGCCCGCCTATATTTGTTCAAAGCCCTGGGGAGGTGGTGGTCCCTGGGTCTTGGGAGGGCCCACGAGGCTACCCCACACTTAATTAGGAATGCCCCGGGGAGGTGGTGGTCCCTGGGGAAGTATGGGGGGCCTCATGCACCCTGCATTCAATTAACTAAGCCCTGGGGAGGTGGTGTTCAGTGATGTCATGAGTGATGTCACTGACCGTGTCATGAGTAATGTAATATGTGACGTCATCAGCAGTGCATTGCCGTCGCGCGAGTTATAGTTAGCTGAACTAACTATAACGGGGGAATTTCAAAGGTTTTGTATGAGTGAAATGTCCAGCTAACTATAACATGTGTGAAACCTATGTTTTTTTCAGTGAATTTGCAAGGTTTTTTAAATGCTAATTCCTAACTATAATGTGTGTGAAACCTATGGATTTTTTCAGTGAATTTCTAAGGTTTTTTAAATGCTAATTCCTAACTATAACGTGTGTGAAACCTATGGTTTTTTAAGTGAATTTCGAAGGTTTTTAAAATGCTAATTTTAAAATGTATCAATTATTATATTTATTATATATTTATTTTTCCACAAACTGCCTTTGTATATTGTAATATATGCCAAAGGCAAAAATGGAACTGGTCCAACCAATATTGTCCACAGATTGAGAAAGCAAGGAAACATGTAAATAAGTCTGTTTCTGCTTTCCTCAGAGACTATGGTATGGGTTCTATATACCACAACAACTTGCGTTACAACTTGCAAGGCATTTATAGAGGAGACGCTGTGCATTTCATAGATGAGGGGAACAGAGTCTTCCTCTTGAACTTTAGACTCTGCATCGGTACTTACTTGTAGGTACAAAAAACACTCAATGAACACAACAGCACATTTTAGAGCCAACCAACATCTAAACACTCAAACTTGTTATTTAATTGTATTTTTTTTGTTTTGTTTTTTTCCGTCGTGCGCGCAACATGCGCGCACCTCGTGATTTTTTATTTTTTTAAATTTTTTTTTGCTCTTCGGGGTCCTTCAGGGACCCCTTGAGAAGGCCTAGGGGGTCAGGGAGTCTCTACCCTTCCCCCTTTTCACGTTCTCCACTTTTGTTTTTGACTCACTTCTGCCTCGAGGGTGCGTGCAACGTGCGCGCACCTCGCGATTTATTTATTTATTTATTTATCTTTTGCCCTTCGGGGTCCTTCAGGGACCCCCTGAGAAGGCCTAGGGAGTCAGGAAGTCTCTACCCTGCCCCCTTTTCGCGTTCTCCACTTTTGTTTTTGACTCACTTCTGCCACGAGGGTACTTGCAATGTGCGCGCACCTCGTGATTTGTTTTAAAATAAAAAAATGTTTTTTTGCCCTTCGGGGTCCTTCAGGGACCCCCTGAGAAGGCCTAGGAGGTCAGGGAGTCTCTACCCTGCCCCCTTTTCCTGTTTTCCACTTTTGTTTTTGACTCTCCTCTGCCTCGGGGTGCGTGCAACATGCGCTCACCCCGCAATTTAAAAAAAAAATGTTTTTTTTTTTTGGGCCTTCGGGGTCCTTCAGGGACCCCCTGAGAAGGCCTAGGGGGTCAGGGAGTCTCTACCCTGCCCCCTTTTCACATTCTCCACTTTTGTTTTGGGTTCTCTTCTGCCTCGGAGTGACAAAATGGCGGCCAACACTTCCTGGTTTCCACCGATTGGAATGTTGACAGATGTCTAACAGCAAATCAGAATTCCGCTCGCTCACACCCGATTCTCGCGCGGGTGCGGGCACGGGCACGGTGCGCGCTTATAGATATATATATTTTTTTCTTTTGATTTTCTCAGGAACTACTGGATGGATTTACACCATTTGAGCAAAAGCGTGATCTGCGAATCAGACTCTACCATTTTGCCAAATTTCTTGTAATTCCGTTCAGCCGTTCGGGCTGTAGCCGTGTCTAATCGTCCTATAGAAAATAACATGGAGAAAACACGTTTTGGGACTCCCCTTTTTTCTCAGCCCCCACTTGACGAATCCCCCCAAAACTTTCAGGGAGGGTGCAGAGCGGAGCGGGCCATCTTCTTTGAGAAATTTGTGAAGATTCATCAACCGGTGCCAAAGTTATTCCCAATAGAATGTTGCGGATTTCCTATGGAAACTAGGTCCTATAACTACCTACTGATGACTGCCAGTAGGTTATATATATATATATATATATATATATATATATATATATATATATATATATATATATATATATATATAAAAATCACTGAAAAAACCATAGGTTTCACACACATTATAGTTAAGAATTAGCATTTAAAAAACCTTAGAAATTCACAGAAAAAATCATAGGTTTCACACATGTTATAGTTAGCTGGACATTTCACTCATACAAAACCTTTGAAATTTCCCCGTTATAGTCAGTTCAGCTAACTATAACTCGCGCTATGCACTGCTGATGACGTCACATATTACATCACTCATGACATGGTCAGTGACATCACTCATGACATCACTGATGACATCTCAAATGATATCACTGATGACATTACTGATGACATCATCCTTGTGACAGAGTGGCAGACCAGCTCTCAGTGTAATATAACCGTTGATACACACATTCAAAACAGAAACAAAAATTTTCAAAAAAAGTGAGATACCAATACCACTTACAACAACCTATACGGTAATTCCACCATTTACATACACATCCACTCATTCACCAACGCTTCTATATAGTCACTCATACATGTAATCACTCATCATATGTACTCATACACCTAAACATTCTGTTACACACCGACACTCATCCATAGAATTACTCACACACATACTCATACATGGAAATGAACTATCAAACATCCATTTACTTGCATATATGTAGCTATAGACAAACCACTACACTTACTTTTACAGAAACATACACATACTTACTGTCTTAAACAATCACTTATAGAAACACATACTTATTTATACAGGAACTCTTGCAATCTCTCACTCTCACATATACTCACTTAAATACAACAATACTCACAAATACTAGATTAAAGCATATGTACTTACTCATAAAGACACTATTGAGACAGTCATTCACTCACTAACACACCCATACATACACTCATCCACCTATACAGTCCTGTACACATGCTGTCTTCAAAACACATACAAACAGTGAGTCACTCATTCATGCATCTATGCGCTAAGTAATATCCCCCACCGAACCATACAGACACTCAGACACTTATACTGATACTCAAAAAAACAACTAATAACCTATATAGACACTCATGAAGCTACTCACCAACCCATGCAGCCACTTATACATAAAGTAAGACACTGATACAGATATTTAAATATTTAAACATTACTCATTAATACATGTATTCACTAAGATACACTTAATAAGTTAGTTATTCAATCAATTTTCCACAAAAAATATCCGTTTAGATACTTATATACCCATTTATTCTTCCATCGACCTTGAGATATACATATATAAAACATATTTAATTTTCAGAAAAACACACATTCACTGGATGATGTCATCAGTGATGTCATCAGTGATATCATTTGAGATGTCATCAGTGATGTCATGAGTGATGTCACTGACCATGTCATGAGTGATGTAATATGTGACATCATCAGCAGTGCATTGCAGGCGGGCGAGTTATAGTTAGCTGAACTAATTATAACAGGGGAATTTCAAAGGTTTTGTATGAGTGAAATGTCCAGCTAACTATAACATGTGTGAAACCTATGTTTTTTTAGTGAATTTCTAAGGTTTTTTAAATGCTAATTCCTAACTATAATGTGTGTGAAACCTATGTGTTTTTCAGTGAATTTCTACGTTTTTTTAAATGATAATTCCTTAATATAACGTGTGTGAAACCTATGGTTTTTTCAATGAATTTGCAAGGTTTTTTAAATGCTAATTCCTAACATTAATGTGTGTGAAACCTGTGTTTTTTCAGTGAATATATATATATGGCTACTATGCCCAAATTGACTCTGTCATTCTCTTTCCTACTCTTTCCACTCCCCCCTATGTCTCGCTATTATTCTAATCTGCCTCAATTTCGCCTTCTTTATTTCTTCCTAACATTTTTTCCTAACATTTTTTCCTAAACATGTCCTTCACTTACCTTGCTAAAATTGGGTACTATACCATTATGCAAACTCTCATTTTTTGTTCCAATTATTGTTACACCCAACAATGAACTGCACCAAACACCAGGAAGTTGTGCACCTTTATTTTTGATTTAAGTGGTATTTATAAATTGCACATGGATTAGCTCTTTGTGAACAATGTTTAAACACTGAGTCTTTCTTCCTTTACCATGATGTCAATTGTTATATCAGTTAATGTACATATGTGGTGGTCATGTGACCAAGAGCCCGTGAGCTCGAAACGCGTCTGTTTTTTGCCCGAATAAACTAATCTACACGTACCTGGCTGGAGTGGCTTGTCGTCCTTTTTTGGAAAAAAAGAAAAGAGGATTCTGTGGAATATATATATATATATATATATATATATATATATATATATATATATATATATATATATATATATATACATATATATATATATATATATATATATGTATATATATATATATATATATATATATATATATATATATATATACACTGGAAAACACCCACTTCTTTTACAAAGAAATGGAAAGTTTGCATCTCTGCAGCCTCTCCTATTTTTCACCTTAGTCATCTTCCACTCAATCAACACAACATCCACAAATACACACACCTACTTGCCACCTTTCTTGGCTGAGCTGATCAATTATTCTTCTTCAATTCAAATTCAAAGTGCAGGCCCTTTATTCAGCCCTCTTGGTAACTACTACCCGTGAATAGCAGTGGGTAATTTGCACACTTCCATCCTTCATTACGTCTTTTCTACCACACACCTGGGCAGATTTACAAGCCCCTTGCGCCGCTTTTGCATCATTTTTCCCACGGGCTTGTAAATCTGTCCAACTGTGTGTACTTTATGCACTAGCTTTCTTCCTTAGATGTGGTACTCGTTTCTCTTGCTCCCGCTGCGGAATCCAACACCCTATCTGTGTAATGAGCTGGAAATCCAAAGATCCACTTCACTGACAATGCAGTGGGTAGTTTGCGTCTCTCCAGCCTTTCTTATTTTTCACGTTCTTCATCTTCCACTCAATCTACACATCATACACACATAAACACATCTACTTGCTTCATTCCTTAGCTGTAATCATCAACTATTCTTCTATTTTATATTCATATTCACAGTGCACGCCCTTTATCGAGCCTTTTTGTTCTAACTACAATTCCAGGAATTCTGCTCCGACACAGAACTGTGCATAAAGACTTAGGACCTCAGTGAATTACGTTGTACCAAAACCCACCTTACTACACAAACCCCCTACCAGTCTAGCAATCAGTGGCTCATTGGTTCTTCGTCCTAGAGCAAAAACACCAATGACTAGTCAAACCAGAACATGCGACTTAGATTGCATCAAGTAAGGTGGATAACAAGAGCACTCTTTCATTATAGTCTTACACCAGTCCAAAACACCAGTCCAAAATAAGGAGTAAATAAAGACACGTGCAAGTTTGAAATGTTTATTTCTAACGCCATAATCTCATGCACAGTACCTTAGATAATACAACCAAACATATTATCAGAAACAAGGTTGTCAGCATTGTTACTATTCTATAAAATACAAAGGGAAAAAGCATCCTAAAATGCTAAAGGTAAACAAATTTCAAATATACCTACATTTCACCCTCCCTACCTAGCACGTTAGTTTATAACTACAGAAAGTCTCATAGGATTACATGCGCAGACCCATACCTCTGGTATTCAGCAGTAGTGGATCACATTGAGTTCTGCACAAACTGTCAAGATACGAATGTTCTCCAACTGTGTGTAACTTTGCCTCCACAATGCATTATGAAACGCGCCAGTATCAGAGGTGGCCACAGCTGCATATGTGTTATGGCTCGAACGTGCGAGGATCATTCTGAATAATTGCCGAGATCAAATTAGCAAAGAAAGCCCATTACCTACAGGCCATATCCACTGTGGGCTCTAGCCAAAAGGAAATTTTTAAAATAGTAAGGGTCTTTACAAAACCATTAGCTTTGTCACAAGAGATTCCCCCCTCACAGGACCTCTGCAATTCAATTGCCGATTATTTCGACAACAAGATTGCTGATATTGTGAAGACTTTTCCTCTACCGCTTTCCTCTCCTTGCAGCTTAGAGCGGGCTGAGGGAGTTGAAACGGCGAGGGGGACGTCACGCTTTGAGTCCTTCACACCTGTCTCGTTGGAGGACACAGCTAAAGCCATCTTGGCCAGTAAATCTGGATCGCCTTTTGATCCCTGCCCACCCTTGGTCCTTCAGGCGGCGGTGGAGGTTGTTAACCCCATCATAAACGACCTCATAAACTCATCGCTAGCCACAGCGGTAATCCCACCTGAGTGGAAACTCGCAGCAGTCAAGCCCCTCCACAAAAAGACTATCGCTGATCCGTCGACTCTCTCCAACATGCGACCGATATCCCTGCTTCCCGTGGTTTTCAAACTGGTTGAAAAGTTCGTTAACAATCAACTTACGGACTACTTGGAGGTGAATAACATTCTACATCCCAACCAAGCTGGGTTTCGATCGAAACATTCCACCGAGTCTGCCCTCCTGTTCACGGCGGAAACCCTACGAATGGCTGTCGACCAAGGCAAGAAGGCTGTCCTAATACTATTAGACTTGTCGGCAGCCTTCGACACGGTCTCACATACCATCTTAGTAGACCGGATGGTGGCCTCAGGAATAGGAGGGACAGTCTTAAGTTGGTTGAGAAATTTTTTGAACAACAGACGACAAATTACTGTCTTGGGCAAATTCCAGTCAGAAGCTAAGGTCATCAGCTCCGGGGTTCCTCAGGGATCGAGGCTAAGCCCGATCCTGTTTAACCTATATATGGTACCCCTGCTTGAGCTAATTGCATCGTTTAACATCAGCACAATATCATATGCAGATGACACTCAGCTAATTCTGGTACTGGATGGAGAACTGCGGGGAGCTGAAGAAAAGTTGAAGAATTGCTTAACAGCCACATTCAAATGGATGACTGAAAACCACCTTAAATGCAATTCCGGCAAAACGGAGATCTTGCCGTTTGGAAATCGAAATCTGTTTTCTCCAAAACAATGGTGGCCAGACGATGCTGAATCACCCCCCGAAACTATAACATCTGCTCGGAATTTGGGCATCAAATTTGACGACCAGTTGTGCTTTAAACAGCAAGCGGTGGCCGTAGCCGGCCTGTGTTTTCACACCATTAAATCTTTGAGGAAGTTTTTTGATCTCCTTCCTCTGTCAGCCAGGAAAGCAGTCGCAGTAGCCTTAATAAGCTCAAGGCTAGATTATTGTAACAGCCTGTATGCCGGAGTTAATAAGTCCGTACTCCATAGGCTGCAGATGATCCAACATGCTGCTGCCAGACTGGTGCTACGCTGGCCCCGAAAGTCATCTGCGTCAGCTGCACTAAAAGCGCTACACTGGTTGTCAGTTGGTAAAAGGATCCTTTTCAAAATCTTGCTGATCACATTCAGGGCCTTCCATCAGCAGGGGCCTAAATATCTGTGCACTGGCTTTAAGCGATACTATCCCACTCGCTGCCTGAGGTCTGCCAACCAGAATCTATTAACCATCCCCAGATTTAGATTGGCTACCAAGGGAGGAAAGTCTCTCTTTGTCCTGGTTTCCAGAGCTTGGAACAAGCTTCCCTCTCACCTTAGGTTACTATGTCATGAAACACAGTTCAGGAAGGCGCTAAAGACCTGGGTGTTTTCCCTTACAGACGCAGCCTGCACAGCATTGGTTTAAGCGCTCCCATCGATCTATCTTTTCCTAAACCGTTTTCCATCTGGTTGAGCGCCAAGATACTCCATGGAGTGATAGATGCGCTATATAAGTGTCCCCTACATTACATTACATTACATAACAGATACAGTATTCAAGATAACCTTGATGTTCCATGCTCTCACTATACACACTAAACTAGTGAGGCAGTATCCAAATGTAGCATACCAAATTATTCTCATGTAAAGCAAAATACTCAGCTTTCTCTAAACAATATCACAAGTGCGTGTTGTGTGCAAAGCAGAGCAGGAAAGCAAAAATGGTGTTTAAGCTTCTAATAAACCCATGCTAACTTAACACGGTGTGAGTGCAAGGCTCATCCCACGACACTCTCCCTCGATTCAAGCATGTGATATAAACGTGGGCGAATTAGGAACGCAGAGTCCAAGCCTAAAAAGTAGAGTCAAGTTCAAATTAGCAAAAAAAATTATTCGCTGTTTGATAGAATACAGTAGCTAAATAATAAAGAATACGTAGAAAAATCAAAGATTCTTAATCCAACAACGTATAAGCACAGTATGTAGCAACAGCCTCCAAGAGGAAGTCATTGTTCTCATCTAAAAACATTTCAGCCATCCAATTCAATAGTGAGAATGAACATACATGTTCCTCAATGACCGGAGCCTCTATCACCATCGGAGGAAAACTCGGGTCATCTTCAATGTAACTGCGTGCCAAGAACTCAAGCGCAGCTGCAAAAACATTCCAATGTCCCATTATTCCATGTATCGCTGCCAAGGCCATAATCCCGCCGCCAGAACAGAGCAAGTCATGAACCACTAAGAGGCTCATCAGCTGGTCTTAATCCGCGTTGGGAGACACCATACAGCAGAGACACAAATCCAGGGCCCAGTCGAAATCGCAGCTCAGGCAATGGAAGACAGGTTGAACGCATGTGAAAAAGGAGAATCGAAACGATAATCCATCAGCTGCACTCAATGTAGCCAGAGGCAACGCTCTGTAATAACTAAGCATTCGGGTGCGGACCAGCAACAGCCGGGACATATTCTTGTGTGCTGCAGTGTTAGAACTGGGGGTCTCTAGTTGGCAGAGGTAGGTACCACTGTCCAAATAGGGACCCTTGCTTCTAGTCAGGGTAAGGAGGAAACCCTCTGAGATAACCCCGGCTCACCCTCTAGGTAGCTTGGCGTGAGCAGTCTAGGCTAACCAGAGGCAATGCGTAAAGTATTTGCACCAACACTCACAGTAACACAGTGAAAACACCACAAACTGACTCCACAACAGTTTAGGAAAATAAAAGTATTTAATCTAAACTGCACAAGACCAAAACGACAAAAATCCAACATACACAGTTCAAGAATATGGTTTCAAAAGAGTTCTGAAGGTTGCGCTAAAATTCTTTAGGTTGCGATAGAATTCTCTACGTTGCGATAGAATTCTCTACAGATGCGTGAGAAGTTCACAGTTGTGTCACGTTTACTCACAGTACCTTTTAGTTGCAACAAAGTTCCAAAAGCAGAAGCTGGTGCGGTGGAAAACAAGAGATGCGTTGCTCCTGAGACCCGGGGGAGGCGTTTGTGACAGCCCCGCTGCAGCAGCGGGCGGGTTGTGACGAATCCGGTCTGTATGGGGAGGAAGGCCACTTGTATGGATTCCAGTGCGTAGGTTCCGTAGGAAGTTTGTTCTCGCAAAGGCACAATGCGACCATCTCGTAGGGGCTGCGACGATCTCCGGGGCGACGATACGCGGTCCAGCGGTGATCCTTTCTCTCGCAGCTCCTCGATGCGATGATTCTGCGACGATGCTCGCATCGACGTGATGTGGTCCGCAAGCAAGCGGTGTGGCAATCTCACCCAGTGACGACAGGCTCTGCGACGACACTCGCAGCGATGTTCGACTTTCCCGCACCGGTCTGGTGCGTCCCGCAAATGAAGGATGCGACGTCTCTGGCAGCGGCGTCAGGTGCTGCGACGATCTCGACCTCCGTAGCGGCGGGACACTTCTCGCACTGTCGGGGGTGCGCTCCGCAAGCGAGTGATGCAACACTTTTCAATTTCAAAAGTCTCTCAAGCTTAGTTTCAAGCTTCCCAGCACAGGTACAACTTCCAGAGGCCCCACAACTGGATCAAGCACTCTAGGAAGGACAGAACTCTCTCAGCAGAGTTCAGGGAAGCTGGGGGTAAAGTCCTTTTGTTCCTGGGACTTCCGAACAGGGAGCCAGCTCCACTCAGGCCCTTGGAGATTCCTTCAAGACAGGGGACACAGCTCAGAAGCAAAGTCCTTGCCCTCTCCTTGGCAGCAAAGCAACAGGTCAGTCCAGCAGAGAAACAGCAGGACAGTCTTCCTTCTTCAGTTTCAGCTTTCTCCTTGGCAGAGGTTCCTTCTTGATTCCAGGATGATCTAATTTTCTGTTGTCAGGGGTCCTGTACTTATACCCCTAAAGTCTTTGTTCTCTCTGTGCATGTGGGCCCTGAGCCCGGTCTAAACCAGTTCTGGGTGTTTCCTGAGTACTTTGTTTTGCTGTCTTCTTCCTTCCTTTCAGAGTGAGGGGCAGGGTCGTCATCCGCCCAGCAGGAGGTGGAGCCAGCATTGTGGAAGGCAGGCACAGCCCTATTCAGGCCCAGGTGCTAACTCCTCCCACCACTCCAGCTGCAAATGCAGTCATTCAGCCTAGGGCTGACTCAGCCAGCCTCCTGGGGAATCCCCAGCCCCTGTCACTCTCACACCAGACAGTCAATACACAAACAGGCCCAGGCACACAGAAGGGTCAGACAAGAGAACAGCAACTTTCTAAAAGTGCTGTTCTCAAACACAGGATTTAAAAACAACCTTTCCTAAAAGATGTGTTATTAAATTCTGAGTTCAGGGATACTAGATACGTATGTCCTATCTTGTTCCTATGGGAAGAAATGCTGTTAACCACTGTAGCCAGCATTCCCCATGTTAACCTATGGAGCAAGATAGCCTTACAGTAGTGAAAAACGAAATGGCTGCCATTCACTACCAGAGCATGTATATATATATATATATATGTTGGACTTGTAAAGCGCACAGCTGCCCGTAAGCGTCCCGGCGCTGAAGACCGCTGGGGAACCCGTCCTGCCTTTCCCTGTGAGATGGTCCCTTCTGGGTATCTCCAAGGTGAAACCAGGCATCCCCGGCGTCTGTGGGGGGCCGTTGTAGAGATGAGGCAAGCTTAATGCCCAGAGTTGCCGAGTGTGATCCCTGGTTAGAGTAGGCACCGAGGCGAGAATTGTCGAGTCCGCTGACCCTGGTCCATGACCCTGCCGCATCGGGAATTGAACCCTGGTCCCAGGCCGTTCCCTGCTTCCGGGTCTGCCGCCTCTAACCAGTGAGCCACACCACTCCACTGCATGTCACCTGCACTAGTACATGCTCTACCTTTTACATACACTGCACCCTGCCCAGGGGGGTACCTTGGGCCTTCCGTAGGGGTGACTGATGCGCACAAAAAGGGAAGGCTTTGGCCTAGTCAGTGGGGACACTGACCAGGAGGACATGGCAGTTTCTAAACTGCACACAGGCACTGCAGTGTCAGGCCTGAGACATCATTTTAGGGCTACTCCTGTGGGTGGCACAATTCGTGCTGCGGGCCCACTAGTAGCATTTGTCATCACCAGCCATGGCACACCCAGTGCACTTTACTAGGGACTTTATGGTGATACAAATATGCCAAACATGAATATCCAATCAGAATAACAATTTACACAGAGAGCATATGCACTTCAGCACTGATCAGCAGTGGTAAAGTGCGCAGAGTCCTATTGCCAACAGCCACGGGTCAGGAAAAATAAGGGAGGAAGAAGCAAAAAGTTTGAGGATGACCCTGCAAGAAGGGCCAGTTCCAACACAACCCCCTTCCAGCCTAAAGCCAGGGTAGACCAAACGATACCTCGATGGGATTCCCTGCTTAAGGCGATAGAACACGGAAACTGGCCCACACAGCTGGGCAGTCCTGTTCTACGCCGTCCTAAACCCAGTTGGATCTTTCTATCCATACTCTCAGGGTCCACCATGCGAATCCATGTAGAAATCTTCTCCTCACCTGTGGACACCACCTGTGCAGCACCGAACCTTAATTTACTCACAGGTGTGTCCCAACAGATAGACAGCCAGCCACAGTGACCACCGACAGGGATCAGGGATGAGACCCAGGCCTCATGCCTCTCAGGGCTCTCAAACCCCTGTGGCATCAGAGGGTGGGGGCAGTAGCCCCAGGTGCTTGGCACCCTTTGTCCACTGCCTCTCTTGTCAGGTCAGGTCTGACATCCTGGCACTGACCCACCAGTCCTGGACCTGTATCCGGCGGCTGGACAGGAGGCTGAGGTGGGCTTCCCTCCACTAGGTCCTCTTCTTCCTTGGGGATCTGTACCCTCCCACCTGGAGCGGTACCCCCTTCTAGAATAGCCAGGGCACCTGTGGCAGGTGTCCCGCACCATTCATCCACCAGTTCAGGGGTGCTATCCTGCAACTGGTATTCCAGGTCAGGGGGAAACGCCGGGCCTGGCCCTCAAACCTAGGCCCCCAAGCCTCCCGGTCAGACAACACCTGAACCTGGCTTCCCCACCCAGGGACCAACCCCTGCGGAGGAACACTTGCCTGGCACACCAGGACTTCATTCACAAATGTGTCCATACTGGTAGGCAGTACCCACCTGGCCAACACAACAGTGTGGCCCAGTCCACCCTCATGGTGAGACTCCTGCCCCCCTTCCAGGGGCAACCGAGTCCACCAAGACAACCATGAACACCATTCTCCTACCAGTTCAGGACCTCCCTCCAGCAACTGATCTGCCAACCTAGGGTTTAAGCCCTTAGGTTGCACCGGGGTCAGAGGCGAGGACGCCCTCCCTCTGCACCCCCTTCCAGAGCGCTGCACCCTCCCTACTGGAGGGGTACCTCTGGAAGCCAAACTGGTCAGGACACTGGTTACAGATGTCCTTCCTTCCAGTTCAGGCAGATCCTGAACCTGGTCTCCCAACCCAGGGACCAATACCTGCGGTTGTGCACTTGCCTGGCACGCCAGGGCTTCTGGGGACTCCCACAGTACCCCTTTGAGGGTGACACACCACTCATGTGTCCTGTGACAGTCTGCCTGGCGCAGATCTCCCGACCCCTGTCCATCTGACAGTGCGGGAAGATCCCCCAGGACAGAAGTGGTGTCACCATGGACACTCCTGGGAGACTCAGCTCTTCTGACTGGTCCCTGACCCACTGGTTCTCCCACTGGGGACTCCTTCCCACTCTCACCCCTCAGTCTGGACTTCTGTACCCTCCCAAATGAAGTGGCACTGCCAGACACCAGAACTGATGGAGGCCTGGTTACAGGCACTCCCCGTTCAACAGACACTAGGAGATCCTCCTCAAATGGCCTACAAGTACAGTCTAGGTCCCCAACCTGGTGTTCCCTTAAGGAACCCTCCAGGCCCTGAGACTGGGTTTCGGGCACCGTGAGACACACCGTCCCACACTCACTCCTTGTCCACTGAGACCGGACATGAGCTCCTACACCCCTCCCACTACACTGGGATCTAACTGGGCTACACTGAACCTCTCCCACCTCACAGGTCTGGAAGATATCTAAGCCACTCCTTTTGGGATCACTCCCCAATGCCTCCTCAGACTCTTTGGAATCCACCAAGAGGTCTGCCTCCAACGCAAGCTCTCTGGGATCAGAGAACTCACACTCCACCGGGTGTTGGCATAGCTCTGGAAAACAGGGACTTAAAATATGCTCTCCAACAAATGAATCACACAGCCCCCCACAGTTGTTGACCAAGCTACCCTTTGCCTCACCCTCCAGTGCCTCACACAAGTACCCCACACCACTCTCCTGAGACTGGCGAGACAGTATCTGACTGTCTTTGTCACATAACCCACACTCTTCTGGCTGGTCTTCACACACACACCAAGGTTTCTACCATGGGGAATCCCTCTCCCTGTACCTCTCATCTAGAGTCAGTAGAGTGTCCCTCCCACCACTAGGAATATGGTCCCCTGTGCCAGTCCCCCAATCTACTTCAGGGACACTGCACTCCACTGGAACTACATCATAAACCTGAACCCCCTGGTGTATGTCGACCCCCTCCCTCAAGTCAGGCGCCACATCTCTGGGTGTGTGTACCTTTCTCTCAGCACTAGATATCATAATTATGCTGCCACCATCTGAGCTGGACTCCACCTCCAACTCAGCAAAGCTCACCTCTTGAGCTATCCATGTTTCTTCTTCAGCTGAGACCCTCATGGCCTCACGCCTCTTGACCTCCAACTCAAGCTTCCTCATTCTTAATTCATGGGCCAAGGTCAATTTCAATTCATCCAGGGCACGGGCATTCTTGCTCTCCTCCGCCGCCCTTTCAATTTCCGCTCTTTCTCTTTCTCTTTCCATTTGCTTCAGCTCCATTTCAAGCCTCAACATTTCTAACTTATGATCTCTAGACCTTTGGTTTTCCTCCAACTCCTCTGGGGAAAAATCCTCAGCTGAATGGTTGCTGCCAGCCCTTGAGGCTGCTCTGGACACAGGCAGATCCTGTGGCCTGAAACCATTCCTTTGTGCATCCTCATCCACTTCTGCATCATCTGTCTCCCCAGCCTCTTTGGTCTCTCACCAGGCCGTTAAGGCCTCCTGTAGCCCCTCCTTCTTGGAGCGGCGCTTCATGGGGCATCCAAAGTTCCTGCAGAACTGCCTGAGTTGACCTACTTTGTAATCACTTAACATTTCAATATCAAACTCCGGTTCTGCAACATCACTTGCTGGTTTACCA
Source organism: Lissotriton helveticus (assembly GCF_964261635.1). Lineage (NCBI taxonomy): Eukaryota > Metazoa > Chordata > Amphibia > Caudata > Salamandridae > Lissotriton > Lissotriton helveticus. Next base: position 700,561,856 of record NC_136068.1, read on the forward strand.
TTCAGAGACATGATGCTTGGATTCCTTCAGGGTATGATCAAAAATAGAACCAAAAATAAAAAATGTAACCGTGGTATGCGGTGGCGTATTGGTCTGCACTCACTAGTGATGTACACAAATTACTGTGGGTCTAATACAAATACAAGTTCAATCCGCACCGCTGACCAACAATGTTAGAACTGGGGGTCTCTAGTTGGCAGAGGTAGGTACCACTGTCCAAATAGGGACCCTTGCTTCTAGTCAGGGTAAGGAGGAAACCCTCTGAGATAACCCCTGCTCACCCTCTAGGTAGCGTGGCACGAGCAGTCTAGGCTAACCAGAGGCAATGCGTAAAGTATTTGTACCAACACTCACAGTAACACAGTGAAAACACCACAAACTGACTCCACAACAGTTTAGAAAAATAAAAGTATTTAATCTAAACTACACAAGACCAAAACGACAAAACCCCAACATACACAGTTCAAGAATATGGTTTCAAAAGAGTTCTTAAGGTTGCGTTAAAATTCTTTAGGTTGCGTTAGAATTCTCTACGTTGCGATAGAATTCTCTACAGATGCGTGAAAAGTTCACAGTTGCGTCACGTTTACTCACAGTACCTTTTAGTTGCAACAAAGTTCCAAAAGCATAAGCTGGTGCGGTGGAAAACAAGCGATGCATTGCTCCTGAGACCCTGGGGAGGCGTTTGTGACAGCACCGCTGCAGCAGCGGGCGGGTTGCGACGAATTCGGTCTGTATGGGGAGGAAGGCCACTTGTATGGATTCCGGTGCGTAGGTTCCGTAGGAAGTTTGTTCTCGCAAAGGCATGATGCGACGATCTCGTAGGGGCTGCGACGACCTCCGGGGCGACGAGGCGCGGTCCAGCCGTGATCTTTTCTCTCGCAGCTCCTCGATGCGATGATTCTGCGACGATGCTCGCAGCGACGTGATGGGGTCCGCAAGCGGTGCGGCGATCTCACCCAGCGACGACAGGCTCCTCGACGACACTCGCAGCGATGTTCGACTTTCCCGCACCGGTCTGGTGCGTCCCGCAAACGAAGGATGCGACGTCTCTGGCAGCGGCGTCAGGCGCTGCGACGATCTCGACCTCCGTAGCGGCGGGAAACTTCTCGCACTGTCGGGGATGCGCTCCGCAAGCGAGCGATGCGACACTTTTCAGTTTCAAAAGTCTCTCAAGCTTAGTTTCAAGCTTCCCAGCACAGGTACAACTTCCAGAGGCCCCACAACTGGATCAAGCACTCTAGGAAGGACAGAACTCTCTCAGCAGAGTTCAGGGAAGCTGGGGGTGAAGTCCTTTTGTTCCTGGGACTTCAGAACAGGGAGCCAGCTCTACTCAGGCCCTTGGAGATTCCTTCAAGACAGGGGACACAGCTCAGCAGCAAAGTCCTTCCCCTCTCCTGGCAGCAAAGCAACAGGTCAGTCCAGCAGAGCAACAGCAGGACAGTCTTCCTTCTTCAGTTTCAGCTTTCTCCTTGGCAGAGGTTCCTTCTTGATTCCAGGATGATCTAATTTTCTGTTGTCAGGGGTCCTGTACTTATACCCCTAAAGTATTTGTTCTCTCTGTGCATGTGGGCCCTGAGCCCGGTCTAAACCAGTTCTGGGTGTTTCCTGAGTACTTTGTTTTGCTGTCTTCTTCCTTCCTTTCAGAGTGAGGGGCAAGGTCGTCAGCCGCCCAGCAGGAGGTGGAGCCAGCATTGTGGAAGGCAGGCACAGCCCTATTCAGGCCCAGGTGCTAACTCCTCCCACCACTCAGGTTGCAAATGCAGTCATTCAGCCTAGGGCTGACTCAGCCAGCCTCCTGGGGAATCCCCAGCCCCTGTCACTCTCAAACCAGACAGTCAATACACAAACAGGCCCAGGCACACAGAAGGGTCAGACTAGAGAACAGCAACTTTCTAAAAGTGCTGTTCTCAAACACAGGATTTAAAAATAACCTTTCCTAAAAGATGTGTTATTAAATTCTGAGTTCAGGGATACTAGATACTTATGTCCTATCTTGTTCCTATGGGAAGAAATGCTGTTAACCACTGTAGCCAGCATCCCCCATGTTAACCTGTGGAGCAAGATAGCCTTACAGTAGTGAAAAACGAAAATGGCTGCCATTCACTACCAGAGCATGTCACCTGCACTAGTACATGCTCTACCTTTTACATACACTGCACCCTGCCCAGGGGGGTACCTTGGGCCTTCCGTAGGGGTGACTGATGCGCACAAAAGGAAAGGGTTTGGCCTAGTCAGTTGGGACACTGACCAGGAGGTCATGGCAGTTTCTAAACTGCACACAGGCACTGCAGTGTCAGGCCTGAGACATAATTTTAGGGCTACTCCTGTGGGTGGCACAATTCGTGCTGCGGGCCCACTAGTAGCATTTGTCATCACCAGCCCTGGCACACCCAGAGCACTTTACTAGGGACTCCATGGTGATACAAATATGCCAAACATGTATATCCAATCAGAATAACAATTTACACAGAGAGCATATGCACTTTAGCACTAATCAGCAGTGGTAAAGTGCGCAGAGTCCTATTGACAACAGCCACGGGTCAGGAAAAATAAGGGAGGAAGAAGCAAAACGTTTGAGGATGACCCTGCAAGAAGGGCCAGTTCCAACATGCAGGATATGCATCCATATTTAAGTAAACAAATTAATAAAAGCACACCGGCAAATAATGCGAGTATTAAGGGGAATCCACCAAAGATGCTGGAAAACATCGAATGAAAAAATGCAGAGAAGACACCAAATATAGTTTGAAAAGAAGTCACAAGCCCACTGCTTCTAACTTTAAAAAAGTAAGGTAACCCCGTAGTCAAGGATGCATTAAAGATACTCTAAATTAACTCCCCAAAATTCAAGAGCACGTCTGTATTTAATAAAGCATGCACTTCTGTGCGGGTGTTTGCTACATAAAGGACAAATGTTTCTCTAGCAGATGTAAGAGTGACCTCTTTTTGAGAAAATAGCGTTCTTATACGACTCATTTGGTTGACTCTGCTTTCACGGTCGGAATCAACGGCCAGATGGAAACATCCAGCTTCCCATGCAGAGGAGTAAACGCAACTTTTTTTATAGCAAACCACACGCTCAGTTACCATAATCATGTAAGCGATGCCTGCTAACATCGCACAACAATCTGCATATTTCAAAGTAAATAACTCCTGTTTCCAGTAAACTGAACGTTGGTATGATAGCAGGTGTCGGAGTGCCTTTCAAAACTCAGGCCAAATTAGGCACATCTTCATTAAAAGAGCCATGCAATTGTATGTGTCTACAAATTAAGGAGTGATCTGGTGCTATTGTGCAATCCTCGCCATTCAGATACACTTCTTTTCCCTCCCTCAGGCACCTATATGTAAATGGTAATGACCAAGCTTCATGGAGATAAGTACTGGCTAAAGATCTATATCTGACTATAGCATAGTATTTCATGCAAACCTCAAACTTAAACAGGTAAAAAGTAACGTTATGACACTGTGCATAAGCCACACAGCTGAATCGGATCTCCAATGAGTGAACACTTCTAACCATTCTCATAGCTCGTCCTGTGCTCTGATTTGAGAGTGAGAGAGTGATCGCACCATAGTTTGTACTGCTAATCATTCTCAGCATATGCCACGATTACGCTTTCACGTTACAGATCGCATCAAAACTTCCATGTGACATCATGTACGGCGCCCCGTACTCAAAAAACGTGAATGTTTTTAATTGTTTAAAAACATATATTCATGTATTTAATGAACATACTAACAGAAGACATTATCTAGGATAATTATGAAATCGTTTTTTTTAAGTTTCAAAAATCCTATATTACTTCTATATTGTATGAGAGTGGCTGCGTGGCACTCCGCCTGGTGCCCTGGAGTCCACCACACCCAGACCCGGTTCATAAGCACGCCTAATCGTCACCACGAAACCATTAGCACACATTTCGCTTTACCACATATGCTTTTACAACTAGTATGCATTTACCACGCATGATAAACGCATAATCTTAATAATGTCTTTGTGTTGACGAACACGCGTTGTAAAGGCTGTGGCTTACGTCCTTCAATTTATTTTCTAGGTGTACATGTGACCAAGTCTGATAAGATCGGAGGCCAAGGACAAACACCGTGGTGTCTGTGGCACGAAATCTCATCGATCACAGACAAAATAAGTGGAGGGTAAAATGAAAGTAACAGGTATAATAAAAATTACGGAGGAAAACTACTAAAATGGCGGTGGACGGAGTATGTAATCAACGTTTGGCGCATCGACACTACATTTCAAATAAATATAGATACAATATGTTTATTAATATATTACAAAAGTATAGCAGCGGATGACACACACGACCCGGGAAAAGAAAGCGGCAAATTTAATACCTCGAATAAGGAGAGGTTTGCTTGGCAAACTTGAGGAAAAAGAAAAAAAAATGTGCGCTGGGAAACAAGGCTGCGCATGCGTAGAGAGTACAACTGGTGTAGAAAAAAACCCAGAAAGTTTTACATACTATCATAGAAATGTAGCTCTAAAAATTGCCCCCGGAATTTGCCCCCCCCGACACCTAATGAATAAAACTGACTTCTAGTTTTTTTCCCTTTTCCACCACGTATGAGTACCATACGCGTACGCCGCAATTTTTTATTTAAAAAAAAATTAAAATTGAGCCTAAAAATCCATGTACGACCCCCTGACCAAGCCTAGAGAGTCAGGATGTTTCTACCCTGCCCCCTTTCTTTATTTCTCAACTTTATTTTACTGTTTTCTTGTGACTCGGTTCTAGTGACGAACAAGATGGCTGCCAACACTTCCTGGTTTGGAGTGTTGACAGTTGACAACCAATAAGCATGCAGCTCGTGCTCGTAATTGTACGGATTTCGGTACGCGTGCCGTACTCCATCTCTAGATATCGCTATGATTTTACTTGTCATTTTCTCAGAAACTACTGAACGAATTTACACCATTTAACAAAAAGCACAATTTGCCAACCGAACTCTACCTCTCTAACAAATTTAGTGTAATTCCGTTCAGCCGTTCGGGCTGTAGCCCTGGCTAAAGGTCCCTATGGAAAATTGCCTAGGGAAAACATGTTTTGGGACCCCCCTTTTTTCTCGGCCCCCACTTGACGAATCACCCCCAAACTGTCAGGGAAGGAGCGGAACCGAGCTGGCCATTTTCTTGGAGAAATTCGCGAAGATTCGTCCACCGGCGCCAAAGTTATTCCAAATAGAATGTTGTGGATTTCATATGGAAACTAGGTCCTAACTATAACTACCTACTGGCGACCACCAGTAGTAGGTAATATATAAATATATATATAATTGATTATAAATCTGCTTCGACTAAGCCACTGGGCTGTGATATTCCAGCGATATATTTTTGCTGTACGTATGTGAACGAATGTATGTATGTATGTATGTATGGAATCAATTTTCCAAACTGAATTGTTTTGTAAAATATTTTTTTGTTCCTAGGGCCACTAGGCATGAGTACATTTGCAAACTGATGTTGTTTTGCGCATGTGCACAAACATTTGTAAATATTATAATTATAGACAATTTTTTCTGTTGGTGCGGCTGTTACACATAAAAGTAATGAGAAGGGTATTTTGTGGAGGCCACTTGGGGGTCCATTACGATGTCGGGCGGTTTGCCTCCGCCAGGCTGGCGGTGGACACCGCCGGCCTGGCGGAGGCAAACCGCCCGACATCGCAAGCCCAAATCCCCCCGCCATATTAGGATGGTGGCGGGGAAGGCAGCGGTGAAAACACCGCCCGCCTGTTTTCCGCCCCGGTCGCATTGCGGCCGGGGCGGAAAACGAGTGACATGGAGGCGGTGACTGTTAGACACCACCCGCCATATTACTATGGGCTTTTTTCAATGCCTTTCCGTGGCGGCAATGCCGCCACGGAAAGGCAAGCGGTGTTCACTCTGGGGGCAGAGTGAAGGCCAAAGGGGGGTCGCACACGGGGGGTTACCTGTGGTACCCCCCTGCCTTTGCATAATCGAAGAGGCAGGCACCGCACTGTGCCTGCCGCTTCGATTGTGCAAAGGCGTGCTTTTGTTTTTTAACATTGTGGCGGGCGGTGTAGTGAGCACCGCCCGCCACAATGTTAAATTGAGGAATGCGCCCGCCACTGTGGCCGGCGCATCCTAATGGCAATGTCGGGACCCCCGCCCTTTCGGCGGGCGGTCCCGATTTCCGCTAGGGTGGCGGGCGGTCCTAATGAGGCCCTTGGTGTTGTGACAAACATTTCTGATCAATACAGAATGCTTTCAGCCATCCTGGCTGTTGTATTTACTATTGCCATGGGAACCAGCATGTGACATGTCACATGACGTGAACATGGTACTGCCTACCTCTGTAATGATTTGTGCTGATTACAATGGATTATATGACTCAGCTCTAAGACAAAGGTGGAGTTTTATCTATTAGTCGAGTGTATAAAATAAGTGTATTTTTGCCTGAATTGCACTGTGCTTTAATATAGCTGGTTCTGTACAGATGCAAAGTATGTTTTGGTGTTCATGATGACAGGGGTTTAAAGGTGGCACTGACACAAATAATTTCTGATGCTTTTGCCAAATACCATTGAGGTCAAAACCCGTGAAGTGAAATATACTTTTACGGCTGTATCTTTCAGAGTGTGAGTCTACTTTCCTGAGTGTATTCCTGGTTTCAGGTGTGCTTTGTTCACACACACACACACACACACACACACATATTTACATATGTTATATATTTAGTTTCAGTGTCCTGCCAAAAGCCGCCGCTCTCGGTGTAGTGAGTGGCGCAAACCGCGAAGACGGTCCTGCGAATACAATCGATCACATCCTGACCTTTCTCAATGTCAGTTTCAATCACTTCACTGTCACATTTTCTTAAGTGCAAAACTCATTGGACAGCTATATTGACATACACATAAAGAAAGAACTTCGAATTTAGTTACTTGCAAATTCATGATTAACATGGGTGCCATTTTGAAATATCTAATAGATGCATTGTAAATGATGACAAACTCATTCCCATATTGACAGGAATGTCCCACTGTAACATCCATAATATATTATGTATGTTAAATCACATGATATAATATTTTACAATATTTGTTTGCTTATGAAGCCCTGAATGAGCTTACATTGACTTGAAGATAATACCTGGTAAACAATGGATATATATTTTAACTCTCATATTAACAGAAAATTCAAAGTCATATCTCAAACATTCACAATATCTCAATTTTACATCTGTTAAGATTGTCTTTCTTCATCTCGAGGGGGCTGGATTCATTTATTATATATAAATCTAAATATATATATATTCACCAGTAGGTAGTTATAGTTGAGACCATGTTTACATAGAAAAATATTTTTTTAACTTATCTTTATCTTTGGCATGTTTGACGAATCTTCACAAAATGTTCCCAAAAAGTATGCCAGTGATTTGTGTTGTGCATTTAAAGTTTCAGGTTGATCTGTCAAGCAGGGGCAGAAAACGGGGAGTAAAAAAAAAAGAGTATTTCCCATTTTAATTCCCTTAGGACCTTTAAACACGACTGCAGCCCGAACCACTGTACGGAATTACACCAAATTTGGCCGAACACTAGCTTTCAGTACTCAGATTGTGCTTTTTGTTATATGGTCAGTAGTTTTTGAGAAATTTGTATATCTGCAGATCGTGATGACTTCACATAAAATAAAAAGCTTGTACAAGGAATTTCAAAACTCTGATTGGCTGCCAACACTTCAGCCGGGAAGTGTTGGCAGCCATCTCTTTTTTCATACATTTTTATTGCCTTTTAAGGGTAACCGGTTTACAATTGCATATAAGAGCATCATTTGTATCTTTTACCAGTTACAAACCATGTGGTTCCCCACATATTCTTTTGCTAGTTTAACTGGTAAAACATATTCCAACAGTAACATTGTCACCCCCATCCATTCCCTCCCTCCCTGGTCAGTCCTAATCTGGTCACATGACCTGTGTATTACCCCTCATATCCATTATTGGAATTCCAAACCTGTCTCTTGTTTCTGTTTTTCTAGGGAATTCCCCTTCTTGTGAGCTCCTGGGATGCAGATTCCTGACCCCCCTGCAGATCTGTCAATATGGAGGCCCATACCAGCAGGTCTTTCTCAGCCTTATCATCTCTCCTCACAGATCTCATTCACACTGACTCTGCAGTTGCCCACTCGCTTACGTCTCTAACCCAGTCCATGTATTTCGGGGGCTGAGGTTGCATCCATGCTATCATCACCTGCCTCTTGGCCAAAACCAGCCTCAGGTTGACAAAACGCCTGGTTAGCTTTTTGTTTTTTGGTGCAGGCAATAAATACTCCCAGAAGTATCTGCTTAATCTGTCTGGGTATATTCCAACCGGTGGCCTCGCCCAGACATGTCAGGATCCTCTCACAGAAGGGGTGCAACAGCGATCACTTCCATATCATGTGGCGGCATTCTGCCCCTGATTTCTGCATCTGGGACATTCATCCTTGCCGGACGGATATATTATATGTAAAGTGCACGGTGTAAGGAATACTTGATGCAATATATTATATTGCAGAATTCATAGCAATTAGTTTCAACACTGCATAAATAAGTATTGACGTGACATATCAATTCACAGCAACAATGTCGCACAAAAACCAATGTCCAATTCCAGGGGGTATTTTTCTTTATAAGTTTTTCTTCTTTAATTTTCACAGATCCAATTACTTTACATTCCACATTTCATAGCCTCCTAGCCAACACGTTTTGTCTCCAACGAGATTTCTTCAGGCTATTGAAAAAATACACATATGTACACTTTAAATGTTTCTAAAAAGAGGGATTTTGAACCAACATTAATCAAAAGATAAGCCATCCACATTTTACAAAAGACAAAAACCTGCACATCATTTTCATCATTTTACCAACATATGTACAATTATCTACAACCAACTGTGTTCTATTCGCAATATTTATGGAATACATATCAATCAAGAAACTTATCTTATAAGCCACAATCAGAAAAGTTTTTTTAGTATATCATTAAGATCATATCACAAATTTATAAAAACAATATCATAATTAGAACAAATCATTAGAAGAGCAGAGAGAAAGACTACTTATCAATATTTTAGTTATAACAATGTACATCCCATACCTTTTATGTATGGCATGTGATGTATTCCTTTTTAAAGATCATATGGTTCAGATCCAGTAGTCCTGGGATGTATGTAAATCAAGCAATTCTTTACAAAAAACAAATAAAAATAGAAAAGATAATGCAAAGCATCCCAATCATTTATATATATTAAAAAATGTATATTTAATTTGAGGCATATCAATAAATTGTTTGTATTCAAGTTATATTAAGAGGTTCTGCCTCCCTATGCCACATTACCCACAATTCTAAAATTCACAATCATATACAAAGAAGCAATACATTTAAAGCACCCTTGATCACACCACTCAATACAGGGTTGAGTGCCCCAGTAAAAAAGCAGAAAAACCAGGGAAATCATTGCCCAATGAGAAGTGTTGTGTTTCAAAAAAGTTGTTAGCAACAGACAATTTACAAAATTAGTTCGAAACATTGTAACTGGCTCAAAGAGCACTCTACAGAGAAATATAAAAGTCAAAAGAAATAGGCTAAATATGCCTATCTATATCTGTGTAATTAAAATAAATCAGTAGCAACCATCTATGTAAAAAGGAGAGGTTTTTCAGATCAAATTTTGTCATCACATATTCAAATACGGCTTAACCGCCTCTGAGAGCGCTCCATGATAGCATGTGATAACCAAAGGGGTTGGGCTCTACATTGACAGAATAGATGGAATGAAAGAATGGCCGCCATCTTAATAAACGATTGAACTAAACAGAGGGAAGACTGTTCACAATTACTTAGGAGCCTCAACAACTCATAACCCCTAAAGTTGTATGCAGTCGGCCATCTAATACCAATTCTCATTTTAAGTGTCACAGATCAAGTAACACCACTTCCAAATTACTTTACCTTACATATATATATATATATATATATATATATATATATATATGGTCACGCAATCATATACAACGCGTGACCAAAAAAACATGTGATTAACGCAACGCTACACGATGCGACGCCATGTCAAAAAGTTCTAAATGGTTGAGTTATTAGATAAAAAGACGCTAAACTTAAGATAAATTCCATGTAAATCACGTATGGCGATATTTAAAAACTAAAACCATCAAGTCAAACTCCCATATCCATGAAGATAACTTGTGCAATACAAATGCGGTCTTCTCAACATATTTGACCGCACGAGTCAATGCTGTACCTTAACTATAACAGGGGCGGCCATCTTTAAAACATATCCCACCATTATTATATGTTCACCCATCTATATATTCTGAAAAATGACCAATACCGTATCTCATTGTCCTATACAATAAACATATAACTGTATGGTCCACAACGTTATTTAACAAAAACATTGCGCATTATCTTAACATTTAGTTAATCAAATTTAGTGAACTGTAAAAGCTGAACACTGGGGCAGAGTATTATCTCACGTTTAAACTTACCAAAGTCGGCATAGTAACCGACCTCAGATGTCACCAGGGTAATTTTTGCAAAACTCTACTTTCGTAAGTCTCGCGTTTTTAAGCTCCTTGTTTTTATACATTTGTGTTCTTCTAACTGATTTATGAAACAGGAATAATTGAATATGATCCTAACAATATACAAAAAAAACTTTTCTGATTGCGCCTTATAAGATAAGGTTCTTGATTGCTATGTATTCCATAATTATTGTGAATAGGACACAGTTGGTTGTAGATAATTGTACATATGTTGGTAAAATGATGTAAAGGTTTTTGTCTTTTGTAAAATATGTATGTCTTATCTTTTGATGAATGTTGGTTCAAAATCCCTCTTTTTAGAAAAATGAAAAGTGTACATGTGTGTATTTTTTCAATCGCCCTGAAGAAGTCTCATTGGAGATGAAACGAGTTGGCTAGAGACTATGAAATGTGGAATGTAAAGAAATTGGATATGTGAAAAATAAAGAAGAAAAACTTATAAAGAAAAATACACCCTGGAAAAGGACATTGGTTTTTGTGCGACATTGTTGCTGTGAATTGATATGTCATGTCAATACTTATTTATGCAGTGCTGAAACTAATTGCTATGAATGGTGTTATAGGACTTGTTCCTATTTTTGGGGGAGTATAGAGGGGAATACTCCCTGGTTTTGTGCAGTAGAATTGAACAAATATACACAATTCATTTGTTGTGTGCGGATTTAATCAGCCCCCACCCTCACGTTTTGTTGCTTTCTATTATATTGCAGAAGCTTGAATCGTGCATTTGCGCTCACCTTTTGACCCCCCTCATGTACTCTTCTCCAGTCACCTTCAGTCAGAGGTTCATTCATCAGTGTAATCTATTTTTGTTGGATTCCGAGCGGTTCCTCCGGTAGTTCCTCCTGCAGTGCATTGTTGAATTGTGAAATAAGTCCCCTGCCTTGTGCCATGTATAGCATGACCCTTAATATATTAGTGGTGGGGGGCTTCTCAGGAAACCCCTGCCAAAGTTCCCGTACAACACTGGAAATGTTCCCATATTGTAGGAATTGACCTGGTCTGAGCTCAAAAGTATTATGTGCTTCCTCCCGGGTCATGAATTTTCCATCCACGTAAAGATCCCCGAGCATCTGGCAACCGCCATCCTTCCACTGACATTTTCCCACACTGTTGCTACGTGGCATACTATGTACGGACGTTCTCCAGGAATGCCCCCTTCCAACATCAACAGTTTGGTCAATGAACGGTCCCTGTATGTTCCAGCTAGTAGGCTTTTTTCCCAATTCTTCTCATTGTCCAGCCAATGAACCGCATGCTGCAGCTGAGATGCCATGTAATAGAACTTCAGTCGGGGTGCCTTCAAGCCACCTCGTTTCCACGTTCTTTGCAGAGTTGTCAGCCGTATCCTTCTACATTGTTTCCCACTAGAAGAGGTCTCCAATGAGACTTTCTATGGCATTAAAATAGGATCGCAAAATTATATTGCTGGAACGCTGTAGTGCATTGGCTCCCAAACTTTTGACTCCTGCGGACCCCCATTGAGTCACCACTGGAAGCCGGAGACCCCCACGCAATTTGTAGGATTTAAAATTCAACACATTAAAACAGTAATTCGAAAAAAAACACACGTGTGCACTCAAAACAAATACTCAGATTAGTAAGTATTTTAGGGGCATATTTGCAAGCCCCTATTACCATGAGAACGTCACTGTTTGCGATGGTCCCATGGCGACAGGGGCTTTGCTTTATTTACAAGGCAGAGTTAAGCCACTTAACATGGCTTAACACTGGCTTGTATATAACACGTCCTTTCACTCAATGCTTAGCGTGAAAGGGGTGGGCAGTGGGTGTTGCAGTGGGCGTTCCACCGCAACACCCATTGATTTTGACACTGCCCCCTATTAACAAGGGCAGCGTAAATGGGAGGCAATGCCAAAATTAAGACCAGGGAAAAACAATCTTCCCCCGCACGCAGACACCCTTGCACTATGGTGCAAGGGTGCCTGCGTTGGTGCCACAATGTTAAGTTTAGTGTGAGCGTAGGGGAAACACAGGGCTGCATCATATTCTTGTAAATATAGGTGCAGCCCTGTGTTTCTGAAGTGGCGGAGCGTGTCGTTAAGCTAAGGAGGTTAACGACTCTCTCTGCCACTTCTGATGTATTTTATATTGAAAGAATTTGGAAAAAATGAAGAAAATAGATAGGATGGTTGGTGCTGCATCTCCATGACTAACTTTTAAATGGTTGGTTTTATTTCGCAGTACAAGGCTTCTGCTCCTGCCAGGGCCAGACTGGAAACTCAAAGCAGCCCTGGCAAATGTTTTGAGACCAGTCCCCATAGGCTGCACACCAAGTGTAGTGAGTGAGCCTGACCACTACAAAGGGGGCTTTGGGATGCTCAGCCCCAAAAACATTTAGGAAATAATGGTGCAGTCACAATACAGTTATCATTACATATTGAATTGTATTAGCTTTTACAGAATAGTGTCTGGTCCACAAACACATGTACGGACGAGGACCAAAATACTGGACTCAGAAACTGACATGGTACATGCCTGGCCGACAGTTGAGATCGAGCACTAAGCTACTGCTCACACCTCTCAGAGTTCAAACTGCCAGAAATGGTGGTTGTGCCTTTTCTTCTATGGCACCATCCCTTTGGAACAAACTACCTCTGAGCCTTCGCACAATTGTTGAACACATGAGCTTTCGAAAAAAAACTGAAAACCTGTCTCTTTTGCTAGTTCTATTTTCTGGCCCATCCTCTTTCTTAGGACCGTCTGCATGCGCCATGAGACTCCGTTGGATGTGAAATGTTGCGCAATACAAGTATCCAGACTAGACTTGACTAGACAATCTTTTTTGGGGTTCTTCAATGATTCCCCCACTATCCCCCTCCTCTCATCTCTCCATAGCCCCTCTGGCACATGTATAACATTTTTATAGCATCTCTCATACAATTGTATGAGAGAGAGCACTTTACATCACACACATATAGAGACAGGGAATCCTACATGTAAATCAGTGTATAGAAAGTGTCACATAAGGCAAAGTGTACTACAAGGTGTAGAATTCACGTCATTCTTACTGGTAGGCATTTTTAAATAGTGATTGGTTGGAAAAGCACAAACTCGGGATTCAGAACATAACGCAGTGGTTAGCATTGACTTTAACAATAAAAATGTATTTCCACCCAAATAAACCTTTTTAGCAGTATCAGGATAATGAAAGACATTGTCACTAACTTGTACCTTGCAGGTTACAAGCAGCTCTTTGATGACAGTTTATAGGTCACTATGCTAGATTTCGATTGTCACTTATGAACTGCAGAGTACCAAAATAATCTGTTTTTTTACCATGCATTATTCATGTTCTTTGCAGTAGGCATGTTAACCCTCTGTGCTACATTAGATAATTCAAAGCTGCCACTGGACAAAACTCATCTCTCCATTAATCACTGGTGTTATCTTGACACTTTTATTGTTGTTTGAAAACGGCTAATTATATAAGATACTTTCAAGTGCTTTTAAAACTGCTGCCTGCGGACCCCCTGGGAATGTGTCAGGGACCCCTGGGGGTCCGCGGACCACAGTTTGGGAAACACTGCTGTAGTGAATATAGGCACCAGGGTAGAACGATCATTTTAATAATCACTATGAACCCCATAAGTGATAGCAGCAAATCAGTCCAGAAGCATATCGACCCTCTCAACCCTTCAACCACACTACCGACGTTGAGGTTAAGGTAAGCAGCCGCCGTGTTTGCCAGGTATATGCCCAGATATCATGTCCCCTCCTCCGCCCATAGGAAGTCAATGTGCTGCCTATCCTCTGGCGGGATACCAGTGAATCTAACCATTGGAACGACCCTGGACTTTTCAAGGTTTATATAAATTCCTGAGATCTCACTGAATTCCTGTATCTCCGCCAGAAGTATTGGGACTGAGCAGTCTGGACATGTCAAGTAGACCAGTGTATCGTCTGCATATAACGAGACTATATGATTAGTCTCCACAAGCCTGACTCCCCTGGGATCTATAACAGTTCTCAGAATAGCGACCAGTGGCAACATAACAATTGCAAAAAGCAGGAGAGAAAGCGGGTATTCCTGACAAGTGCTCCTTCCAAGAATTAGCTGCCCCGATACTGCCCTGCCTACCTGCACTCTGGCCGTGGGAGCTGCATAAAGTAGCTGTACCCATTGAAGATATTGGTCACCCACCCCTATTCTCTGGAGGACCTGTCACATATATGGCCACTATACTGAGTCGAACACTCGTTTGATATCTAACAGTTCTATAGCACTATCAATTTCCAGCAGGCTAGGGGAGTGCCACACTGCACAAATCACCCCAGATTATACGTTGTAATTCTTCCAGCGATGAACCCCTCTTGGGCCGAATGGATACGTTGTGTCATCTTCATGAGGAGACGTTCTGCCAATATCCAACTTAGTATTTTTACATCAATATTTAAAAGCGATATTGGTCTGTAGGATCTGAGCAGGTTGGGGTCCTTATCTTTTTTTGGCGACGATCGATTCCCTCATAGAGGATGGAAGAGCGCCTTTACCCAGTGCCTCGTTAGAGACCTCTAGGAGTCTATCTACCAGGAGTGGAGCAAAATGTCTGTAAAATTCTGCTGGGAGCAAGTCGGATCCCAAACTTTTAGGTGTCTTGAGATGACCTATCGCTCTGTTTAATTCATCTTTGGTAAACAGGAGGCTCAAAGTTTCTTGTTCTTTGGGCGTCAAGTGGGGGAGTTCCACTGTGTCTAGATTTGAAAGCATCGCCTCCAAATCTGGCCCAGAGCGTCTTGTGTACACTGCTTGCCGATTACTCACTAGGACCTCGGCTATCGCCCGCTGCTTGTATACCAATGTCCTGTTGTCGGCTCGGATCTGCATTATCTGTGCCACAGGTGTTTCTTGCTTCACTAATTGTGCCAGTAATGCTCCTGTTCTATCCCCTTCTGTATACAGTCTCTGCCGATAGGCCGTATAAACATGCTTTTCTAATCTATGGAGATCAGTCAGGAGGGCTTTCTTGGCCTCACTCCACTCCTTCAGTTTTTGGGGGGCCATGGGATTCTTACCATTCCAGTTTTCCCAGGCTAGCCTTGTGTGCTGCCACATCCTGCTCCAATTGATGTAGTACCCCGTGTGAGGTCTTGATGCAGACTCCCCTTATAACCACCTTCACAGCCTCCCATTCAGTCGCCCGGCATGAGGCCGACCCCCAGTTCTCCTAAAATACCGGTTTAGTTCTTCCGATATTTTGGCCATGAATGGAGGGTCTGTCAGCACTTCGCTGTTAAGCTGCCACAAGGGTATCTCAGATCTAGTAGACAAAAGAGGGACTAGGGGCTAGTAGGGGCTAGTTTTCCAAGGTCCAGCGTACATGCCCCAGAATGCTGTGTACAAGGTGGGTTCGGAGTTCCTCTGTGATAGTATGTTAGAATGGTTGGAGCATGTAAAGACTGTAGGGTCACTGGAGGACCACTACAGTGTGAGTGAAGAAGAGGGAAATCTCCTTGTTGGAACTAGGGCTCTCACACACCCAGCAAGCTAGGTGTCATGCTTCATCATTTGAGCCTGTCCCTCATCAGGTCGGTGCTGCAATACCTGACGGGCACCCAGAACCGGGGCTCTTTATCAGGGATTTTTTGTTCCTACCGGTGGGTGCAGTGGGGGTGAGGGGCCTAGCGTGTGTAGATGTAAGGAAAATGTGAGTTAAAATAGGTCAGTTAGCCCTGACCATTATTTATTTTGAAGGTAAACTGCCTATTTTAAAAGGTGGAGAGGGGCCAAGAACTAGTTGTAATGTTTCTAGTGGTGTATGCCTATCTCTCAAGTGATCAACATGTTTTGTGTTTCTAATGTCAATGTGATCGGGATACTATCAGATTCAAATCTCTGAGTATGGTCCACAAGGCTCTCTACTTCCCCTACCCAGTGAGGTTAAAATCCATGTTTGGCTGGTACTCCCCAGGCAGATCCCTTTGCTCATCTTCTAACCTACAGCTTTACGTACCCAGAACAACAAGGAAGAGTTGGGCGACAGAGCATTTTCGACTGCCGCCTGTAAGCTCTGGCATACTCTGCCAAAAAACATGAAGGCCATCTCCCAGCACCTGCCCTTTAGAAAGGTTCTAACTTGGTTATTCTGCATGTAGCTATCTGCAGTATCTTTTATACCAGTGGAGTATATCTCTGGATGGTACTCTACAGCGCCTTGATGCCCTCGGGTAACTGCTGTGCTTTATAAATTCAAATCAAATCTCCCCAGATATGAGTCTCCTGAAGACAGACCACTGCTACCTTATATCTTTTAAAATAAGTGAACATACCCCTTCGCTTTTCAAACGCAGCTATGCCTCGAACATTCCATGTGATCTACTTACTTGCGGTGGTCGCCATTGCACCCTTCGACTTTTTGGACAACATGCTTCCATTCTATTCTAGTAGACGTGATTATTCTCATCCATGCATTCAGCTTTGCAAATCCTGTCGACTGACTCCTATGAAGGAAGGATTCCTTTAACCGTATCAAAACATTCCTAACATCTCCCCACTCCTTGGGCAATACCACATGACCCTCCCCTTCTGAACATAACCCGGTGAGGGCATGTAGATGTCGCTCCATCTCCCTTGAAGATATCCCCAAATTTAGAACCTTATGAGGCAAAGAAAAATCACACTATTGTCCATAAACTTCCCCCTCCCCCTTCTCGAAGGTAATGGCTGGTCAGCCAGTGAGGTGCGAGGACAAGCCTTCAGCTCTGCAATCAGGTATCCGCTTCGCGGGAGCATGCCCCTGCCATCTATTACTGTCTGTGTGGAAAACTCCATGTACAATTGTCCTCCTCTCCCCCCAATGCCATCTCTCGGTTTGGTCTTACCAACTGGCTCAGTTCAGAGGATACCTCTGGGTTGACCACTACGTTTCCTGTACTTCCACCCCTTCCCACCGTTAATTGTCCATATCCTCACTCTGGTTACTATCCATGAGGGGGCTGGTTGATGAAGCTCTTGAGTCTGGCACAATATCCGAGGCCTGTAGAGTGCCATCCAGACAAACCCTAATTTGTTGGGACTTCTGCTCTTGGTGCTGTCCTTTCACTAAGTCTTCTGGTGTCTGATGCTGGGTTGTCTCTGTGATACGGATTTCTGTGGTGTCACCGTGGAAGGCACCAGACAGGCACCAGGGGGGCCTTTTGCATCCTTCCTGTCACTTGCTTCCGCTGCTGTAAAGAAAAATAGTGCTTTACCACCACTCTCGACCCTCAGCTTTGCCAGAAATTGGAGGCTGTATTTAAGGTTCAAGTCTCTCATGCTTCGTTTTACCACCGGAAAGGATCATCGTTGTTCTTGTACTCACTGTGTGTAATCCTGATAAATGGAGATCTGGTGGCCCTCGAATGTCAGCGGGCCCTGGCTACAAGTGAGTTGCAGGATAGAGTCCTGATGGTGGAAGTTGAAAAATTGAACAATAAGGGCCCTGGGAGGTGCCCCGCCTCAGGGTGGGGGGGGCTAATGCTCTGTGAGCCCCTTCCACTGTGAAAAACTTCAAGAGTTTCTTTGCGGCCAATACAGCAACCAATGCGGTCCTTCCTGAAAGATTTCCACAGATGGTCCTCCTGCCTTCTCAGGGAATCGCACAAAGCGAAGATTGTTCCTCTGTGATCTCCCTTCCACGTCTTCCGTGCGATCATCTAGGAACACCGCACTTTTCTGGAGGTTGATTACCGTATTACTGTTTCCCTTAGAGTATGCAGCTCCATTTGTAACGTGCCTATCGTCTGTGGTGGTAATTCTGTCCGAGACTTTTCTTAAATCACATCAGAGCAAATTCACATCTATGGTGTTGGAGTCAATTTTGTGTATCATCTCGTCTCTCTTGGCATGAACAGCTGTGAGTACCTCCGCAATGTAGGGGGGTCGATCAGTACTTTGTGCCATCTGTCTGTACTTGTGGCCAGGGTCGCCATCTGTGCCCCTTGGTCTAGCTGGGGCGGTTGCGCATAGTTGGAGATTTTTTTTTGCCTGAGCTGCCTTGCCACCTTTCTCTTTTACCATGTTTGCATTTTGGGTTCCTTGTTGTCCTTGGGAATTGTTATCACGTTGTTTTCTTAGGTGTCTGGGCCAGGTTTCTATTGCTGGGATCCCTTTTCAACCTTTCACTCGGTCTTGCCTAGGCTCCTCTATCATCCCTAAGTCTTAAGGCAGTCGATGTTTCATCACGTTCATAAAGTATCGCTAGCTCTCCTCTTCCAGGTCGGGAGGACGAGGTGGTCTCACTCCCTACCCAATGTTAGGGAGAGATACCTCTTTATGGGTATAAATATTGCTGTACAGAACTGTCGAGGAGGGTCTCACCTCCTCCTGCAGTATGCTGCTCATTGGGTCCTGTGTCTATACACCTAGGCCTCTACAGGATATTCCAGTTAGTTGTTGGGCTTCCCCTATGACTCCCATTTACCATTCTTCGTCTTGTAACAGCTATCCTGCTGCTGTATGATCCGTTGTAGGCGTGAGGCTCTGGTGCTTTTACTGCTCCTTTCTATGCCTGTAGAGAGACATTCACACTGTGGAGATCTTGATTGTCCCGAGAGGTCCACTAATCTGGTCGGCCACGAGGACCCCTCCTCCACACGTTGCCTTTTCTATTGCTCAATCTAGGTGTCGGCCGTTTCTACTCCTCCTCCAGCGTGTCACAGATCATCCTCCAATTATGTGCCAACAGTCTTTGTGTTTGGAGGTCGTTATGTCTATCCCTTGCTGCCTCTCAAGGTTCCTTGCCCCCATCCGTGTGGCTGCCTGCCACAGAGTGAAAGTGGGGCTGCGTCGGTCTCCACCCCCCCATGGCATTGCTTTTTCCTCACACCTCACATCTTTAACAAGGAGCCCGACTGCTCCGGTGTTCTCGCTGCTTCACAAGCGGCAGAGCGGAGTCTCACTAGATCCGCAGCCAGGCGCGCAACACCCATTGGGCTCACCGGGCTTCAGCCCCCCCCCGTCGCCTCCTCTGCCCGGGCTAAGATGACATGCTCTGAAATTATTTACTAACGCTGCGCATGTGATTTATTTAATGCTTTCTGAGAGGCCCAGCAGCCCGAGCCAGACAGACAGCCTCTGAACAGTTTCAGCGAGTGAAAACCCCCTGCCCCCACCTCTTGTTTTCCTTTAGAGTGGCACTGAGGTGAAATCCTTGCCTGAAGGCAGGGATTTCACCTAAGCACTTGATGTATTGTGAGCATGGGGTGTGAAGTGCACAGCAGGGGGAAAGGGCTGGCCAGTGCAGGTGATGCTTTTCCTTTGTAAAGGAATTTCTGCTGGCGTCATAGCCCAGGGTGTGCTGTCTGTGCACTTGTATAGATGTGTATTCCATACAAGTGCACAGACAGCAAACCCTGGGCTATGACGCCAACAGAAATTAATTTACAATGGAAAAGCGTCACCTGCACTGCCATCCCTTCGCCCCTGCTGTCTGTGAACTTGGATGGAATTAACATCCACTCCACTGCTCACTAGATGAATGGTGAACAGGGCCATGGATCTTTCTATTTTTGCATCCAAGGGCACCCACAAAGAAGCAGAGGAGGCCCAGGCAAGGAGAAACCAGGAAACTTTTGACCCACACCTATCTACTCTGTGAGACCTTCGGGAGGGCCTGGATGCCAGGATGCAGTGCTGCTGATCAGCCAGACTCCACAGTATAGTATCAGAAGAGCAGGCAGCAGTTTCTTATGTAAGTTCCAGTAACTTTAATGCATTTTTCAGCACAGCATTACCTACTGCCTGCATATCTAGGTTAGTGTGAATGTTGTTCTTGACTTACATACATGGAAACGTCAAAGAGGACAGTCCCCTCCGAATATGCAAATGTAGTGTTCATTTTTTGGGGTGCTAGTGGGTAACTTTAGGGTTCAGGGTGGGTGTGGGTTTTAGTTTGCCAGGGAGTCATTATAGGGTTCAGGGTGGGTTACGAATTGGGGTGCCAGGGGGTAATTTTAAAGTTCTGAGTGGGTGTGGGTTTTGGGGTTCCAGGGGGGTAATTTTAGGTATCATGGCGGGTATGGGTTTTGGGGTACCAGGGGTCATTTTAGGGTTCAGAGTGGGTGTGGGTTTTGGAGTGTCAGGGGGGCAATTTTAGGGTTCAGGGTGGGTATGGGTTTTGGGGTGCCACAGGGTTATTTTTAATGTTCAGCGTGGGTATGTGTTTGGTGTGCCAGGGGTAATTTTAGGGTTCAGGGCAGGTGTGGGTTTTAGAGTGTCAGGGGGCTATTTTTGGGTTCAGGGTGGGTATGGGTTATGGGGTGCCAGGGGGGTGAATTTAGGGTTCAGGGTGGTAAAGGGTTTTGGGATGCCAGGGGGTAATTTTAGGGTTTGGGGTGGGTATGGGTTTTGGGGTGCCAGGGGGGGATAATTTTAGGGATCAGGATGGGTATGGGTTTTGGGGTGCCAGTGGTAATTTTAGGGTTCAGGGTGGGTATGGGATTTGGGGTGCCAGGGGGTAACTTTAGGGTTCAGGGAAATAATGGGTTTTGGGGTGCCATGGGTTTAATTTTAGGGTTCAGGGCGGGTATGGGTTTTAAGGTGTGAGGGGGTTAATTTTAGGGTTCAGCGTGGGTATGTGTTTTGGTGAGCCAGGGGTAATATTAGGGTTCAGGGCAGGTGTGGGTTTTAGGGTGTCAGGGGGGCAATTTTATGGTTCAGGGTGGGTATGGGTCATGGGGTGCCAGGGCGGGGATTTATGGTTCAGGGTGGGTATGGGTTATGGGGTGCCAGGGGGAAATGTATGGTTCCAGTTGGGTATGGGTTATAGGGTGCCGGGAGGAATTTATGGTTCAGCATGGATATGGGTTTTGGGGTGCCAGGGGTCATTTTAAGGTTCAGGGTGGGAGTGGGTTTTGGGGGGCAAGGGTGTAATTTTAGGGATCAGTGCAGGTATGGGTTTTGGGGTGCCAGGGGTAATTTTAGGGTTCAGGGTGGGTATGGGTTTTGGGGTGCCAGGGGTGATTTTAGAGTTCAGGCTGGTAATGGGTTTTTGGGTGCCTGGAGTAATTTTGGGGTTCAGTGTGGGTATGGGTTTTGAGTTAATTTGAGGGTTCAGGGTGGGTATGGGCTTTGGGGTGCCAGGGGGGCAATTTTAGGGTTGGTATGGGTTGAAGGGTTGTAGGGTTTTAAGAAAATGTGGGTGTGTGTGTGTGTGTGTGTATATATATATATATATATATATATATATATATACACTTTACTAAAAAAATAAGCCATTTACATGTATATATAAACCTATATATATATATATATATATATATATATATATATATATATATATATATATATATATCTATAGCGTTTATACTTACCTGTAAAATAGTTATATTGTAAAACGAAACTTTTACCATGCATATGCCTTTGTTGTAAAGGCATATGCATGGTAAAGGTTTGCATTGTAATGGTAATGTGTTGTAACAGCACTTGAGTTGTTACAACCGCGTTGTAAAGGCATGCATTGTGATGGCATGTGTTGTAATGTCATACATGTGTGCGATGCTGAAGTTGCTATCCTTTCATCCATCAATCCAACCATCCATCCTTTCTGATTTCAATTTTCTCTGCCAACCTTACACCCATCCTTTTAGCCATCATCTCAGATATTTATTTACTCTACCATCCCTTCACCAACGCATCCATCCTCTCACATTTACATTTACTATACTTTCACCCTTGTATCCATCCATTCTGATTGTCTTTTACGCTGCCGTCATTTTACCCATTTAATTGGGATTTACCTAACCCACACAAAGGCCACTTTGTGTGGTTTTGCGTGGTTTAGAAACTCCAGAGTAATGAGAGGCAGAGCATTGAGCTGCCTTGAGTTACCTTGCGTTGGGAAGTCGTTTCATGGGTGGAGCTAGGGCATTCCCACACACCTGTCTATGGATTTCACGAGCACATTGTCCTCCTATAGAAGCAATTGTTAATGAACTGGCAAAAAAGGGTTGTCGCCTTGAAATGGCATTGTGAAAATTGGTTATATTGTGTTCCTAAAGTGCTTTGTAGTAAAATATATTAAATTGGCCTTTTAATTCAGTACATTCTGTTCCTTTTTCATGAGACAATAGCATATAAATGCATCAAATTAACAAAAATGTGGCTCTAATTGTTGTCCAGTTTCAAATGCAGAATTTACCAATTTTTTTTTCAGCTTGACATGAGCATTAACCGATCCTGATTATCTGCCATTTTAGCTCCGCCCCTTTGATTAACATTAGCCACGCCCCTTCATTTGCCATGTTACCCCCCCGAAATTAAGATCTAGTTGCGCCCCTGTCCGCAGCTGACAGCTCTTCTCAGCCCCTGAATCTGCTGTAAGGTATACGCCGTACACGCTGCCCCTCTCAGGCCCCATTAATCAATGGTGGGATGCTCTTCCTTCTCCTGCCGCTGCTGCACATACCTTCTCCTCGCAGCGCCACGAAAAGCCCCAAACGATCAATGCATGTGACAGGCAGGACTACGGCACATCTCCGTTCGTCTCGATCACAGATCTCGTCATGGTTTCCTTTGCATACGGGGTACTTACAATCGCAGCAAGATGGCCGGCCACCTCCACTCTCTGCGTCTGAATTCCTGTTCCAGGCAGCAATCTGGAGCTTCAGTGTCAGGTTACTGGAAGGCACCTGGGGAGGCGAGGAGTATCTGCCGTACGCGATCACCAGAGGTTACTGTTTTTTACAGTCAGGATGTATCCGGATAATGAACTGATGGGAGCTCCCAGGAGCACGTCTACTCCGCCATCTTACTTGGCCACTCCCCCATGTTGGCAACCTTCTTGGGTCTTGACTTCAGAAAACAAAACGTGAAATAAAAGAAAAGGGTCAGGGTAGGAATACCCTGACCGCAAATCCTAGAGGGACCCCAGCAGGGCAAAAATGAAAAAATAAAATTGCCACAAATTCACGAAATTCGCAAATTCATGGCAAAAGAAAAAAAGCACAGGCTAAGGCACTTGTTTTCACATGGCTCCCTGGGTGGTCCAGGTCCGAGGGGCATTTCATAAATAAAGGCGGTGGGCACAGGGGCCCACCTCCTTAGGCTCTTTAAGCCCCATTATTGACCACCACCTCACCAGGGCATTTAAAAAAAAAAAAATAATGAAAGGCGGCCACACAGGCCCCTCCTCCTGGCCTTCTAGAAGCCCTGGGGACCACCACCTCCCTGGGGCTTTATTTTTAACAAAGAAGAGGGGCCACCCAGTCCCCTTTCCTGGCCTTCTAGATGCCGTAGGCACCACCACCTCCCTGGGAAAATGTAAAGGATTGGCGTGGGCCTTTGGACCCCACGTCCCGGGGACCACCATTTCCCTGGGGACTGCCACCCACAGGGCCTGCTCCTGCTACGTCCTGGGCTGCCCACCCATGTGACATAGCTGTTTGCTTTTGCTTGATGAGACACATGATAGCTCCTGCCAAGCTAAAGCAAACACTCCGGGTCCAGCGGGCCAGAGCCGTCAAAGTGCTCCTGCCTGCTGGAAGCAGACGGTCCATTTGTTTCTCTGCTCGCAGACATGTGGGCAGGGAAAGAGAAGGAACTATTGTTCCTGCAAGGATGGGGCTACCTTTTCAGCAGCTACCTCCGTGCAGCAACAATGCTGGCTCCCGCAGGAGGCGAGGAGTCGGCTGGGGCTGCCGGGCCTTGAGACTCCCACCGTAGTCTTCCGGGGAAATGCGGCAAAAGAGGCAAAATAAAGGATGAGACATGAGCAGAAAGAGGCAAGCAAGATAAAGGTAATAAACAAGCAGAAAAAGGCAAAATAAAGTGAGAAACAAGCAGTTTGAGGCAAAATAAAGATCAGCAATGAGCAGAATGAGGCAAGTTAAAGATGAGAAATGAGCAGAAAGAGACAGAATAAAGGTCAGCAACGTGCAGAGAGAGGCACGATAAAGGTCAGAAATAAGCAGAAAGAGGGGGAAAAAAGGTCAGCAATGAGCAGAAAGAGGCAGTATAAAGGTCAGAAACAAGCAGAAAGAGGCAGAATAAAGGTCAGCAATGTGCAGCAAGAGGCAAAATGGCAATCAGAAACGAGCTGCAAGAGGCAGAATAAAGGGCAGAAAGGAGCAGAAAGAGGGAAAATAAAGGACAGAAGTGAGCAGAAAGAGGGAATAAAAGGTCAGAAACTAGCAGAAAGAGGCAAAATAGAGGCCAGCAACAAGCTGAAAGAAGCAAAATAAATGTCAGAATGAGCAGAAAGAGGCAAAATAGAAATGGCAGAAAAAGGGGAAATACAGGTCAGAAATGAACAGAAAGAGGCAAAATAGAGATCAGAAACGAGCAGGAAAAAAGGGAAAATGCTGGTCAGAAATGAGCAGAAATAGGGAAAATAGAGGTCAGAAATGTGCAGAAAGAGGCAAAATAAAGGCCATAAACTAGCCTAAAGAGGCAAAATAGAGGCCAGAAATGAGCAGAAAGAGGTAACATAAAGGTCTGAACCGAGCAGAATGAGGCAAATTACATACCCACTCAGGCACTCATGCACTCACTCATAGACTGACTGACGCACTTATTCATGGAGGCACTCGCAATCCCACTCAGACTCTCTTACACCCACTCACAGACCCACTCAAACACTTATGCACCCATTCACACAACCAGTGAGACACCCACACACTCACTCACAAACTCACTGAGACACCCATGCACTCACTCACACACTCACTATCAAAGGTTACAGGTTACAGTTGGGAAATAACATTTAAAAAACCTTAGCAATTCACTGAAAAAAACAAAAACTGCTTTTCCTCATAGACCTGGTTAAGGAGCACAAGTGAAGCCAGGAGGAAAGAAGCTGGGGCATAGGTATCAGTTGACTCCAGTCTGAAAACACCACTGTACATCTCACTTTCAACATTCTTGAATGCCCTGAATATCTACTCGATGCAGGATATGTATCCTATTTACATTCCGCTGTCCTCCAAGCTAGATATGTGCTTTGTAAGTACATAAATAACAACATGGTCTCAGGGGATGAACTGAGTCTTTCTTTAGGAGCTGCAAGGGAAGGTAATGGGCCCCAAGTCCGAAGCAGAAGAGAGACTTCAGTAGAGATAAGCCTCCACATCTGAGTGATAGCGGGACACAAGATCTTGAACTAGTGGTACTCAATATGTATGTTTCTCTTGTAGCCTGAGGTTAGTCTTGTGAATGATAAATTAGACCCTTGTGGGTTTGTCATAATGTGTAATTGAAATAGTTTCACAAACTTGCCCTGTAGCCCTCTTAATATCAGAATCCCTTATTTAGGAATACTGGCTGGATTATGTCACACAGCCAACTGTAAGCAAGTCTTTTAAATGGGGAACAGGTTGATGTACATATGGTGGGTTATTTGACTACACTAAATATGCTGAAGCAAAAGTTGTATAAGTTACAACATTTATACTTGTGTGTTGAGAATTTTGGGTCACCTGCGAAAACATGTATATTTCTATATCGCAATTTAGAAATGGGGCCTTCTGCTGCACATGTGGAGCTTCTAAAGTGTGGATTGACCTGCCCCTACTTGTAAAAGCCTCCTCCTATTTATTTATTTATTTAGTGTTTTATAGAGCGCGAACCAGACCTGTGAGGGTATCAGAGCGCTTTACCATGGTATCAGGTGGGATATAGGACAAAGGGGGGAGGAGAGCCAAGGGATAGGGAAACAAATAGATACAGTATATGGCAAGACAAACAATCATACTATCCGACTACCTTATGGGATAGGAGCAAAACAATACAATAAGTTAGAAAAGCAGTCTCTTCACCCTGGAGGTGTGTTCGGAAGTGCAAGTTGGGTAACATAAGGGGAGGAGGCCAAGGGATAATGCCGTAACAATAGGTAAAGTCAGGTTACAAAGGTGATTGTACCGTCAACTTTAGGAGAGGAATTTGCCCATTAGGAAAGTTTTGGTCTCCTTTTTGAAGTGAGCTAGAGACGGTATTCTTCTGATGGCGGGTGGGAGTGAGTTCCATATTCTTGGGGCGGCCCCAGAGAAAGCCCGATTGTACGTTCTTTTTTTCTTGAAGCGTGCAGTTTTGAGCAAAAGAGCTCAGGCGGACCGGGAGTTTCTGGCTCCTCCGGATAACACAAGTTTCTGTGCGAGAAAAGCAGGGGACTTGGAATGGAGAGCCTTGTGGGTAGTGCAAACCAGCTTAAATTTGATTCTGGCCACAAGAGGAAGCCAGTTCAGAGCTTTAAGCTGAAGACTTGTTTTTTTGAGAAGCCCCATTAGTCCCTAAGGGCATTATTATGAGAGTGACAGTGCGGGACCGCCCCGCTCCCGCACTACCAAACCCATGTTTGAACCGAAAGCCAGATTAGGAGTTTTCTCGTGTCTGGCGGGCTGTTCTCTGGCATCCCCACGACGGTACCTATAAAATACTCACCACAACGTGAAGTTCAAAATAGGTGCCTGAACGGCATGGACTGCTGAAATCCATGCCGTGCAGGTACTGGGGTGCATGCACACAGGGGGGCACAACATATGCCCCCCTGCATGCACCCCATGGCGCAGAGGTACAAGTGGGCCTTGTAGGGCCCCTTTTGTTTCCTCTCCGCCACACTTATCATGATGGTCGTATTGCCATGAAAAGTGAGGCAGTGAAGAAACTTGTGATTTGCTTGGCAGGGCCGTAGCAACCCCACCAAACATACCACGGCCTCAAAGCCGCTGTGTCCCTGCCAGGGATCTCGGATCTCTGGCCGTTGCGATGTTCCAACGAAGGCCCGACCGCCCTGGACATAAGACCGCCACAGTCATGCCCCCGCGACTCTGGTAGTCTGTGGACCACCAGACTCGTAAAAAGGCCCTAGTTGTGGCTAAACCCACACCTGCTCAGTACCATGATCCCCACCTGAGTGATTGTGCACTCTACAAATACGTATAACATCACATAACATAACATAACAAAACATAACAGGTGAGCACTAGGGGTGTGAAAAGTTTGTATACCACAAGTGAAGTCTTTCATATATCGTGATTATTGTCCTACATGGTTTTTGCAGTGTTTTGACGTGTTTCCTGCTTTTCCTATCAAACTATTCCTCTGCGAATGCTAATTGGCACTAAAATGAAGGATCAGTCTGCATGAGAAGTAACAATGAAATGTAATTTTGTTCTTACTTTGAAAATGGATAAAAGCTGCTGACTTTTCTTTCAAAATAATTTAAAAGGGTGTGATTGTCATAATTTAACATGAACAGCTACAAGTAGAAAACTAAGCAGATTACAGGTAGCAATAAAAAAATTACAGGAAATGAAAGACGTGTATATATGCACACTCCCTGAGGTAGCACCAAGAAAAGCATTCTTTCCATGGGTTCAAGACCACCGATTCGAGAAATAAGATTTTACATCTTCAAAATATTTAGTAATTTTTTAAAACTCAAAACATTAATTGCTATATAGAAAATCTAAATCTGCACAATAAAGAGTGCAGACATTACAGTAACTTTACCTGAGTGTAGAATATTTTTTTCGAAACAGCCTATTAAAGGAAAATATGCATATGTATATTTATATGTGTATATACTAACTTCTACAGCTAAGTGTAGTTAATCATTTAGTTGCTATTCATTGCACACCTATGTGTAGACTTGCATGTCTCCATCTTCTCAAATGAGAGGTTGGAGTTTCCTTTAAATGTCAACATAATTTCATTACTCTAACATTAGTACCTACAGGGTGATATTCTATTTCATTTCCTTCACTGTTTTCAATGGATATGTGCTGCAGTACATGTGAGTGCCAATGTGTGCTGACTGACTTACTCAAAGGATGGTCTGAGGTACAGTTATACCTGTTTGAACACCTATATGACTGTAATACCTTTAGAGGCGGTTGTCTCACACTTTTGTGGGTGTGTGTTTGTATTCTTTCATGTCCCTCTCTACACCCCTCCTTAAAATTCCCTAGCCCCTCCCATTAAGTATTCCCTATTTTCCATCTACTCCCACCTTGTCCCGTCCACATTCACTACTGAAATGTATGCATACAGTAGCGGCTCGTAGTGGAAGTGCTGCGGGCGGTGAGGTGGGGCAGGGAGGGGCAGAGTGGGGGGTAGTAAACTACGGCATACGGCCGAACAGAGGTAAGTAAACAAATAAATAAATAAAACAAATTTCATTGCGCACACTGCATTGTCAAATGCGATGCAAAGCGCGCAACAAAAATTTGTTTTATTTATTTATTTGTTTACTTACCTCTGTTGGGCCGTATTCTGTAGTTTACTACCCCCACCCTGCTCCATCCCCGCCCCGCCCTACCCCAACACCCCGCACCACTCCCACCACGAGCCGCTACTGTCAGTCACCGTGCACTGTGACTGGGGATCATGACACCAAGACCATGAGATCGCCATTTTGCCACATTTGCCCACCTGTGCTGTATATTCTCCTATTCTGCTTTAAATATGGAAGACTGAGCCATTTTTTTGACAGTCCGCGGGCTAGTCTGCACTCAGCTTGGGGTCAAGAACACTAGACCCCAGAGCTACCATTGAACAAATGCTCAAATTTCAGTGCTTTCTTTTGTTCATCAGGATATTTGGCATATGTTGAGATTGATAAACATATGCTTTGCATTTTCAACAAAAACTCAGGGGCATGTGTACAATTTAATGTCGGAGCGCTGAGCTGGGCCAAATTTGGCAGCGCCGCACTCTAACATTTCCAAAACGTAGGGAGGCACCATATTTACAACAATATGGTGCACCCCTGTGTTGTCCCTAGTTTTGGCCCTAAAATTAGCTGCCTAGCGCCAACGCAGGTACCCTTGCACCATAGTAAAAGGGTGTCTCCATTGCAGGGAATGATTGTTTATGTGCAGGAAGGTGGACACAATAATGGTTATATGTTACTTCAATGTGTGCTGCAGAATACAACACACATAGAAGTATCAAATCATCGCTATTTAATGATTTTTTATGTGCAGGAAGGAACACCTTCCTGCACATAAACAATCATTCATAGAGGTTTGATCTTTCTAAGTGTGATGCCAATATCAGCATACATAGAAACAACAAAAATGAGGAGAAATCAAAGTATTTCACCTCATTTTACCATTCTAATGCTTTCTCCTGTATGGAGTTAGTTTTTGGTGCTGCCTTAGATTTACAGATCCTTGCAAATCTGTGGCAGCTCAAAAAGCAATGGGTGTTGCAGTAGAACGCCCACAGCAACACCCATTACACGCCTCTTTCATACAGATATGCACTAAGAGAGGGTATCATATTTAAAAAGCGGCATTAAGCCACAAAAGTGGCTTAATTCCACTTTGTGACTATGGAGCAGGGCATTGTGCTGCAGGAACAATGTTAAAAGTGACATTCCTGTCGTGCAATACCCTTCTAATTAAATCTCTTGCTTGAGGCTCCTTTTGCTGTCATTTCTCTCCTCAGCGATTTTTGTGACATGGTGGTCTTTAGGGAGCTGTATATGGCCAGTACCATAGCATTATGTTTTTTTAACTTATTGTGCTGTCGATTTCCAACTTGAAACTAAAGAAGCACTAGGTGCATCTTCATGCACCTCACCCCTAGCCTTCGCCCCAAAACCACACTTTGAATGTACTCTGGTATAGCTCAAGAGTGCCTTTTTAGTATCTATGTGGCAAATTAAAGTGCACGTTTTGCTACGAAAATGTACTATGGAACTCCATTTTTTAAACCCTCTGTGACAAAGATGATCTGTCTTGTTTGGTTTCAAAGAACCTCTGCAATCACTGATCTAGAATGTTAGATGTTGCACAGTTTTCTTGACCAGTCTGTTTGCACCAATTTGGTTTATTTTGTCTGGTATGTGAGGGGTTAATCTGTTGTTTAAACTAGCACCACAACAATTGAGACATTAAGCAAAATATCAAACGCTTCTCACACACCCTGGAACCCCTGTGCGCAAATGAAAATAATTGCAGTGTTGCCTATAGAGACACAGGGCAGTGCTAGTGGTGTAATGAGGTGATGCCTGTGGTAGAAGTCGGCACCTGTCTCCTAAGCAATTGAAGACAGACCTATATGAGGATCTGCCAGTTCCAGAAAACTGGTCTGATAGAACCGTGTAAGGACCAGTTTTCTGAATGAGAATGGTCCAGTTTTTCACTGTAGTGACCCAGGTTTGTGGCTGTGTTGGACATATTTTGTAAACATCATTTCATACTGAGTGGGAGGCTACAGTATGCAGCACTGTGCAGGTAATGGTGCATTGCAATGGGCAAACAGAACAGCAGAGGCTGGGCAACACACAAGTATGGAAGGAGTACCATTGCGTCATGTCAGGTATGTGGCGGTAGGTGGTGCAGCTGTAATTTGAACATAAAAGAACTGCCACTTGGCTCACTTTGACTGCCACACCCATCGTCCTCAGATTCCCCAGTCTCTGGCTCGACCCCACCACACCCCAATTCCAGGCAGACTGCTCAATGAGGCGGTGAATGCCCATTTGTCAATCCCACCTCAGGCGCGAGCAGCAGCTAAATGGATATGCATGTGGGCAGTCATAGGCAAACAGGCTCATGCCACTTCAGACCTGCCAACTTCAACAAAAACCTCAATGTGTGAGGAGGGGGCGGGACCTTGGAGGGGGCGGGACCTCGTACCGAGAAGTGCCTAAGAAACACTTTTGCCCCCAACCTGGCCCTAATCCCCCTCTTCTTAAAGAAAAAAAAAAGCTTGCTGAGACTTTTGCCATGTTCTGGGGTACTTTCATACCTATTAATGGGCAGTTGAAAATTTCCGAAAACGAGCAGAAACCCACTCAATTGGTTTCAGCTCATTTTCCCTGCCACCGTGTGATATTCGCTCCCGGGTGTCTTTGTGATGGGACCTGATATCGTGTGTCACATGGTGGCACGGTATGAGTTGGCAGGTCTGCCTCTAGCCTGCACAGCACACGTGCCATGGAAGTGTGAATGTAGAAGTGCCTTCTGCGTGTCAGGTTCAGTGATGCAGAGCTGTAAGGGAGTATTTTACACAGTGGATAAGTGGTTGTGCCAAACAGATCAAGAGAGGAGCAAGAGTGCAAGGCTGATTGGATTTATTTATTCTCTATTATGTACTTATTGTTTGTATGTGTGAGTCAGGAATACACCCACTCGAAACAATGTGACAATGGTATCACCAGATCACCTCAGATATGAATGGTACTGCTAATATTTCTCTCCCTCCTGCATAGTTCTGTGATTTCTTAGTCTTAACCTAGACTAGGAAGAGTCCATTCTAGAGTAGTTGGCAGAAGGAGGCCTAGTGGCTGCAGAGCCCCATAACAAAAGATTAGAGTCATAAATTAAGAACCTTTATGTACCCTCCACATTCATGGATGTAACTCAGTACTTTAGTGAATGCAATACATTGAAAAAAAATAATGACAGGGTTTTTTATGGAAGAGATGCTCACTCAGTACTGCAACAGGCAAGGAGGTATGCATACAACTGGTTAGAGGGCACCTGGATGACTGTTATTATACTAGGGGTTAAATTATATAAAACATGTTACATGGTTGAGTTATAGACACCAGCAATGATGACTTGAACGTATTACTTTGAGGTCGTGCTGCGAGCTGATTTGTAGGCCCCACGTGGTGTGTTGAAATAGCTCTGATTTATTCCAACACCTTTCTAGTGCTCCGCCTTGATATTTTATTGGATGAAGGGTATCTGTTGAGTAGTTAATTGTCTTCAAGGAATTAGGCTTGTCAGTGGACAAGGGGCCATGAGTATCTAACACACAAGTTGCTGTATTTTTAAGATGTTTTAGCATCCCCTCAGGTGCCTGCAAATAGGAGTCAGGCGAGTCCATAAGCATGTAGGTGGAGTCAGCATGTTAAAGGTTTCTGTGAAATGAGGTATTCTGGACAGAGGAAAGATTAGGTTTCTTACAGAATTTGCTCTTGATCGAAACGTTATTTAAACTGTGTTCTGACCTAGATAGATGCTGGGAGCCGATAAGATAGATTTCAGAAATCATGAAAAACAGTAGGCAGAAGTAATGCCCTCCTGGGTGAGTCCAATGTTTAACTGTAAGTTGGAAGTATCATGATCTGCCTACATATGCAATCATTGGGAGACAATGTCAGCCGACAGCAGTGTGCCAGTAAGAATGTACTTGACTGGCAGTAAAATGTTAACATGGGAGCCATGGGCCCTAGTGTAGTTAAGGAAATCGAGCCCAGACACGATAACTGAACACCACATAAGACCACCTAGCTCACCATAATGCCCTCCACACCCCTCCTCTTTGACTTCCTTCATCCATTTGTTATTTCTTCAGCAACATGATCATTTTAAACAGTGCCGTCTTCCCCATCAGCGACAACTGGTGCTTTGTTCAGTGTTCCATGACTGCCTTGTAATCCTCAAGTATTTTCTCCATATTATTACCTATAAACACTGCCAGGTCTCTCGTGATGTATATTCTGAACTAGCTAAAAGCTGCCTCCACTGTGTTATATGAGAGTATGTTGGATTACCTGAGAGTGGCCATGTGAGATCCTAGACTTACTCCAATGCTGGGCTGGAGTACATGTGCAACAGTTTTGTGACAATTTAGACTGTATTTACTTTAAAGAGGTGTTTTGTGAATAGCAATAGGCTTACTTTTTCAGCGGTGGGTGTTTGGATTAGCATGTACCTCCCGAACCCCCTCCTATTTTGCAGTAGATATTCCACACTGTCCCACCTCTCCCCCTGGTCCCTTCAACATTAACTACTATGCTCCTCATTACAGGGCTCGAATCTGGGTACCACGTGGGTGGACGGCGTCCCCCCACTTATTTTACTAGGAGCTTGATTACTGAAGGAAATGGAGCCACACATTCACTCTTTGGCCTCTCTGGGGCGAGATCGGAGCTCATTCAGAACGCTGCTCACCCGTTGGTTTCTCTGATGCAATTGCATCTGAGGGGTGAGCGAGGGGAGGCAATGAGTCTGATGCTGGAAGCCACCATTCGTGATGTGACTTCCTGTCATGACGTCAGCGTCCTCCCAGTTCTTTTTTTGGACTTGTGCCCTGCCTCATTACGATTGACCTGGTAAATAGCCAGATTTTCCACACACCTAAGTAACAGATAACAGGGAAACTGATAACTTTAGGGGTGGGGAAATCAGCCCCATTGCCAGTTGAACTCAGAAAGTCTACTAAGAAAAGAGGGATTAGCAGGTTAATTGGTAATTCAAGGACTGATTTCCCTGGTAATTCCTCATTTTGGGCCAGACTTTCACCTGGATATTTTTTTATCCTTTTACCAGTGGACATTTCTGGGTGGAAGTTAAGAGATCTGCAGTATTTCCAAAGAACCCCTAAATCAAATTCGCCCGGTAACTACTATTACTATCCCTCAACATAATTAAGAGGCTACTCAGAATGAGGGCCATAGTAGTAAAGTTACATGTGTGAAGCTCTCCCCATTGAAAAATAGGAGGGATGGAGGTGGAGTTTCACTAGTAGGTCTGTGAATTGGATTTTGCAGTAACTGAGTATTAGTACTGTAGTTCTACTTTAAGTACAGCGTTCTACCAAAATATCAAATAAAAAATATCATGGATCACAAATATCGTTGTTAGAATATTGTTCAGTCAAAAATACCATGGGACTTAATATCAAAGGAAAGAACAGCATTTTGTAGGTATTTAATATCGTTTTTTTAAATGTAGTTGTATGTATTGATTGTTTTAGTTAATATAATTGTCTAAAATATTGTTTTAACTAGTTTGAGTAATATTAGTTACTTTAGTATTATACATAATTTATTTTACAATGATATTTGTGTTTAATTGGTTTTAATAAAATGTTTACGTTTTCAATTGATATTCTATAATTTAATTAAAGAATCTTGATTCAGTAGTGGGTTGCTGGGTTTGTAAGGGATTAGGGTGGAATGATTTTTAAAACTTACATTTTTGTTTTTAATGTATTCAGTTTTCTAATTGATAATTATTTAAATTAATTACTTGATTATATTTTCTTTTAAAATTTTGTTGTGGATTATTTAATTAATTTTCAACTGATTAATTGGTCCCATTGTTTAATAAATAAATTGTGTTAATTCTACTGTGATTAATTCTTTTAATTTTCATTGTTTCACTTAGTAATTAATATAATCATTTTTCATGTACTCAATTTAAACATTGTCATTTAGCATTTTATAGAATTATTTATTTACTTGTTATTAATTTTATTATTTGTTGTGTTCATCTTTAGGGTAGAAGAGAGAAGTGTTTCATTTAAAATAGGCATACTACTTTCTTATATGATTTTT
This sequence comes from Lissotriton helveticus, assembly GCF_964261635.1. Taxonomy (NCBI): domain Eukaryota; kingdom Metazoa; phylum Chordata; class Amphibia; order Caudata; family Salamandridae; genus Lissotriton; species Lissotriton helveticus. Next base: position 700,596,686 of record NC_136068.1, read on the forward strand.
TTTAATTTGTATTATTGACTTGAAAGTTTTTAGTTCTATTAATTTTATTTGTTTCACAGTTAATGAAATCATTATGTTTAACTATGTTTCATTAATTAAATTGTTTGGATCTGTATTTGAATGCTTTATTTTGCACAAAAAAATAGGAGTGGAATAATATATCTGAACGCTCCAACGTCTGACTACTCCAAAGTCCAAGACTATCCATACTATTGCTCAGATTGGATTGGGCATAGTAACTCTAACAGCTCCAAAGTACATCACTTCTCCTACTGTTGCTAATATTGGCATGGGAATAGTAAATCTGTCTACTCTAAAATCTACCAACGCATACATTGGAGTGGAAACAGTAAATCTAATACCTCTAAATTCCAACACATTACCTAAGTTTGCATATATTGGAGAAGGGATTTCAAACACGTTTCCTGCTGTTGCTCACATTAGTGTGTGAATACTAAAGCTAGACCTTCTAAAATCCAACACTTTCTTCATTGTTACTTGGATTGGAGTGGGAATAGTAACTCTAACTCCACCGAAGTCCAACACTTTCCCCACTGTTGCGAAGGGAGGAGAGGGAAAAATAAATCTGATACTTGCAAACTGTAAAACTTTCTCTACTGATGCTTAGATTGGAGTCAGAATGGTAATTGGGCCTGCTTCAAAGCTTATATTGGAGTGTGAATAGTAATCCTGACTCCTTCAAAGTCCAACACTTTCCTTCTTATGCCTTAGTTTGGATTGTTTATGAAATAAAATAATTTGCAATTTTTTCCTTTGTTTAAATTTTTTTAATATTGTTTATATAATTTGCTATGTAGGTTTGTTTTATATGTAGATATATGTATATTTAAATCTATACATATACACATATAAATATATATGGTAATTGATTTTGTCTAATTGTTATTTTGAAAAATAATGCAATGTCTAAAAAACAAATGTATTCCCTATATTCCCACACGCTCCCTCAGGTCCAGTGACCAGGACTTGCTATTGTGTCCCTCGGACGAAGAAGGCTAGACACGGTGGTAAGGCACTGTCTGTGGCTGGACCCTCTCTATGGAACAGTCTCCCTGGAGCCATCAGACAGTGCCCAGAACACCTACAATTTAGGAAACAACTTAAAACCCATTTGTTCCAACTTTAAACATCTAATATAGCTAAGTTTCTATTCATCTTACCGTTGTGGCTCCCAAAGCGCAGAGATACTCTTCCGGGAGTCGAATCAAGCGCTATACAAACCCGCAAATAAATGTATTCTTTATTCATTTTTCATTTGTTAGTAAATTTTTGTATTTATTTGTAATTATATTATTATTTTAAACTTTCATATCTAATTCGAATTATATATAATGGTGTCTATTAAAAATTCAATATACTTACCTGCTTTTTGATGATACTCTGGTCCACAACTTTTTTGAACCGATATTTTTGTAATTTGTACACTTCAGCATAAACACAATATTTTAGTTCTGAAACTTTGTTCTGCAATATTAATATATTGCAACATTTGTGTTCCCAATATTTTCTCATACAATCCATACTACAAAGTGGAGCTTGTCAATAGGTCCCTATGAGTTGCCACAAATTGCAAACGTGCATCACTGTTATTTGCACTTGATTCGTAAACTGAGAGCGCTTTCATTTTGGTTTATTGGCATAATTCTTGTCCGTGCCAGACTCTGCTCCTAAAACTAACTTGAGGCCCTGGCACTTATTTTTTTAAAAACATTTTTATTACAATTTAAACACTGTTGAAGAGGTGACAAATCATCACCATTGTACCCCTTAGCACAGAAAAAAACAGTGAACTGTTCAGTGCAGTATAATATAAGTCCCCTGAGTCTCCCACATCTCACAGATATTCATTGGTCTTGGGCTCAATGGGGGCTCCCTGAATTGATGTGGCTTCCAAAAGGGTTGGGGTCCCCTGCGCTGCAGGGTCTGCAGGGGCCTATGTTATTCTCCTGATATGAATTTTGTGTTACTTTGAAAACTTGCGATTAATTCTATACTGTAATACGTTTTTTGGTTAGTAAATAAAGGGACTATATAAGGTGACTAAACCAACTAGTATCAAGGTGCACAAAGGCTGTAATTTTTATCTAAGTTACAATACCGTACTAGGCCTCCTGAGCAAATGTTGAGCGATTTGCTTAAACTGTTGAAAAATAAATCTGTACACTATTTTAGGAAACATAATTTTAGAGCCCACGTATTACACATTGTAACACTTAGTACTCAGAGTGAAAGACGGAGCCTTTGATATTTTATTGAACAATTTTTCTTTCTCTTGACATATCTCCCGGACACTAATGCCAAATAATTATCTTGAAAATTAACATCCGGTTTGGATGCTTTTGTATGTATCCTGATTCATTCCTTTACTGTTTTTTTGGACGTTTTCAATATCAACAGGGCATTCTCTTTTTCAGGTGTTGTATGCCAGCAAGCTGTGCAGACAGCATGGCGTCAAGGCAGCCACTACAAAGTGCCCGTTAATTACCAAAAACAATAATAATGGAAAGAGCGAAAGTAATGCATCTCCCAGCTGCTAAGGTATTTGCCTCGGGGTATCTCAATTAGCCAGCTTCGAAATTAATAAAGCTGTGGGGACGAAGGAAAAACGTAAAGGTAGGAAGAAAATGTATAGGGAGGCCGAAATGATGGTGGCAAAAGCTGCATTTCTGATTTCTCAATTTAACCTATTTACAGCACCTAATTGCCTCATATCACGTCCTTTACAACATTCAAAGCTAGCAAACTTAAACTTAACAAGGCAGGGAAATAAAGTTACTACTTTCCTAATGCATTCATCAATGTTGCCTAAAAAACAATTACGCTGTGGTTTGTAGAAGACTCATTTGGGGCCCAGTTGTGCAAGAGCGGTTGACAACAGGTGGAACGCTGGCGAAGAACAGGTTTCTAAGCCAACCAATAGTGCATGGCAAAGACATTAGGGACTTTCTACAAAGTGCATTTTGTACGACACAACGTAGTACTGCAGCTGGACTACTCACAGACCTACTGGAGAGCACCCCCGCCTCTCCTATTTTTGCTGTGCAGAGATCTCTGCATATATATGACTGATGCTCTATTAATGTCTGGCTTTGGGGTATGGGCCTGAAGAAAAGTATAGGCACCCAAGCCAGTTAATTTTCAGGAGGCATAGTCACAAAATTTACAATATAAAAAAAATCATCACATGATAAATTCATAAGCATGTGTGTATTTTTACATTCATTAATTCAACAAGCAGTTAGCATGCAAATATATATATGTGAGAATTAATTGGCATTGTTAGTATTGATGCAGAAATCATTGTCCAGTCAAACACACTTCAAATGTTATAAAGCTCATCCAACTGACCACCTTATTGCTGCGCCAGAGCCTTCAGCTCTCCAAACAAGGTAGGGTGCGCCACTCTTAAAGCGTGACACATCATTGGTTGCATCCAGCCGCGGCCCTGCGGAGGGAGTTCCGGTGAGGCAGAAAGGCGGGGCAGGGGGTGCTAAAAACCGGAATATGGATAATTGGAGGTAAGTAAACAATTGAATAAATAAAACGAATTTCGTAGCGTGCCCTGCATCGTTTTATTAATTAAATTGTTTACTTACCTCCAATTATCCATATTCCGGTTTTTAGCACCCCCCCTGCCCCTCCCCTGCCCCGCCATTCTGCCACCACCGGAACTCCCTCCACGGGCCGTGGCTGGTTGCATCTAATGCTGCCCCTGCTTTTTCTGCTGGGCAGTGGCAGCCGGCAATTTTAAGAGAGTGGGGGCAGATGGACGGAACACACACGCACATGCACACATACACACTCACAGCCATGCATTCACACGCGCACACACACATCCATTCATGACACTCATTACTAAACATTCATCCATACACACATGCACACACCAGACAATGATTTTAAAAAAAAACACACACACTTACCTGCAGCTCTGCCTCGGAGGTCTCAGGAGGCTAGGGACTGCTGCCTTCCCCTCATAGGCTGGAGGAAAGGCAGCAGTCCAAACGTCATCACAGAGTGGGATGGGGTTAGTGAGACTGCTGACCCCACCCACTTTGTGATGAAGTGTCACTGATTGACACTCTACCCTGGGCGCTTCAGGGCTTAAAACTGAAGTGCCCAGGTGCAAGGCAATCAGTGAGGCTACCAGCAGCGGCCCGTGGAGGGAGTTCGGTGGGGCAGGGAGGCGGTGCGGGGGAGGGGCAGGGTGGGGGGTGGTAAACAACGGAATATGGAAAATTGCAGGTAAGTAAACAATTGAATAAATAAAACGGATTTCATAGCACGCGCTGCATCGCATTTTGGCTCCTCCAACCGTTTCCTGCAGTTTATACTGCATGACCTACAGATCTCCTGATGAGACACATTCCTGCCAATGGCTAAACAGATCTGTTTTTTGTTTTTAGGGATTTTACCTGCAAATAAATAAGAAATAAGAACAAAGAAAGAAGTCCAATTAACAAGCAGGTAATGGGAAACATCACACATTTAAACAATTCCATAATGAAACCATGTGTGAAGTTATAGTTACAAATATCGGTTTGATATTTGATCACTGGCCGATGAATTATATAATTTTTTTAGGGCAACACAGAAACGTTTGTTAGAACACTAGGGCCTTATTTATAGCTTAGCAGACAGGATGCTCATTCCATCACAAACATGGATATATTGCACTATGTCCATCTGAATGTTGGTACCCTGGGTGTGTGTTCAGCGATTCCACACCACAGCCAGGCAACAACCAGAGCCTGACAGAGTGAAATTCTTTTGTTTTTATATCCGCAGTTTCCACTCTGATGGGCTATGGTCAGCATCTGCCTATGACGTAGGCAAACCTGGGCATTCATCCAGGGCACTCTTATTGAAAAGTTCACAGTCCACCCTACTCGAAAGAAAGTGGTAGAAATAATTTATTTTGCAAACAGTACACTTCAACAAATTTGTAGTGACGTATCCTGTGTGTCAATATCAAAATGAGGACCAGACTGTACATGGCACGTTTACTACAACAGGCATTAGATCTGCCACATTACAGTCAGAAATCATGTCCAACAAAATTAAAATTATTGCTAAAATTACTAAAAATGTATAGCCTTATTTAGTTCCACCTACCTAACCCTCTGCTGGTCCTTATAGTTGGCTGTAGTTGGTCAGAAACAGCTTCATAAGAATTTCCAACTCCTCCAGTGAAGCTGGAGACCCTGTCACTTGTTCCTTCAGCAACAGTGTGTCCAGGAGGATATTTCTACTACAACTGTGGAAGAGGCCTTTTACAGATGATGGTTCGAAGGGAACCGACCTCAGAACATATTGTCAATATGATGGACTTTTAGTCAATGGACACTTACATGATGGACGATGAATTCCATCAATTAGGTAGCCATTTAACCAATGAGGGACTGTGGTCACCCCAAAAGGTAGGTACATGTTGCTTTTCTAGACCGTTGTCCATGACGGACACATTAGGCATCCACCATGTTTGGTCCTCCTTCAAAACCCCATCATTGTCACAATAGGGTATGCCTGACAATATGACAAACTGGTGGTAGGTTATAGACGGAAACATACGTCATCCATTTCGTTTCTTCCGTTAGTCTCTATTAAAATGAATACAGCTACACCATCTGCCATGTAATTTCAGAAATTTAAGTTTGATGGAAGTTTAAAAAAGTATTAAATAATGTTTAAAAACGTGTTTTATTATGCGGAAATAATATAAAGATATATAATATATTTACTGTATTTAAAAATGTATACATAGGCACTTTTAAATGTAGTGAATTGAAATACAATAATATTTTTACTAACATCGCATTCAAAAAGTGTTTGAGTGTGTTTTTAAAAATAGGTTACTTAAGAGAGATTCAAATTAAACCCATCATTTATTTTGTCATTGGCAAATTAGGTTGTTTTTAGAAATCTTTTTATTGTATTTGTACATTTTGAGCATGAATTTACATATGCTGACTGACCCAGCCAAACATTATGTCATATATTCTGGATACACAAGATACACAGAAAATGGAAGCAATATGAGCTTGTCAAGACAATTTAGTCTTACTTTTAACAGCAAAATGCCTACAGAAAGACTCATCCAACTTTTTCCGGAGCAAAGTCTGTGTTTCTATTACCCCATGAGCTCCCCTTCATCGTGGTGCCAGTTTCTAATAATACATACTCTCACAAACCTGGGAGCCTTCCTACCATCGCCGGTGATCCCAGATCTGGTTGAATTTCCCCTTACCTTGTAATTAGATTCTTTGGCCTATTGTAATTGTATTGTAATTGAATTTATATAGCGCTTACTACCCCTGACGAGGCGTCAAAGCGCTTTTTTGGCGAGTAGCACGCTACTCCGGGACCCATAGAGGATTAGTGTTGAATTAGTATAGTGAAACATGCAAATACATTTTAAGTGGTGGATAGGTTAGTCAGTTATTTGGATTTTGAATGATAGCAGAAGGATAGAAGTAATTTCAGTGGTGGATATTAGTCAGTTACTTGGAGTGAGAAGGATAGCGGAGGGATAAAAGGGGAAGAAAGATGTGCAATCATATAGCACTTGTTACCCCTGATGGGTGTTGATTCACTTTTCTGGCGAGTAGCATGCCACTCTGGAACCCATAAAGGATTACTGTTGAAAATGAGTATAGTAAAAAAATATGAAGTAATTTGCGTAGTGGATATGTTATTCAGTTATGTGGGTAGTATATTAGTATAGTTTAGTATGGAATTTGAGAAGTGAACATGTTAGTCAGTTAATTTCGATTGAAAAGGATAGTGAAGGGATAAAAGAGTGAAAGATTTTTTTTTTAGGTCTTAGCAATAGGAGGAGGCTTTGGATAAGTAAAAAGGAGTTTTGGATGGGAGGACTCAGAGGAAAGAGTTTAGAAAGGTTTGTTTTAGGGGATCGGTATAGTAAAAGAGGTGTCAGATGATGCAAGGAGGGGTAGATTAGGAGAGAGTCTAGAAAGGGTTATTTTGGCAATCATAGTAGTGGCATGGGTTTGGGATAAATGAGAGAGTGGATGTAGAGGATATATTGATAGATGTATAGGATGAGAGATAGGGTAGTGCATTGGAAGGAGTAGTAGAAGGAGTTTGAGATGAGTCAGAAGGTTGGGCTAGAAGATATATTGAGCGAAGTATAGGCTGAGAAATAGGGTAGGGCATTGGAAATGCTAAATTAGAAGAAAGTGATAAATATATAGATCCATAATTACATTGAAAGTATATAGATACATTAACAAGGTAAGTATATGTAGATTAAAGATATTGACAGAGGCACAGGATGAGAAATAGGGTAGTGCATTGGATATTCTTTTTCAGGAGAAAAGTAAAAGACACATAGATCCAAGTACATGGAAGCTACATAGATGCACAATGGAAGTATGTTCATGTAGACCAAAGATTATTTTTATTTATTTATTATTATTATTTTTTCTCTCAACAACATAATTATTTTACATGTTTATACAAAGTAATTCACAAAGATAGGTACATATCTATAGTGGAAAAAATGCTTGTATACAGAGGGATATGCTGTAAATTTCTGTTTGCCTATGGTGCTTATGTGGGAAAGAGTCAAATCTTGAGTAGTTTTCTGAAGATAAGGTGGTTGTCGGTGGACCTTATGTTGGGGGCTAAAGAGTTCCATAGTTTGGATGCTTGAACAGAGAAGGATGTGCCACCCATGTTTTTTTTCTTGTATGGTGGAATTTTGAGGCAAGATGCTCCTTTAGAGCGGAGGTTTCTTTGTTGAATGTGTTTGGTGATTTTATTCCTGATGAAGAGCGGTCCCATTCCATGTATTGCTTTGTGGGTGATACCAAGCAGCTTGAACGTGGATCTTCTGGCAACTGGTAACCAATGCAGGGCTTTCAAGGCAGGGGAGATGTGGTCTCGCGGTTTGCTATGCAAGAGTAGTCTGGCAGCCGAGTTCTGAATCCATTGTAATCTTTTCATGGTCGTTAAAGGTGATCCATGGTAGAGGCTATTGGCATAATCGAGTTTGGACAGAACACAGGAGATGGTAGCTTGGACCTTGTGTGGAAATCCCGAATGAGGGAAAATTAGTTGCAGCATTTTTATAGTAGCAAAGCTTGATCGTGCTAGTTTATCCACTTGGGAATTCATCGACAGCTTGGAGTCGATGGGCATTCCGAGGTTTCTTACTTCCTTTGATACTTTAGGGAGTGATCTCAGTTCATCAGGCCATGCGGCAAGCGGGTTGTAATGTTTCCAATCGTCACACATGAGTATTTCAGTTTTTGAAGCATTCCATTTGAGATGGCTCCAGGTCATTCACTGATCCATGGCTCTTAGACAGCTGAAAATTGGTGATTTTCCAATGTCTTTGGGGCATTCCAGTTGAAGGAGTATTTGTATGTCATCTGCATAGTTATAGCATGTGAGGTGAAATGTATTGATCAGTACTGGTAATGACTTCATGTAGATGTTGAAAAACATGGGCCAGATGATAGAACCTTGAGGGACCTCTGCTTTTGTGGAGTAAGGTTTGGACGAGAAAGGTGGGGTATGGATGACATTAGTTCTGTTTCGAAAGTAGGACGCTATCCAGTCTAAAGCAGTTCCCTCTATGCCAGCTTCATAGAGTCTTTGTTTCAGAGTGTCATGGTCAACCGTGTCAAAGGCAGCTGAGAGGTCCAAGAGGAGTAGCGCAGCAACCCCGTTGCTGTCAACTGTATTCTTTAGGTCATCTCAAATGGCAAGGAGTGCAGATTCAGTGCCTCTTCCTGGAAGGATTCCTGTTTTGAAGTCTGAAAGTATATCATTCTCTTTAATGAATTGTGACATCTGGGCGAACGCTGCTCTTTCTGTCAGTTTGCCGAGGAACGGTCCATTTGTAATGAGTCTGTAGTTGTCAGGGTTCAGCGGGTCCAAGTTTGTTTTCTTCAGTAAAGGGCGTATGTATGACTTTTTGAGTTCTTCTGGAAATATTCCAGTAGTTAAGGAATCGTTGATGATTCTTCTTACTGGAGTGGCGGCAGAGGTTGTTAAAAGAATTGTCTTGAAAGTTTGTGGCGGACAGGGGTCAGAAGGGCTACAGGCAGGCCTGGTTGCTTTGACCAGGTCCATAAATTCATCGTGTGAGATGTGTTGGGAGGAACAGAGAGGCATGATTAGAGCATTCTTGGATTGTTGTTTTGTACAAGGGTTAGTGCTGGTGCTTTGTTTCTGTTTTAAGTACGATTCCAATGTGTCTGCTTTGTCTGTGTAATGATTTGCCAGTTTGTCTGTGAAATGTTGAGTAACAGGATGAGTTCCTTCCAGCCAATTTGGTTTGCGAAATTCATTGAGTATTTTATAGAATTCTTTATATGCACATTTAGCGTTTTGAATTCTGTCTGAATAGTACCTTTTCTTAGCTTTTTTGATAGCCGACTTGTATAATCTGTTAATTTTCTGTAGGTGCAGTTTGTCGTTTGTTTTGAGCCAGGTACGTTGCAGCTTGCTAATTTAATGTTTTATGTCTTTTATTTCTATGTTTCTTCAAGGCGCTTTTTTTCTATTGTTCTGTTGTGTGGTTTTGAGTGGTATCAGGATTTCAAAAGCTTCCTGTACCCACTCATATAGATTTTGAACATAATTTATGCTTTCCAGATTTGTACTGGATGTTAGTTGTGTTTCCAAGTGTTCCAAATTGAGTTTGTTCCATGGCCGATAGGTGGATGTGATAGAGATCGCAGGTCACCCTACCAATATTTTCACCAACTTCGGTCTCGGGCCCATATACTTCAATTCACCATTTGCATTGATCCGATGACCTTACAACCTACTACCAATAATCATGAGTCCCTTTCTACTATTTCCAGTGTACCCGACTTACCAACCACTGTTACGGGTACCTATGACCACGATGGGTCAGGGAGCTAGCTGTAAAAGGAAAGGCAGAAGAAATACAAACCCAACATATAAATTTTGATTTTCTATAAAATGACCACGGACAACTGGAAGTTTTAAAAGATTTATCTAGATTTCATTTTCATAAAGTATTAGACTTACAGTTAGGAGACAATCAATGATCAGGATAACGAAAAGCATATAGCTATTAAAGAACAGTGTAAGGGCAATCATTTAAGTTTTCTAAGTAATAGTGAAACAGGGAACACGCTAAGTGGAGTAAAAATGGTAAAGCAAGAATAAACTTTTATAAATGGGCAAACTTATGCACAAATAGAATTAAGCTATTGGGTATACTTCATAAACCTAACTAAGAACTCTGGAAAATCTTAAACAGCTTATAAAATGAGCAAAGGTGAAAATACGCTATAAATCAAAGTTCAGCTTTATGGAAATCTGCAATGGAGAAAATGATTTCTAAAAGGTAGGGTAACATAGGAACACGCTATGAAATCAAATGGAAATGACTTTTGTGATATGAAATAGTTGCGACAAAAGCATGGAAAATTATCATATGCAAAGATATGTCTTTATTGAAGCAAAGACAGAAAATTAGAAAAAGGTGCAGTTTTAAAGGGTTTCGGTACGATATTTACCTAGACTGGTGTGAAAACCAACCCTGGCCACGGGTCAGTTAAGGACAGGAAAACCCTCAAGGATGGATAACCCTCAATGGGACACCAGGTGCAGAATGGACACCCCAGGACAGGACAGGAAAACCAGATTAGGATCAGGACAGGACCACCAGGATACGACCAACACCCGCAGTTAGGAAGCAACGCCTGCGCTCCACCCTCTCTGCAGCTATCAGTCAGGACCCCGATTGGGTCAGCGAATTCCCCAGCAAAGTGCTCCGCCAGCACTTAAGGTTTAGTAAAACCTTCAGAGTCTATGGTCAAATTCGGACAGAGTGCTCCGCAGCACCACTGTATCAGGTCACCTATTGAGTGCGTTGGGTCAGTGACAGGTCAGCTATTCGGACAAGTCGGACAATTCCTCTAGCTGAACCCAGGCTAGATATACTGTTTTTGGGTCAGTGTACCACCCCCAAATGTTGCAAAGTGTCAGAATCCCAAATTTCGATTGGTCCTAAGGTAGGATGGGTTAACACACCAATCAGAACAGACTTTTCTAAGGCACAATTTGCATGTTATGGGTCCGCCTAGCAGATTTGGGGTTCCCATGACCTATTCTACAGAATACAATAGCAAGTTAAACAATGTATCTCATGTGGAACATGTCGATTTCTCTTGCTGGGTGAAGGTGCATCTTCCCAGGTGCATTTTGGCTGCTGCCTCTGGTTGGCAATCATTCAATGCCACCTTCCACACATCGGGCATGCGCAACAGGGACCTTCAAGATGGTTCTCGCTTCACTCCGACCCCCCCCGGTCACCGTGATACATGAAAAGTAAGCGAAAACAAATTAAAACATAGAAATAAATGCATGTATTACATTTTATGATTTTGTACTTCAGGTTTATCATTATAAAAATATGCTATGCTGTTAAGGGTAAGTGCAACAGACAATATCACAAGAGCAGCTGTGCAAGCTTCACCTCGTTATTACAAAGCGCAGCCATTTTGTGGCTATTACGCATGCGCACCCTTTCCCTCCACAATGCAACTACGTCAGGTCACGTGAGTGTGCCTAACGCATGCGCAGAAGCAAATGTCAAGCAGCGGCCATTTTATTCACAAGGATTACTCGTATTAGTAAACCACATAGGCAAGCATCACTATGATACACACGCACATTCAAAATACATAGAATTAGTAAAAACGAAACAATTGGGATTATAAGATTATAACAGATTTCGAGGTTCTTGAGTCGAGCAAGTCGCGATGCGAAATCTTGCTCTATCAATCCCCTCTTTGATGATATTTACTATCATCACAAAATAACGGAACCAGATGCCAACTTTTCTTTCACACTTTATACAACTCTATCTCCTCTAACAGGCGATTCAGTTTCTTTTTCTCGTTTTTAGTAGGGTGAGAATCTTTCACCTTTTTGTAAATCTTATTATTCATTTCTTCCAATTCAAGCTCATCCGCACCTCGTTTCACACCTCTCGCATTCACTTGGTACTTTTTTGTGTGTTTCCGACATTTGCAACCGATGAATATGAGAAATATGATGAAACCTATCACTCCAATTGGCATCAGTACCTTAAACAATAAACTTTTACCTAAATTAGCAAACCAATGACCTACATTTGAGAGACCATCAACTAGTCTCTTCCAGGCACTATCAACCTCGAGTGGTTTTAGTTCCTTTTCCAAATTAGTAATGTTTTTCACATATCTTTTGAGCTGCACACTTTTGTCCGGAATGTAAGTGCAACAATGTTGCGCCTTCAACATCCGGCAGACTCCGCCCTCTTTTGCTAATAAGGTGTCAAGAGCAAGTCTGTTCTGCAAAACCATTGATCTGATCGCAACCATTTCGGTATTGACCAACAGAAATCCATGAGCTGTGTCAGTAGACAGCACATCCAATATTGTGGATAATTTGCAAATGCTGTGAGTGTTCAGAACCATTCCCACTCCAGGTATCAGTGCACTAAAAATATTACCCATTATTTCACCTACGCTTTCTCTTTTACTACGCACTAAGCCATTAGTATTTTCATTGCTTCCAGCAATTTCATTCACATGGTATATTTTCGGGAAGACAATGCCAAAGTAGCAGCTTCCATACCAGTGATCCGGCAATTTGAAATAAGCCTTGTCTCCACATATATAATAAATTCCAGGAAACACAGGTTCTGACCCATTTTTGAATCCCCAACCTCCAATTACCTTGTAATTGTGCTCACATTGACTGGAACCAATGAAAATGTTATTATAATAACTAGTTCTTTCGCGGTGAAGACAGAGTTTCCCTTTCCTTTCGAAATCCAGCAACAAGGCAGGACCCGCCCCACCACTTGGGGTGCTCTCCATGTTCTCAGCCCATTTAGGAGTTTTCTGTCTCTTGTCATTAGCCTTTCTTTGGAAACTCTCCCTTCTTTTTTCTGCCATGTTTAGAAATACTTTCTCTTGTTCATGTAATGAACAGGTCAAGTTGTCTCTGTGTGCTTCATTTAAGTCTATGGTACCTATAGTCAGGAAGTATTCTCCCATATAACGTGTAACGTCACCTTTAGTATGTACAGGATTTAGATTTCCACGTATAGGGAGTTCAGAAAATATTACGTCTGCGTTAGAGTAATAGTACTGTAACGGTCCTCTTTTGTAAAATAAGCTTGCTAAAATGCTACAGGAAATGCCATAGGTCAAAGGTAGGTGATGATAAGTCACGCCTTCAGCTACAGAAGTAGGTAGCTTCATGCAGACATAGCAGTCTTCTATTTCCATAGTTTCTACGTAATGCACTAACAAATTTGCGAAAACGTTTAAATTAGCTGGTTCTTAACTCCGTGGTAATGTAGTCCTTCCTCATCTGATGCTTCTAAGTCTCGTTTTGTCTGTCTGAGTGCCTTTTCACGTCTTTCTACACTTCGTGTTGTCAATTCTTCAGTGTCAGTGGTCTGAGTAGGATCAATGTTAGTATTTTTGCTTACCATAAAAGGAATGAAAACTGTTAATCCTATCCAAACTATTATTACTATAGCTATACTACATATACACACTTTGCAGCATGTTTTGCAACAACTGCGACTATGCCTTCCATTCACTCTTGAATCATACATTTTGGCTCAGAAGAAGTTTTCCAACCCCTCTTTGTAACTTTACACAGGTAGCTTACTCTGTGCAATTTCAGGTGAGCTCGTCTTCTTCAGTAGACAAATCAGCAATCTGTTCTTCGTCACTTTCGTCAGTTATATCAAGATCCTCAAAGTTTTCCAAGATAAAGTAGGTCCACTCAGGATCCTGGTATTTTTCGTTCAGTCTTTTTATTCGATCACTCCTTCTTTTGGAGCTTTCTCCAATTTTCTCTGCAATCCGTGGACTTCTCCTTTTGTCTGCAAGTTTCTCTTCTACTGTTTTTATTCTCAGCCTTAGTCTCTTAATATATCTTGGTTCGATATTTTTCTTTTTCTTGAGTCTCTTGGTTGGTACTGTAATTTGGCTTTCTTCTAATGTTCTTTTGTTTTCATTTGTTTGTGGCACTTCTTCTGTCTCTTCCCTTCCTGTCTGACTAGTCCCAGGTCTTGTATCTACTTCTTCTGCCTGGTTACTAAACTGGCCTGGTTCAGGTGAATTTTGATTTTGGCTTTCAAATGTCTCTGTTTCTGTGTCCTGAACACGTTCTTCTAATTCTATCTGATCCTGTTCGAGCACTTCGATCCCTTGATTTTCTTCTGCTCGAACCTTTACACTAGTACTAATCTGTCCCTTTTCAATTTCAGGAGTTAGTGGAGGTGTGTCAATCACTTGTTCTGTCCCTATCTGACCTTCCTCCTCGTCCTCAGATTTGATGTGAATCTCAATGATCTGAGGGTCTTCGCCTGTGCCTGACTCGACCTCTCTATTCCACTCTCTGTCTTCATAAATTCGCTCTCTTGTTCTGATTGGGTCTCCAATGAGATCAATTACGGGTATCCAATCGTCTTGGCTGGTGCTCGGTTGCTCGTCATCAGCTACTTCCGGACCAACGTCTACAGGACCCTCAACTGGACTGGCGCTCGGCTGTGCGTCATCAGCTACTTCAGGACCAACATCTGCAGACCCCTCAGCTGGACAACCTTCAGCTCCATGCTCCTCGTCTGGTATCACCTTCTGGGTATGGCTGGCATGGATCCACTTGGGAACGCCTGCACACTTCACCGCTGTCGTTGTTACCAGGATTACTTGCCGTTTTTTCCCCCACCTCGGTTCAAGGCAACTCGAACGAGTGTGTTTCTTTATTTTAACCCAGTCACCAGGAACCAATTTGTGAACTGGAGTTGTCGGGTTGGCGACGGCGTCTGCCCCAATCTGGCGAGTACTCAAGTACCAAATCATCAGAAATGCTTAACAGTTTGTATCCTGGTACCCATGCTTGTCTCATCACTCTTCCCATCAAGATCTCATGGGGACGCAGGCCTGTTTTTCGGTCTGGAATGCTTCTGAGTCCCATCAGAACAAGAGGTAAGGCATTTACCCAGTTCATGCCAGTAGAGTCACACATCTTTGCTAATCTGTTTTTTATGGTGCCATTGATTTGCTCTACTACTCCAGAAGCCTCTGGTCGATGTGCACAATGCAGCTTTTGTGTGATCCCAAATGCTTTGCAGAGCTGAGCCAATATTTCATTCTGAAAATGTCCGCCTCTATCTGATTCAATAATGACTGGAACCCCGAACCTAGGTATCAATTCTTTCAATAACAATTTGGCAACTGTTATGGCATCATTCTGTGTGGCAGGGTAAGCTTCCACCCACTTTGAAAATAGGCAGACAATGACAAGGACATATCCTTTTCCCTCACAACGAGGCATGGTGATGAAGTCAATCTGTATTCTCACAAAGGGACCCCCTGATTTCCCAATTTTTCCCAGTTCAACTACTGTTCTTTTGCCAGCGTTGAACTGCTGACATGTCAAGCACCTCTGGCAAAGGGATTCTGCTACCTTCCTAAACTTTGTGTTATACCAGGTCTGTTGAAATACCAGAACCATGGCATCCCTACCAATGTGTGATCCTTCATGTATTAATCTGGCCATAGGGGCAAGCAGGTGTCTAGGTAACACAGGCATACCATCTGGGCCCACAATGACACCATCCTCACGCCTTGGTCGACAACCAAGTTCCTTCCACTTCTCTTTCTCTTCCCAGGGCACAGCATGCTGCCATTCTCTCACTTCATCCCAAGTAGGCACTTCTTCAAACACCATAAGTTGGCAGCTGTTTCCAGTCCCTCCCAGTCTGATATTTATTGACATGCGATCCATAGCACATTGTTTTGCCACTCGATCAGCAAAATCATTTCCCAAAGATACAGGGTCAAGGCCCTTTTTATGAGCAACACATTTGACCACTGCCAATTCTTTCGGTAATTGGATTGCCTCTAGAAGGTCTTGTACAACCTTCCCATTTCGAATGGGGGTACCTGATGAAGTCAGGAATTCTCTTTGTAGCCATAATTGGCCAAAGTCATGCACAACCCCATAACAGTACTGGCTATCAGTATACACTGTTTTTTTTTGTCTTTTCCCAATTTGCAAGCTCTTATCAGGGCAATCAATTCGGCTACTTGTGCAGACTTTACTCCAAATAAACAGGATGCTTCTTCAATTTTGTTTAACGTAACCACAGCGTAAGCAGCACTTAGGCCTACAAGTTCGTGCCTCATGCATGAACCATCCACAAACCATTCCTCATCATGTTTAGGCAAAGGTGTTTCTTTAATGTCTGGGCGAGGTTTAGTACTGAACTCTGTCAGGTCAATGCAGTCATGCTCATTCTCTACCTTATCTTCCATTATCATTGAGTCAGGGAGCAGGGTGGCTTAGTTCAAAATATTACACCGGGTATTGACTATATTGGCAGCACCCATGAGAATTCTCTCATATTTAGTCAGCCGACTAGGGGTGAGATACTGAGTTTTTTTGCGAGTCAAAAGAATCACAACTGCATGTGGAACATACACAGTTACAGGATGTCCCATGACAATGGACTCACTCTGTTCTAAACTTGTGCAAGTTGCAGCTACGGCTTTCAGACACCCAGGTAATCCAGCAGCCACTGGATCCAAAGCGGCAGAAAAATATGCCACAGGCCTTCTGGTCAAGCCATGCTCCTGAGTCAGGACTGATAATGCACAATTATCACGAGTGTCACAGAATAGGCCAAACTCCTTGGAATAGTCAGGCATCCCTAGAGCAGGGGCTGTACACAGACAATCTCGCAACTGTGTGACGGCTGTTAAGCTCTCATCGTCCCATTCTACTGGGTCCTTTGCTCCTTTGTTTGTCATATTTATCAAAGGTTTTGCCAGGACTGCAAATCCCACAATCCATTGCCTGCAGTAACCTACAACTCCAAGGAACATTCTGACTTCTTTCTGAGTACGGGGTAACTGCATCTTTTGAATAATTCTGACTCTCTCGGAGGTGACCTTTCTGATGCCTTTTTCTATCTGGTGCCCCAGATATTTCACTGACTTCGTACAGAACTGTAATTTTTCAGGGGCCACTTTATGTCCCTTTTCACTTAGGTGATTCAGTAGGGCAATGGTGTCAATCACGCAATCCCTATGACTTTTGGACGCCACCAATAGGTCGTCAATGTATTGCACCAAAACAGACTTTCCAGGTAAGACTAGAGATTCAAGACATTTTTTCAAGATCTGATTAAAGATAGAGGGGCTTTCTGTATACCCTTGGGGAACCCTATTCCAGACATACACGTGACTGTTGAAAGCAAATGAGAAAATAAATTTGCTGTCTGGATGCAATGGGATCGAAAAGAATGCGTGACATAGATCTATCACGGTGAACCATTCAGCATCCCAGGGAATCTGATACAGGATCACTGCTGGGTTCGGGACAATAGGGCAACAAGGGACCACAATTTTATTTACCTTTCTCAGGTCCTGCACTACTCTGTATTTGCCACTAGGCTTTTTGATGCCCATAATGGGTGAATTACACGGGCTACTCATTACTTCCTGTATGATATTTGCTTCTAACAATTTCTGTATTTCAATGGCAACACCTGCTCTCACTTCGGCACTCATTTTGTAAGGCTTAGTGTTGGGGTAAACTGCATCTTCTTTCATGGTTATTTGTATGGGGTCTACGTTTTTCATCAATCCTACATCCTTTCCAGTAAAGTCCCATACTTCTGGTTTCACTGTCTGTTGAAGTTCTGTAGGTAAGTCCTGTATAGTCATTCGCTTTATTTCCGAGTCAGGTCTGACTAACATTAATTTGTAAATACCATCTTCATCTGGGGTCTGAATTTCGACACCCTTTGGTGTGCAAAAGATAGTGCAGTTCATTTTGCACAGCAAATCACGTCCCAGTAAGTTCACTGGACTGGTATCGCAAACGACAAATCTGTGCATTTCTTTAAAGTTCCCTATTGAGATCTCCATTGGTTCTGTAACGGGGGTACTAATCAATTGATTAGATACTCCCACTACTTGGATTGCTTCTCCCGAGAGGGGTAGGTTTGGGACGTCCGCTGTTCTCACAGTAGAACGGGTAGCACTAGTGTCCAACAGAAAAGTGACATCGTTTCCGTCAACCTTTCCTTCAATGTATGGCCCTGACTGGTCTACCGGCAAGGAGGCGCCAAGTACGCACTCCTTGTCCTCCCCTCTCAGGCCCCGTCAGTACTGGTCGTCACAGAAAAAAGTATCACTTAGTAAATACTGCGAAGTTGCTGCATTTCTGTTCTCATTTCCTCCCCAGATCTCTACGTCGTCACCCTGCGGTGATTTTCCCTTAAAACTAGGCTTTGGCGCTCGGGGCACTTGAATCGTTTTTACCTGTTGCTGGGTCTTTCTTGGCTTTTCATTCTGCGTCTGTGGAATTAAATCAGGTGTTTGGGCGTTATCATGCTGTAAATAGGGACATTCGTCTCGCCAATGTCCAATTTCTCCGCACTGGTGGCAGGGAAATTTCTTTTTAGCTTCCTCTCTGCTCATTTTTGCTCGGGGCTTTCCTCCACCCCCACCCCCAGGGCTTAAGTTCTGAGTATTTTTGTTTAATTTACTCAGTTGCTTTTCTTGCTGTTCTGCGAGCTTAACTTGTGCCCACATCACTTTCTCCTTTAAAGCCTTTTTCTTTTCTGCCATCTCATCCTCACAGTACTTTGCGTACCGTAGGACCTCATCCATTTTCTTGGACTGCCAACAAATTTTATTATCTTTTATCCACTGACAGATTTCGGGCCTTAAACCGTTTACAAACCTGTAAATGAAGTGGGTCATGTCCTTCATCTCGATGTTATCTATACCACTGTATGTTTTGAACACTTGTAACAACCTTTCATAAAAGGAGTGCACAGTATCATCCCTTTCCTGTGTCGTTCTATCTATCTTGGTCCAATCAGTTTCTTTTGCGGGCACTTTTTGTTTCAGGTGTTGAATTACTTGTTCATATTTTTTCATCACTTCTTTAAATGGTTCTCCTGTCGTTGAGTCCCTCAGGTATTCCTCACTAGGCCAAGCTATGGCTATTTTACACTCGGTCCACAAATCTACCGGGACCACAATGTCAAAGAACCCATCCAAATCTTTCCACAGGCATTTTTGAACCTTTACAAACCTTTCCACCTGCCTGTACCAGTCCACAGGCTTCTCTCGTAATTTTGGGAAATCATTAGTAAAGGACACAATGTCCTGTCTGGACCAAGGAACATGCACATATTTTCCACCTGGCACTTCGCGCATGGGGAGTAACTGTTCTGGTTTGTCAACTTCCCTTACAACAAATTCAGAAGTTACTTGTTTTGATCTGGCCTCATCTTTCTTTCTGGCCCATCTAGCTTTCCACTTTTCCACATCTCCCCATTTCTGCAACTCGGATAATAATTCTTTGACCTGTGCCTTTTTCCCGGACACATTTAGGTTTTCCAAATCTTTGTCTGAGAAATCTGCTCTGTACGGCTTCTGTAAAGGTTTCGATTTTGAGATATCTATTCCCTGCTAGCAGCGGTGTCTGTCAATTTTTCATGAAGTACTCGGGTGTTTCGGGTGAGACTTTTGCAAATAAACAGCATCTCTTCTTCAGAGTAGGTATTTAATCTGTCTAATCCTACGTTTCCTGCCATTAATTCTTCTATTTCTACTCTCAATTTGTAGAGATCTAAAGGTTTCGTTGGTGGAGTTTGTTTATCAAATTCTTGACTCCATCTTTCGATTTCTTCAGGAGTCACCAACGTGACACTCCTGGTACCCGAAGTCGATTCCATCTGAATCTCCCTCGTGTTGAAAGGGTTATGCCTTTTCTGCATCCTCTTTCCTGTGTTTCTAATAGGTAGATGCAGTAGTGAGACCTCGGACTCGCATTCACTTGTCTGGTCATCTACAATTAAGGGTTCTGGTCTTGGTGGTACTATAACTGGAGTAATGACTGGAGTTTTCGGACTCCCTTGACGGTCCCCATACAACGGAACCACTGGTCCGATAGTTACTGGGATTGTCAAGGCTTCAGGACTTGTATTCAACTGGGAGATTTTCTGAATTATTTCAGCTCTCTGTTTAGCTAGAGCATCTCGTTCCCTGTCCTCCAATATCCTTTCGACTGAATTGTCATGTAATATCTGAGGAGTTAAAATTGGAGCATAATTCGGGGCAGTGGGATGTGTCTCTCTTGGTCCTTCACCATAATTAGGCTTGGGAAATAAACTTCCCGTGCTTAGGGATCTTGGTTCTTCCTCATAAAGAGGATTTAAAATTGGCATTCCTGAACTTAGTGTCTCTCCTCACCTTCATAGGGAAGTCTAGCACAAGACCCCCTTTCTCGCGAGTATCTTGTCTCCCCACTAGTGGGTCTTTTTGGGTAAATCTCTCTGGGCTCTATGGGTCCTAGACTTTCAGTATAGGGAGGTATTTGGTAACCCCCTCCCACACTCGCGGACCTGGCCTCCTCCTGGGGAGGAAGGCTTCGGGAAATATCTCCTGCACTGGAAGGTCGGTGTCCTTCATTATAAGGAGGCGGACTTCTCATACACATGTCATCTAACAACTCATCATCCGACTCTCCAATGGGCACCCAATGTTTGCATTTTTCTGTCCTCTTCTCCCCCCCGGGAGGACCACCCGCTGGCATCATTGGAAACAGTCCCTCAACAATCATATTCTGTCTCCACTGTTTCATCTTTTTATCTCGGGTTTCTTGTTTCAGTTTGGGATAACATTTTGTTAATCCTTTATCCATTCGTGGCTTATCCCTTTCAAAAGCTTCAATCTCCCATAATTCTAGTGCTTCATACTGCGTTAATCTGGGTCTGGGATGCAAATCATTCATTCTGGTTCTCAAGTTAAATAAAATTCTGCCATTAAATGTACCGTCTAACGGAAAAGCCAATACTCCGTCATCCTTGGTGTACTCCACCCAATTTTCCAACCATACGCAGGTATGGTACCCTTTGTCAAACAACATGAAAGATGCGGGAGTATTTGGCGGTGGAATGACAACACCTTCTCGAGTCCTAATTGGTTTGTCCTTTTTGAAATAATTCTTAACTTTGTTCACAAGTGACAACTTCCTCTTATTTCCGTACATAATGTCGGTGTTATGTCCTTTCCACTGATCATTCTCAAACCCTAAATGCCTAGGATCTGGTCTAGTATGTGGTCTATACGTATGCCACATATAATTTCCTTCAAACGACTCTCTGTTTACAAAATCACTTCCAATCTAAATGCGTTTCTTATTTTCGTGCAACCAATGAAATGCACGAATTCAAATAATCTCGACCAATGGGTGCGCGGCCTCTTCACGAGACAGTTCTCACGCTTCGGCTCTCACCCCTCCTTCACAATTTCAGCTCCGCTACCAGCCCGCTGCGTCTACCAATCCCAGCGCGGCACAGAGTGACGTCAGAGCAGCTTCGCGACTGACTCCCTCCTTTACAAGGTAACGGAAACTTTCTTTCTTTCTAAAGTGCTTAGTGGTTATTTCACAACGAATACACATTCGCCACTGTACTCAAGTGTCTAGACAGAAAGAATTTCACTGCAAGTAAACTACTTCCATTTACTTTTCACACACTACGGATAGATCTCTTCCGCCTATCCTTCACTCCAGCATTAGGGAACCTGGTACTTCCTCAGACTCATCCACTTTCTGGGATATTTGCTAAGTCTAAAGTTTCACCCGCGAACCCCTTTGCTATCACGCAAGCTCCGACGAACCTGCTACTCTTCCGATGGGACCCTTTACTAGGTTATGCCACAATAGGAATTTTGCCAATGAACTTCGTTGCTAACATTTATTCAAACATGCATTCAGAAAAACCCTAGTTAGTGCTTCCAGTTCTACCTAACCCGCACTAACCTTCCTGAAGTAAGTGACCTCAAAGCAAATGGATTCTATTCACCATTCGCTATTCCATTCCCCGGGGATTCCGACAACACAAATAACGTTTAACAAACGAATGGATTAATACATATAACAGTATAATAATAAGGATAACAATTTTAAAACATTTCATAATTTTACAAAACAAGCATTTCAAGTGAGTGATCAGATCACCTGAACTACCTATTCTCGTAGCAGCAAATAAGATTTCCTATCTAGTAGTATCCAACTTAGTTAGTCTAACTAATCCTACCTAACCTTTAACTATTCCCTAACCATCCTCGATGCTGCCAGAAAATTACTGATAGAGATCGCAGGTCACCCTACCAATATTTTCACCAACTTCGGTCTCGGGCCCATATACTTCAATTCACCATTTGCATTGATCCGATGACCTTACAACCTACTACCAATAATCATGAGTCCCTTTCTACTATTTCCAGTGTACCCGACTTACCAACCACTGTTACGGGTACCTATGACCACGATGGGTCAGGGAGCCAGCTGTAAAAGGAAAGCCAGAAGAAATACAAACCCAACATATAAATTTTGATTTTCTATAAAATGACCACGGACAACTGGAAGTTTTAAAAGATTTATCTAGATTTCATTTTCATAAAGTATTAGACTTACAGTTAGGAGACAATCAATGATAAGGATAACGAAAAGCATATAGCTATAAAAGAACAGTGTAAGGGCAATCATTTAAGTTTTCTAAGTAATAGTGAAACAGGGAACACGCTAAGTGGAGTAAAAATGGTAAAGCAAGAATAAACTTTTATAAATGGGCAAATTTATGCACAAATAGAATTAAGCTATTGGGTATACTTCATAAACCTAACTAAGAACTCTGGAAAATCTTAAACAGCTTATAAAATGAGCAAAGGTGAAAATACGCTATAAATCAAAGTTCAGCTTTATGGAAATCTGCAATGGAGAAAATGATTTCTAAAAGGTAGGGTAACATAGGAACACGCTATGAAATCAAATGGAAATGACTTTCGTGATATGAAATAGTTGCGACAAAAGCATGGAAAATTATCATATGCAAAGATATGTCTTTATTGAAGCAAAGACAGAAAATTAGAAAAAGGTGCAGTTTTAAAGGGTTTCGGTACGATATTTACCTAGACTGGTGTGAAAACCAACCCTGGCCACGGGTCAGTTAAGGACAGGAAAACCCTCAAGGATGGATAACCCTCAATGGGACACCAGGTGCAGAATGGACACCCCAGGACAGGACAGGAAAACCAGATTAGGATCAGGACAGGACCACCAGGATACGACCAACACCCGCAGTTTGGAAGCAACGCCTGCGCTCCACCCTCTCTGCAGCTATCAGTCAGGACCCCGATTGGGTCAGCGAATTCCCCAGCAAAGTGCTCCGCCAGCACTTAAGGTTTAGTAAAACCTTCAGAGTCTATGGTCATATTCGGACAGAGTGCTCCGCAGCACCACTGTATCAGGTCACCTATTGAGTGCGTTGGGTCAGTGACAGATCAGCTATTCGGACAAGTCGGACAATTCCTCTAGCTGAACCCAGGCTAGATATACTGTTTTTGGGTCAGTGTACCACCCCCAAATGTTGCAAAGTCTCAGAGTCCCAAATTTCGATTGGTCCTAAGGTAGGATGGGTTAACACACCAATCAGAACAGACTTTTCTAAGGCACAATTTGCATGTTATGGGTCCGCCTAGCAGATTCCCATGACCTATTCTACAGAATACAATAGCAAGTTAAACAATGTATCTCATGTGGAACATGTCGATTTCTCTTGCTGGGTGAAGGTGCATCTTCCCAGGCGCATTTTGGCTCCTGCCTCTGGTTGGCAATCATTCAATGCCACCTTCCACACATCGGGCATGCGCAACAGGGACCTTCAAGATGGTTCTCGCTTCACTCCGACCCCCCCCCCCGGTCACCGTGATACATGAAAAGTAAGCGAAAACAAACTAAAACATAGAAATAAATGCATGCATTACATTTTATGATTTTGTACTTCAGGTTTATCATTATAAAAATATGCTATGCTGTTAAGGGTAAGTGCAACAGACAATATCACAAGAGCAGCGGTGCAAGCTTCACCTCGTTATTACAAAGCGCAGCCATTTTGTGGCTATTACGCATGCGCACCCTTTCCCTCCACAATGCAACTACGTCAGGTCACGTGAGTGTGCCTAACGCATGCGCAGAAGCAAATGTCAAGCAGCGGCCATTTTATTCACAAGGATTACTCGTATTAGTAAACCACATAGGCAAGCATCACTATGATACACACGCACATTCAAAATACATAGAATTAGTAAAAACGAAACAATTGGGATTATAAGATTATAACAGATTTCGAGGTTCTTGAGTCGAGCAAGTCGCGATGTGAAATCTTGCTCTATCAGATGGATGTAAGGTAGTTTTAGGTGAGTCGCTTAGCGTTGTTTTATGTTGGAAGGCAATCAAGTGGTGGTCTGACCATGTGACTGGAGTTATAGTTTGAAAGGTAACTAGTTAAGTATTGGCAACAATGACATCTAGCATATGTCCAGTGGTGTGTGTCGGATTGTGGACAATCTGATGCAGGTTAAATGCGTCTAGGCCGGTGATTATAGTTTTTGGATGGGTCATATTGGTTTTATCAAACCAACTGTTAAGGTCACACATAGGTTGGAGTGTATTGTTATCAGGTTCGAAACTGTGTCTAGAAGTGCGTCTGGGAATGTTGCCTTGCTAGGTGGAGGTCTGTAAAGGAGCCAGAAGTTACAGGAGGAAGACGGTGTAGGATTGCATCTTGTTAGAAGAGCCTCACAATTCCTTATGGCAATGTTGTCAATTTTAGTGATATGTATTGATTGCCTGAATACAACAGCTAGACCACCTCCTTTTTTGGCTATACGTTTTTGGGTGATTATTTGGTAGATGTGATGCTTGTTTTTAGAGAGGGATCGAGCATTTATTAGTAAACAGTTAAGTGAGTGGCCTTTGGTGATAGTGGGACTTTGTTTGGTAGAAGAAGAGTGATCAGTATTGTGTGGGTTTGTAACAGGTGTTTTTTTTGTGCTGGTATTAGCAGTATTAGGATAGCAATCGTGTAGCTGTTCTGTGTCGTGTTCCTCATCCAGCATGCTGAGAAGGCATTTTGATGGCTCTGCATGTGTATGAGAGTGAGTTGGAGTGCTGTGTTGCTTTTGTGGTGTAACATTATTGTGAAGTAGACATGGGGAAGCAAAGTTGTGACATGTGGCATGTTGCTTATATTTTTTGTGTGTGTTTAAGGTGGAAGGTGTATGAGTCAGAGGAGGTGGTGCAGCATGTGGGTCATGTAGTAATGTTCTAAATTGTCCAATGGATGAGAGGCGGTTTGAACAGATGTCTATCCTTGGTGATGCTTCTGAGCTCCATAGTTTGACTACATCATGCTTTGCCACGATTACAGGGATATTGCAGAATAAAACATCGTATTTCGATAATGTTTGTTCTTTCCATATCCCCAGCAGAGCCAGCTCGTTCCCAATGCTCTGGAGAGATGTTGTGCCCGTTTCTAAATTGAGGGCAATATTAGTAATGCCTGTATTAAAGATTCTTTTGGGCACAATTCTTTAAGCACCTTTCACTAGCAATCCGACCAATTCTTTGTAGTTTGGTTTTGGTTAAGTACATTCTATGCAGGATTTTGAGCTAAATCAAACAGAAGCCCGCACGAATCATAGCCTTTCGCAGATATTTGTAGGCCTCTGCCCAGTCTTACAAACCTCCAGATCTATTTTCCAACACTCCCTAGTGCCAGCAGCAGTTCCTGCCAGTTGTGTATCAATCTCCATTACATTTGTGAAATGGAGTGTTTGCGAAGCGGGGCAGCCAGAAGTCTATATTCCTGTGTGGACACGTCCTCTAGATAATCAGGTAGAAATTTATATTTGAACAGGGCATGCTTCAATGAGATGTACCGGAAGTACTGTTAATCAGACATCTGAAGATAAGCAAAGGACAGCAGAACCTGTATGTTATGTTATGTTATGTTATGTTATGTGGGGGGTTTTCTATAGCGCTCGGCTACTACTGAAGAGTATCCCGGCGCTTAAGATCCTTCACTAGGCAGCGGTGTCGGAGAGCCGAGTAACTTTATTGAGTGAACAGCAAGGTCTTTAAGCACTTCCTAAAAGCGAGCAGATTACCTGTAGGCACCATATATCCCTAATCTTGGCAATGCCTATCAGATCCCATCTATGAAATCCCAACAGCTTCATCGAGTCTCCCACTAGCTTTGAGTCCCAAAGGAACATCTCAAGTGTTGACTTATTCCACCATCTTACTGTCGTATTTGGGCTTTCATTTTATGATGCCTCGCCACAAACTGGCTTCTTATCGCTGTTTTATAGGCCTCCCACAATGTTTCTTCAGCTGCAACCAATGCTGTGTTCTCCTGGTCAGTAGACTGTGTTATTTATTTGTGGGCCTCCCAATCCCTCTGACACCAAGGGTTTAGTCTCTGTTCTGAGGTCTGACCCTATAATGGTGTGGTTTTTGTTTTTTTTAAACTTTATTAACATGAAGGCAGAAGATATATGCACAATATCACATTCCTAGGTCGCTATCATATTTTCTTCGGTCACTATAAAATGAAACGGATAATACAAATCACATTTTGACGCGGGGTAAGTGATGTCTGAACAAGGATACGGATGGGCGATGTCAGTGACCGTGTCATATAGATTGTCACACACATTATAACAAACCCATCTTGTCAGTCTATGTTCTAACTCCCTTCAACACAGTTATCTGTTCCTAGCATAAGGTGACTAAAAAACAATAAAACCCAACTAGTGTCATCACTTAACAGTAGATAGTACCTGCACAAACCTAGTCATTATCCACATCACATGACCAGAAAAGTTGCAAAGGTATTATTACACTCATTCGCCACCCCAGCATGAACAATAGCTCACCACTCATGCCCGCCCTCTCTAATCCTCCTCCTCCTCCGAGTCCAATTCGTCGTCTTCCGGTAAAGGTTCACATGGTTCCCCCCTGTATTTGTTCCAGGGTGTCCAGACCTTATTCCATTTACGGGGGCAGGCTCGTAGTACATAGACCGCCCGCTCCTTTACCATCAGTAGGTCCATATTTCTGATCCAACCAGCCGCCGTAGGCAATTCCGGGACACCCCATTTTTGTGCAATATCTCGCTTGGCCAGTGTCACGGCCAACGTGACCCACAGCAGACCATATCTGTCCAGGTCATTAGGGTCCCATATGTTCAATAGGCACTTACGGGGTTCAGGCAGGATCGAGAGTTTGATGGCCTGGGATACTGTGCGCATAATTTGCTTCCAAAATTCTTGGACCTGTGGACATTCCCATAGTGTGTGAAACAGAGTTCCCTTCTCCCCGCAACCTCTGAGGCAGAAGGGGTGTGGCGCCCTCTGTATTCTGTGAAGTAGCGTTCTGGTGTAGTAAGTGCGATGTAATATCTTGAGTTGCACTAACCGGAACCTAGCCGAAATGCCTACTTCCCTTGGTGATGCAAGCGCCTCGTTCCACTCTGACTCGTCTACGTCTCCTATTTCCCCTACCCACTGCTCTCTAAGTTTCCGTGTGGGATCTGTCAGGCTGTTAACCAGCTTTTTATATGTGAGAGAAGTTGCCCTCTGTTCCATAAAATCCGTCAGTAGTCTATCCTCTAATGGCGATGATTCTGGGAGTGTGGTGTCAAGCGGGATTGCCTGTAGCAGCGCGTGTCTTATCTGCACATATCTAAATGTTTCAGTGGGGCCCAGATCATATTGTTGCTGGAGTTGCGGAAAAGCAATTACCGTGCCTTTGTCCCAAAGGTCCCCCACCGTGGAAAGTCCTATGTGGTCCCATTGTGCGAACCCCTTACACGTCCGTAAGTTTCCCAGTGATTTTGTGTCCCACAATGGCGTCATCCTGGTAATTTTCCCCTTCCAACCCAGTCGAGATTGCGCTGCATGCCACAAGGCCGCCGTATGATGTGTCGGACCGAGCAGGTGTTTGACTTGTGACAAATTATACAACACGGAGAGCATACCGTCCGTCCCAAGCTGCGACCAGTCCGCCTTGTATGCGGGGTCTCGCCGTGAGACGTGGATCCAGTGATTTATTATCTTAAGTTGGGATGCCCAATAGTACAATTGAAGATTGGGAAGCGCGATCCCCCCCTCATACCAGCTTTTCACTAATTTGTCATGCGCTATACGAGCTGGGCCGTTGTTCCACAGTAAGTTGGAGACTGGTGCAGTGACTTGTTTGAAGTAACGCGGTGCCACCATATAAGGGGTATTTTCCAGTACATAGAGAAATCTGGGGAGAGCCATCATTTTATACAACGCCGCCCGCCCAAGGAGGGTCAGCGGCAAGGTCGCCCAGTATTTCACATCCGCACGGAGGCGGACCAGAGGCGGCATCAAATTTTCGGCACAGAAGTCTGCGGCATTATTGGTGATGAAAATACCCAGGTATTTAAAGGAGGTGGTTGCCAACGTCAGGGGGCAGTCGTCCTGCAACTGTGGTTCCGGGCCATGGAGCACGTATATAATTGATTTGGACCAATTAAGGGTGTACCCTGATGATATTCCGTGCTCATCGTAAAGTTTCAACAGGGCAGGGATCCCTTCGTTAGGGTTAACCATATAAATCAGCATATCATCTGCATATAGGGAGACTTTATCCTCCCACCCTTCCTCCCAAGTGATGCCCCGGAACAGTGGCGTTGCTCTGAGCAAGATGGCCAGTGGCTCAATCACCAGTGCAAAGAGTAGGGGCGACAGCGGGCACCCTTGTCTAGTCCCGCGCCCCAATGGGAACGTTGGTGAAATGTGACCATTTGCAACCACCTGTGCCACCGGTGACGTGTACAGTAACCGTACTCATGCGAGATATTTCGGTCCAAAGCCCATACGAACAAGAACTGCAAACAGATACTCCCATTCCACCAAGTCAAAGGCCATTTTGGCGTCCAGGTATAGAATCACTGCTTGGTCCGAAAGGAGATGTGCACGCGCCAGCACTCCATGGACCCTCCGTAGGTTTAGTGCTGTGCTCCTGTGTGGCATGAATCCCGACTGATCGGGATGTATCAAGGTGTGTAGGTGCTGAGTCAAACGGCTGGCCAGGAGCTTTGCTAGGATTTTTGCTTCAACGTTAAGCAAGGAAATGGGCCGGTACGAAGTACATGCAGTCAGCGGCTTATTTGGTTTAGGTATGGCTACGATTGTGGCCATGCGCTGGTCAAGCGGGAGCTCCGCCCGTTCCACACTTTCAGCATACATATTCAACAGGGGCTTACTCAATACAGAGGCCGTTGCCTTATACCATTCTATGGGTAGCCCGTTGGGCCCCAATGCCTTGCCGGACTGCAACGCCTGTATAGCCAACTGGATTTCATCCTCCGTCAGGTCAGCATCTAGTTCCTGCTGTGCTTCTAGCGGAAGCACGGGGATATCAATGCGTTCGAGTGACGCCGTCGCCTCCTGTGCCGTGACGGTTCGCACCGGGGTGTATATCTCCTGATAATGTCGCGCTAGGGTGCGCACTATCTGTTCAGGGTGTGTCTGTAGCTGGCCATCATGCGCGTAGAGTCTTTGTATCCCTCTGTTACAGCCACCCCGTTTGTCTAACCAAGCCAACATCTTCCCAGCCTTGTCGCCCACGTCATATATTCTATGTGCGGTGTTTGCCAGATGTCCCCTAATAGTCGTCGTGAGGTGAGCCTGGTGTTGCTGCTGTCGGAGTTGCAGCAAATGTGCTGCTTCTGGGGTGGGGTCTGACATGTGGGTGTTGTTTGCGTTGTGAAGTGCCAGTTCTAAGTTCGCGAGCTCACTCCTGGAATCCCGTTTATGCCCAGTGATCGCCGCTGTAGCCGCGCCGCGCAGGACTGTTTTGTATGCCTCCCACAGCACCGAGGGCGAGGACACTGTCCCTTCATTCTCTTTGAAGTAGTGTGAAGTGGCTAATTTGAGTTTCTTTCTAATACGAGGGATTGTTAAATAGTTGGGGTATATCGGATATATTCTAGCGCGCTTCCTCTCTTCAGTAGTAAGGCGGAGGGATACTGGGGAATGATCAGATATGCCTCTGGGCAGAATTTCTAGTTTGTCCACCGATCCCAGTTCCACCCCTAAAAAGAAAAAGTAATCTATACGTGAGAGACTGTCATGTGTAGCGGAGTAATGCGTGTATTGAGTCGCTGCGGGGTTTAACTGATGCCACACATCCGTGAGGCCCATTGCAGTCAGAAAACCAGGAAGCGTGGCAGCCCCTCTCGGGCGGTCCCGTACGGGGAAGGTGTCCAGTGAGGGGTCTGTTATTGCATTGAAATCTCCCCCAATGATCATATCACCCTCCGGGAGGTCAAGGAGAAACTGCCCAAGTGCCGGCAATGCCGTAGAGTGGAGTGCCGGGGGGATGTACACGGATACCACACTGAGGGGCCTTCCCTCCCACTGGCCATGTAGCGCCGCAAAACGACCTTGATCGTCCGTCCTGCGGCTTTCCACCATAAAGGACGAGTTCCTTTTAAGGAGTATCCCAGTGCCCCTGGAGCCCGTAGTGAATTCTGCGTGTACTGCCATGGCATACCCACGTCTGTCAAGCGCTTTACACGTACTCCCTGCCAGGTGTGTTTCCTGAAGCATCACTAAATCAGGCCCATGGCGTTTGATGGACTGCAAGACCAATCCTCTTTTAATTTTGTCCCCCAGGCCTCTAACGTTCCATGTGAGCAGTCTCAGGGGGGGCACTGCAGTTATTGCTTGGGCGCCCTCAATGGGGGCAGCGTGTCCCTGTTGGGCCATTAGGGTGTGTGGCTAGTGTGACTGATGTGTAGCAGTAGGATGTAACGCAGCCACAGTGTCGTGTGCCAGGGTACCAGGAATGTATGGCCTGCGTTAGGACCGTGTACCATATGAAATTAGTGATGACAAAGAACAAGAACGTTAACATTACAACTTTCCCCCCCCCACCCCCTCCCTGCTCCCCTGCACCACGGACTGGCTCCCGCCCGCTTCCCCAACTTGGCAGAGTGCTTAATCCCATCCCCAACTATCTTACTTGCTCGTGGGGTTGGTGAGACCCCTACAGGTACCGGCCAATGCCCGCCCTACTCAGCTCCATCAGCTTCGGGTTCCCAAATGCCGCAAGCGTGCAGTCTCTCATGCAGCATATTGTATCAAACTCGGACCGGCTGTCCTGAATCAAGTGGGTCCCTTTCAAGATCAGATTCCAGTCCCGCGGCGCCTTCCACGTTCAAGGGAGTACTGGACGTCTGTTCCGCTGGCCTGCCGTTGCGATGGTTCTGGCGTTCCCTGTGTGGGCGCTGGGGTTGGCCCATCTGTCTCCATCCGTCCAGCCACTCCTGCGCCCCCTCCGGCGTATCAAAAAAACACATTTTCCCTTCGGCTACAATCCGCAATTTGGCGGGGAACAGCATCGAATATAGTAGGCCTCTGTCACGAAGCGTCTTTTTGACCTCAGTGAATGACTTCCTGCGCCTGGCCACCTCCGCCGTGTAGTCCGGAAAGAAGGCCAAAGTCGAGTTTTGAATTTTGACAGGCGGTGAGACCCTTGCCGCTTGCAGGATTGCGTCCCTATCCCTGAAGTTAAACAGTCTGGCCAGTACAGGCCGCGTTGTGGCTCCCGGCTTGGGCGTTCCGCCAGGCACCCGGTGTGCCCTCTCAACGGAGAAAAAGTGGGACAGGCCTTTAGGTTGTAGCTTAGTTTTAATGAGGTCCTCGACGTACAGATCCATTGCACCTTTTCCCTCCGATTCCGGCAGGCCAAGGATGCGCACGTTGTTTCTTCGGGAGCGCCCTTCCTGATCATCAAGCTTTTCCTGTAGTTGCTTAGTGACTTTTTCCATTCGCTCCATCGCTATTTGCAGGTCTGATGTGTCCTCAATGAGCAATTTTGTAACCACCTCCACCTGGGACACCCTTTCCGACATTTTCTTAAAGTCTGCCCGAAGCAGAGTAACTTCTGAGGAAATGGAGCCCACCGTAGACTGTACCTCGGATAGGGTTTTCATAATGTCCTCCAAAGTCACCTTTTTAGTCCCGTCTGTGTCCGGGGCTGCGCCTGTGGAGTTCCGCCCGCCGACCTGAGTGTGCCCGTGTTGGTTATACGCAAATTTGTCAAGTTTCGCCTGTGTCGACGCACTCCTATTTCCTTTGCCTGCCATGGCGCTGTACTTGTGGACGTACAGCTAGCTCCCAGCGGTATCCACAACACCACCCGTCAACGAGGTGCTTGGTTCTTTGTTCAGCAGGGGGGGAGCGCAGTCGGTGAGTGTCTCACGGGTTCCAAAATCTGGTTCAGTTTCTCACAGGGCCCAGGCTCGCTTCAGTCGGTGGTGGAGGTACAGCCAACTGAGCCGTCGCGACGGTCAGTGCGTTAGTCCCGGTGCCTCTACTCCAGCCTCTCCTCCACGCCTCCTGGTATAGAACTCCTCACTGGTGTTCACTCGAGCGGCCGTCCACTCCGGCCCCCCGTGTCTATATTACTGTGCCTTGTCTCGGTGCTCCTATGACCCCTCGTCGATCTCCTGGCAAGGCTCACCCTGCTTAATGGTGGTCAGGCCCCCCTGCGCAGCAGGATGGCACCCCACGTTTGCAGCTCTAGGATGTCACTGACCGATGTACTGAAGCGTCTCCCGCCGGGACGTCCACCGCTATGTTTCTCTTCAGCGTGCCCAGCGCCTCCAGGACGGTCTCCCCGGGCGGTTCCCCTTTGCTGCAGAGCACTGCGCCAGGATCTAGGGGCCCAGTCCTGCCCCTCCGTTAGTCTTAAGTGGGGACTTAGATAGTAATGTCACTGCGGGAGGACACCGGGGCCCCCGGTGCGATCGGCCTCACCTTGCGTTGCGTGTGGTGTGCTGGACAAAGTTCAGTCCCCAATATGGCGCCGGCCGAGACCCAGGGGCACCCCCGTCCGCGCTGGTGCCCGCACTGTAATCCGCTGTTCTATGCAGCCAGTATTGGTGCGGTAGTCTTTCTTGCCCCCCCCGGGGGCTCACACCTGCAGTCTGGACCGTCGAAGCAAACCTTGCCACTGTGTCCCGAAGGGGCCGGCGAACGCCACCTCGCCCAAGCCGATCAGGATGCACTTCCGCCGGGGCCCACTAGATATGCAAGGCCGGTGCGGTCAGGCAGTCACAGGCCACAGTACGTCTCTGTCAGACGGAGCAGTTCCCGGCTCCCGATTTCCGCCGGGACCGGCTCAAAGAGTGCCGCTCGGGTCCCCGAGCCGATACCGCCACTTCGGGCGGGCGATGAGACGGATAGATGGACGGATTTTACTGCGGGCCGATATGCCTCAGGGAGCTCCCGCTTCAAGCTGCCGCCATGCTTGGCAGTTGGCCACGCCCCCCCATAATGGTGTGTTTAAGACAGTGCTGTGTGGGGAGTGGTGGGAAATACCACATGGTAAGTAATGCATATCTCCAAATCTGTGCCCCCAGTTCCCCAGCACCAGGAAATAATCCAACCTAAAGAGAGAGCGCTCTACAGTCTGTGACATATGAATATTGCTATGTTGTGGGGTGTGACTCTCGCTAAAGAATCACTATCCCAGGGCCCTGGTGACTCTTTTCGGCCTGTTATCCTCTCTCCCACAGTGGTCCTGGTCTGTGACCCTGTCTATATCAGACAGTAGTGTGAGGTTCAGATCTCCCTAATGACCACTATGAGATCTGGGACCTGGGCTATCCAATAGTCCAACTTCTCTATTCCTTCAGACTGCAGGCACAGCTGGGAGTATACAGAAATTAATCCAATAACTTCTCCATTCACTGTCCATAGACCTCTGCATAGCAGCTGTCCTGGTCCATCCATTCTATGGTCACTACTAAAGGGAGCAATCTGCGTACCAGATTTTCTATCCCTTGGGTGCTGGATGTAATCCCAGAGTGAACCAGAACTCTATACTGGTCCCCCCACATAAATCCTCATCTTTTTGCTACTGTATTGATTACCTGTAAGAGGATTACATCAGGGTCTTGGAAAGAGGAACTTGCCCATTATACCTTCAGTTTGCTTCTCGGGCTGTTAACATTCCATGTGAGTGTTCTGAGTCTGAGCTTATGTGACCCCATGTCTCCTTCTGTACTTAGTGAGGAAGTACCCTCTACAATAGTCTCTCTGTTTCCCACCCTGTATAACTGCTTTGGGTACCCAGTGATGCCAAAATTCCCCAACTCATTCTCCCCACCCTACTGCCTCAAGCTGCATTCAAAACTGGTCGCCACCCTAATGGTGAGATGTCTATCACCCACATGAAACCTCCTCCAACCTTAAACTGTGACTGTGTCCACAAGAGGACACTGGCTATAGTTCACAGAGTGATCTGTGTTTGCACAATAGAGGGCACCCACCTCCATCACCACAAGCTCTTCACGGTGGCAATTTCAAATAGTGATCTAATAGTTCAAAATAGATCCTGTCACGTCTTTTCTTCCAGATCTCCTCCTCCATCTAAGTGTCCACTCATTTAGGTCTGAAGGGCTCCTCGCCCAGCTGGTGGCCAGGATTCTTGGTTGCCCCCTCCTGTGTGTTCTGTGCCCCACCAGTATCCACTCCTCCAACCACTCCCATACTGCCTCAGGAGTAGTGAATTACCACAACCAACTTTCAGTGATAATCCTAAACTTTACCGTAAAGATCATCATGTATTGTATATTCCACTGTCTATTTTCCCTTTTTGCTTTATCAAATGATCACATCTGACCTGCAATTTCTGCATATAATCCAGAAATGTTATTACTGTCTGATTTTCATACTGGATCAGACCGTTTTCCTTGGTGGACTGAGGATCGCATCTAGGAAGTTACATTTTTTATCTGTGAGCAACCTAAATCTAGTTCCTGGTTTCAGAGATATCTTGGGGATGCTGTGGGCCCTTTCAATCACAAAGTGAGCAGATAGATCTTTTGGCCACATCATCATTTTTACAAAGCCTTCCATGAAAGTCTTTGGGTCCCTACCTTCACATTGGTCTGATGTCATTCGCAGCACAACCTGCCTTCTGCATTCTCGGCTCTGGGGTGGAGTGTTTGTGTTGATGTTTGAAGGAGTTGTATCTCCATCTGGAGGGTTTTCAGCAAGACCAAGTGCTTCTTTAGAATTTGTTTTGGAGTGGCTCCCCTAGATATTTTGAAAGTATACACATATCAGGGTGACTGTCCGAGGCAGATCTAGTGCCCTGGTTATCAACTTTAGATCTTTAAGTGATGGTTTGCGATCCCCTCACTTGCAGGGACAGTGGTTGTGGTTGTTGTCTAATTGTTCACATCCCTACAGAAAGCATATTTCTTCAGCTGCGCTACTGGCAGGATCTGTGTGCCTTTACCCCATATCATCTCGCTAGGAGAACAAAGGGGTTGGGGCGAAGGCCTCTGTCATCTAAGAGATACGTCGACTTCAAGAACAGGGGTTATAATCTTTTTCTGTCCTTCATCAATACTGGCGGCACACAATACTCCGGGGTAGGGGAGGTAATGATGGTGCTAATGTCCCCTTCTCCAATAAGTTATCTCTTGCAGGGACAAATCTTCTGCAGTCTTCGCTGTACCCAGGGAGGAGCAGTGGGAAAAAAATCAGGGGGTCCTTAGTTCACAGTATGTCAGCACACAAGGATGCAGCCCCTGGGCCATTCTGGAACCTGTGCAGTGAGGCCCCCTTTTGGTGAGTTATAGAGCTCACCAGCTCTCCTTGTTGTAACCTTTTATTGCTGTTAATGTGTGTATCCTCTCAATTTTAGTTGTGGGGGAAGGGAGTGCAGCTTCTGTTTCTCCGGGGGTCTCTGCAGCCAGGCCAGGCTCCCAGGCTCCTCTAGTTGAGTTCTCCCATGGGTGTCTCGCCCACCTTTGCTTGTACCCAAAGGGCGGTGCTGAATCCAGGCCATCCTGTTAATGTGGCCCCTCTCAGGCCAAGACTCTTCTAGTGTGTGAGCTTAGCCTACGTGTCTCACCCTGCCGTCATGAGTCGGCCAACAGGGCTTTGGGCCGAGTTCTTTTCTTCTTTGTGTGCACACCTGCAAATCTTTTCCTTGGCTCATTAAGCAGTTCTTCTATACTCTGCAGTACTGTGAAGGGACCAACAGGATCCTTTCTGGAAGGATTTCATCCACAGAGCATGGGCTCCCCTAGAATGCCATGTTGCTGCAACATCCAGACCAACACGCAAATTAGGATTATTTAGGGGTGGGTGTAACTGGGGTAATTATCAATAGCAACATTACTTCTAATGAGATGAAAATTACTTGTAATTATGTTTAATTGTGTGAGAAGCAGAATTCAGCATTTATCTCTATTTTCCTAGTGCAAAATGCACCATTTTGTCCAAAATGGGCCCAAGGAGGCATTTTGTATTACGAAAATAGCACTAAATGCTACAGGACTGAACTGCAATATCCAGCAGTATCTCACACTCTCCTAGTTTGTCATTCCTGTGGTAGGATTATCGCCCCAAGTTACACTTAAATACTCAAGATGGTGTAATTGTGTAATTTCGGTAATTTCTCTAGACTAGTGCATAATTACTGAAATTACTCTGATTACTCCAGCATAATTATTTCATATGTCTAGCAATACCCTTTATTTATTGCATTTCTGTTATCCAGATATGTCCATCAACCAACCCAGGTAGACAGCGAAGGATACATCAATGTAATAAGCATTTGCATAGACCACATCCGAATCTATAGACCATGCAAGAAAGACATATCGTTAAGAAGTGCAGGTTTGACAGCAACATCATATTGGATCAGTAATTTCAATTTGAATTGCTGCAGACATCAGAATTCAGACTGCCATCCTACCTATTGTGAAGATCATGTCAGTGTTACATTTTCTACAACTGGTCATTTTAGAATACACTAAAATGGGATATCTCAGCCAACTTTTTCATATGTCTTTTTATCAGATATTGGATGTTATGCCAAGGTGCATGCATGCATACATACAATTTCCCATCAATGTAGCAAGAAAGAAGAATTTCAAGGCCGAGTTTTATGGATTGCATACCACATATGGTAGGTGCCATAGATGGTGACCATATTGCATTGGTTTTATCACATCAACGGGGGCAGGAACCACACACAATGAGAAGCATTTCTATTCCATCAAAGGTAGGTGGTCTCCACTGTGGAATTCTATTTCACAATTCTCTTGGAAAAATGTGCTTATTCTACTCATGACTCACTTGTGCTACACAACTGCAGCATGACACAAAAAGTCAGGCCTTGCCCCAAGGAGAGCCTAGTTTGTTGGGAAATTGTCTTTATATTTCCTCTATGTTATTCTTATGATGTCGCCATCATATTCTAAAGATCATTTTTGTGTCATACCTGGCAATTGACCACTCTGAGAAACCCAACAACTCCAGGGAAAGTCTATATTCAAAATAAATCAATGTGTGAATGAGTGGTCCTGTGGAACAGACTTTTGGGCTCCTAAAAGCCTCGTCCAAGTGCCTGGAGGAAACCGGAGTCTCCCTCCTCCACTCTGCTGACACGGTCTGCAAAATCGTGTTGCTCTGTTGTATGTTTCACAACAGTGCCCTACCAAGAACATAACATTTATTCTAGATGTTGCTTCCCAGTGGAAACCCCAGGGTGATGTTGGTGACGTGCGTCAGCATGATAACAGTAAAGAGAAAGAAGGTAGTGATCTCAGATGAGAACACAATAAAAACATCTATTCCTGACTGAAAGTAACTGTAACGGATGTGTGATTTGATAGAGATTTCAACATGTCATATTTGTCAATAGAAGCAACTAAAATAAGTGTTTCATTTGATTAAGTCATTTGTTGTGTTTTGCAATGTTCTTTTGAGATGAAATATGGGAGAGAATATTGACAGTAACATTGTTAACGGTACACATTGCATCATGATCATGCATGTTGGCAATTTTCTAGCATTCTCCTGTTGGGGATACATTTAAAAAAATGTAACACAGTCAAGAACTGTTGCGCAATCAGTCACAGCGTTCCGGTTGTTTCCTTCTTGAAGTTGTAAGGTCCCAATTCCCCCATGAACCAACCAGCCCAACAAGGAAGTGAACACTTGGCGAGCTGATTGGTCCTCAATGGAAAGGGGAAGTGGAGAGAGAAACAAACAAACACTGGATCTTCGTCTCAGGGGATCCTAATGGTTTCTCTTGCAGAAGTGCTCTGGACCTTCCTTGATCAATCTATCAGCAGAGCGAACCTTGACCTATTATGAAAATAACACCCAGATACAATCAGTATATTAATAACTTTCAGTTTAAAATAACATTAGTTTGTTATTCCTCATTTCTCTATTACATATCTATTGTCTGAAGGCCCATGCAAACACTTCTACAGTTTTCTGGTGATTCGATAGAAGTTTATCACCTTAAATGACACAAAACACTTTCAGACTCAGAAAACACTCTCAAATGCTGAACTGGTTAATAAGGGTTAGTTAAAAAATGATTTAACACCCACACTAATATTTGTACCTCTTCAAACTGTATGTAGAATCCTCAATAATGGGTTCTGCAAAGATAATTAAAAAAAAGAAAAGAAAACAACAATACCAAAAAGGTTCTGGAATTAGGCACACTCTACTTTTGCCTAACACTCAACTCACTATAGTCAGTTCCAATTAGCTTGTATGCTTTCAGCGTTAGAACTGCAATTACAAACACACCACAGTTGCAATGATCACCAACACGTCTTTTCACTGTTGCTATGTCCATGTTGCAACTATATTCATCAACACAATGGTTTAAGTTGCAGTATTATCGATTGTAATAATCATTACCCAAAAACATCAAGGTCTCTGCGCATAAATCCAACAAATGTGGTGACAAGGAATCTGTTTCTTTGTGCCGGAAGTCTTCTTGTTCACAACCGTAACTTCCTGAAGAAGAAATACCGGAAGGAAGTCCCGATTCATCCAGGATCGAGAACCGGAGTCTGAAGCCTCAGGAATCAGGTAAGAGGGAGCGGGAGAAGGGAGGAGGGAGGGTGCGATACTAGCCGGTCTCTGTGTTGTTGCCAAACAGTGAAGGAACAGGTCTCGCTGGTGAAGGTCTCTCAGATGCCCAAGCCGGCTGTCAGCCTATTCCGTAGTCGGATCCGCAAAGCTCGTGATGATGCGTACCAAGGAAAGCGAAGCGCCATCATGTTCCAAGGCGTGCCTTTTATAACCGCAGTACGGCATGCCCTGGAGCATTTGCATGCGCCTCACATGGGATTTACCAAGACGTTAGGCGGTTTACTCATGTGAAGCAAGTAGCTGAATTTCAATGAAGGCAACAAGCATTGCTAACCACAAGTATCCTCAGTCATGAAAACAACCTCTATATTTACATGTGTCATGAATAGAAACGAATACTGATGTCTATGGGGGAAACTATAATACTTATAAGGAGGGTTTACAATTAGGTGATTGCAGCAAATGAACCCTTAACAAGAACTTTAAGGGCAATCTTTGCCTAATTCTCATGATTTTATCTTCTTATTCCTTCCAAGGTCATGCCATCCTGTCGTCTGCTAGGGCACAGCAAGTCACTGGTGAAAACCTTGAACTGTTGTAGAGAAACTGGCTTCACAGAAATTTGCAGTGGAAGTTTCTAGCCTGTTAGCTGTTTATGTTATGTTAAAATAAAGCGCATGTACACTGGGGTGGTTTCATGGCGCTACTTTGATTGATACCCAAGACCTGGAGATTTATTCAAAAAGCCTGTCAGAATAGCCAAGTTTTAACCCCTTCCCTGCGCATGACGAAATCACACCGTCATGAGCTACGGGCGGCGTGTGCTCATGACGGTGCTGTTCCTTCATGCTGCGGCCGCTCCGCCCACGCGGCACTGATTCCCTCCTGTGCGGGCGAATTAGTGAGTGGGCGGGGTCGTGACGGAACCACGCCGTCATGAGCACAGCTCACCCGTGACTCATGACGGTGTGGTTCCGTCACAAGCATGGCGGCGCCACGCTCACCCCCCAGCGCCGCGGTGGAATTAGTGCCGTAGCAAAGGGGTTAAGGAGGCTTCTGAAGCCAAGGAGATTGGCGCAAAAGAAAATTTCAGAGGAGAGGGAGTTCCAGAACATGGAGGCCAAAATAGCAAACCTGGCACCACCAGTGTGCTTTAATTTAAAAGAGGGAATAGACAAAAGTTGCTTGTGGGCTGAACGGAGATTGCGTATGGGGGCGTACTTGTTAATCAAGTTGTTCACAAATTTGGGGCTTCTTCCATTGAGTGACTTAAAAATAAGACACCCAACCTTGAAGGCACAGCGCTAAACAACCAGAAGCCAATCTAGTTTCTTTAGAAGAGGAGTGACATGATGGTGTCTAGGTTGATGAACAATCAGACGTGCGGCCTGATTTTGTACCATCTGCAGACGTTTAGATAGGTAAAGAGGGATGCCGAAGTATAGCGAATTGGCATAGTCAACATGGGACATGACCATGGTGATAGTCACCTGAATCCGAGCTTCATTGGTAAGAAATCTGCAGATCTTTTTTATTTTTCTGATTTGGAAAAAACGTGTTGGAGATCATTGACCCAATCTGAGGCTTCATAGTTGGATCTTGACTGATTATTACCCTAAGACTCTTGGCCGAGCTAGATGGAGAGGGGGACTGACCCAGCTCCCTTGGCCAGAAATGAGGTCCCCAGGGATTTTTAGAGATACCACCTGTTAAAACCAACTCCGTCTTATCGGGATTGAGTTTTAGATGGTTGCTGTTCATCCACTGACTAATGATCAGCATGGTAGACTGAAAGTCATGGAGGAGTTGCTGATGGAAATAATAGGTTGAAAATCATCAGCATAGTTAAATGTACAAACTTGACGCTCTTTCAGGGCTCAAACAAGAGGGAGAAGGTAGAGATTGAACAACAGGGGAGAAAGGGAGGAGCCCTGTGGGACTGATTCTGGGGCAGTAAACTGGGAGCGATTTTCCAGAAAGGAACTGATCCAGCCCAGAGTAGGTCCTGAAATTCCTGCGTCCTTCACACAGTCGACCAGAAGATTATGGTTAACTGTGTCAAAGGCCACGGAAAGATCAAGCAAGAAAAGAGCCTGCAGGGACCCACCCTCGACCTCACTGCGGAGAGTATCCAACACTGTGAGGATCACCGCCTCGGTAGAATGAGCTGGACGGAAACCCACTTGGTGGGGATCAAGAAATTCAGATTCCTCCAGGAAATCAGTGAGACATCTTGTAACATAGGCTTCCAAAACCTTAGCTAGGTAGGGAAGAAGGGAGATTGGATGATAATTTGTTAAAATTAGCGGATCCACGCCCACCTTCTTCAAAAGGGGGACAACGATTGCCTCCTTAAAAGTTTCAGGGACGATGCCCTGGGACAACAACTCATTTAAAAGATTGATGGCAGGACTGGGGAGGGCAGTAACAATTTCCTTCATAATGCTAGGAGGGCAGCAGTCAGTGGGGAAGCCAGATTTAACTTTAGTGAGGAGGTCCACGAAGGTGTGCTTACAAATTGTAGGGAATTGCATAAAGGTGCTATGATTTCGGGTGCTACGAGAACTAGAATCCAGATTTTGGCAAACCGGAATGCTGGACTTAATTTTTTTAATTTTATCAATAAAGAAGAGATTCAATGAGTTGCAAAAGGTTTGGGAAGGGAGAGGCTTGATTGAGATTCTATCGGGTTTAGACAACTCATTCACAATAGAGAAAATCTCCTTTGAGCGATTCGTTGCAGACAGGATTTTAGAAGAAAAGTATGCCACTTTGGAAGTCAAAATAGATTTTTTATATGTTTTCAAGTTGTTCAGGTAAGACCGTTTGTCTAGAGATAGATAGTTACATCTCCACTTTCTTTCCAATTGCCGCAAAGCTAGTTTTTGAATTTTCAGCTCGGTGGAGAACCGTTTCTGAGCGTCATGGCGATGAGTGGCATGGATCTTCCTGGGGGGCTAAAACTTATCTCTAGCAGCCAGTAACCAGCTAGTTAACTGTGCATCAGCCAAGTTAATAGAAGAGTTAATGGGAGGAATAGAGTTAGCAAGTGAGTCAAAAAATAAGAGTTTCTCAATCTTATTCCAGTTTATGCGTGTGCCCCCTCCTGAGCTTGGGGTTTGGTCGCAAGATTATCATGAATAGTGAATTTGATTACAAGGTGATCTGACCATGTACTCGGTGAGACTGATACAGGGGACATAGTGATGTTAACTGTCCAGACCGGGTCATGGATATACCCCTTGATATGTGTGGCCGAGGACACCTGTTGCGTTAGGTTCATTCCTATCAGTAGCTCGGCGAGTTCAGCTGGTGGAACGGTAATGCATGTTTGCCAATTGTAAGGTTTTTGTTTGCCATACACTTGCCCTCCTTTAATGACTGATCACAATGTACATGAATTGCAACAAAGGGAATGACACGTGGTGTATGTCTCAATGCTTTGAGCTTTGACTTCATGTTATCTGCTCTACCCTATTGCTTGACCGTACGAGTGCATATTAAGATAATGTTTGAACAGAACATAAGGGCAACCATATGTGGTGAAAAGGATCCCTGATTGGTATCCTGAAGTATTGTGAGCATCAGATTGTCATCAATGTGTAACACTGGCTTAAGATCATAATAATAGGTGGACTGAAACAATTGTATTCATGTGGATATTCATATTAACAACTGAAATTACATTGAAATCTTATTTTTCTTCTAAATGTT
The DNA here is from genome assembly GCF_964261635.1 of Lissotriton helveticus. Lineage (NCBI taxonomy): Eukaryota > Metazoa > Chordata > Amphibia > Caudata > Salamandridae > Lissotriton > Lissotriton helveticus. Next base: position 700,639,279 of record NC_136068.1, read on the forward strand.
GTATTTTTTTCTATATAGTCTATATTTACATGAGCGTGTCTGCAAATTGTTGAGGTGTCTTTTTCCCTTGCAGGGTTTTTGGATGTCTACCATATTTGCATTAAATAATTGTCTGTCCTGCAGTATTTGCTGTTAGAGACATGCATTAGTTTGACTAAAACTGTTTGTGATCCTAAAATGTGTACTTTGTGTCTGGATATATTGGTTGTCACTGGTATTAACAATGATGTGAAGTGTGTACAAGTTGTGATAAAAACTACCTTATTACGATGAATTTCAATAAGGAATTATACACAAATCATTTGAATGTTAGTTATATTTGTATGTTATATTCCATATATTATTCTCAGAAAAGGAAGTAAATTAGATGTTGGATAAGAAAACTTAGATCGGAAAACAGATGTGTAGAGTACTTTTCCAAACAACAGCCAATGGGTAAATCAGAAATGTGTGGTCATTGAGTGGATAAGGAGTTTTTTTCAGATGTTCATATTAGGACCATATTTTTTGCATCTCTTAATGTTAGGTTCTTTGGCTTTATCTTCAACTCGGCCGTATAACAACCCCTCCTAAGGACCACTGCAGTAGTCTGAAAGAGAACAAGGAGTGGTGACAGGGACCTCCATATGCAGCAGTGTCCTATTTCCCATGGTACTGCCAGCTGACAAAGTTCTACGAACAGAGATGGCCGCGGCGCTCTTGATCATGGAAAGCTGCAGCTCAATAGGACACTGCTGCCGTCATTGTTTTGAAGCCATCGTACACCACCCAAGAATGTAGAGTTTTCACACTCAGCTCATGCTCAAGGATATCGTTCTCCTGGGACCTTATGAGTTGAATAATCAGGCTGAGTTGATGCTCCTGCTGCATAGCTACACCCATCATGTCACTACTCATGATCGATGCTCCTGCAGCAGGTCCTATCCCAACACTTTCCAAATACCTTTGTGACCTAGGCAGGGTGGCCACAGGTATAATCTCTCCTGGAAACACAGCAGATGGTGTTGCTGTAGTTGTAATAGGAGACATAACAGGGGTGACCACAGTTTTGGTTTGGTGGTGCCAAAGGGGCATGTGTGAGCATTGAAGTTCGTAAAGGGGGCAGAGCCATTTTCTGGTTCTTGTGTCATCAGGGAGAGTTGGAGGTCTAGGGCATTGGCCAGCCAAACATGATGGGCCAGGCTGGTTGTCATGAATGATCTTCCTCATCAGCAGAAGTAGTGATGCTCCCACTGAAGGCATGGGGCATTATATTCTTAGGCAGAGTGGACAGCACTGTAGAGCAAGATAATTCTGATCTTTCAGCAACCCCTGGAAAAGAAGGAAACAAATACATAATGTTGGTTATTTTGTAATGATAGCTTATTATTTTATATTTTGCACGGTATGCTTTTAAATATTGTGCCTTTATTAATGTTTGTATGGTCATTCATCTCACAAATTGTTTTCTTCACCATAATGTTGGAACAGAGGGGCCTGAGTGTAGTTTAAAGGAATAAACCTAAGATATATTGAGCGGAGTCTTGTGACAGGGCCTCACTATAGTAGCGGTCACACTGCCACCGACAGGTCATCATGGCGGTCCAACTGCAGACAGCCCTTTGGTCCAACTGCCACATTTTAACGCTGGTGGTCAGACCACAGTGGTCAGAATCTACACCAATATATCCACCAGGATCTCAGATCCCGATGGGGCGGCGGTCGGAGTAGTGGCCCTGAATGGTGGCTGTGCAGAGAGAGGCCCTGCCACAGGGATTTGGATATCCATTTACAACAGCCTGTTCATGGCAGGAACGCCACCATAGAAAGGCTGTTGGAAAGGGTTATTGGGGGCCCAAATCAGTGCCCCAGTCTGTCATGGGCCAATGCAAAGTGGCCCTGGGGGCATATGTAGTGCCCCCACTCACCTCCATGCACCATGGGCCAGGCACAACATGGTTGCAGCACAAGCCGCCATGATACAGAGCACTTTTCGACCACCAGCACAGTTGTCACATTGAAATGCAGTGGTTGGACCACCTGCTTGTTGGCCAGTCTCCAAACCGCTGCAATAACGAGTGGCAATATGACCGACCACCGTCAAAATCAGGGCCTTAATGTCCAACCTTTAAATATCCCTTTTTTATTTGTAGAAAGTTTTACAATCGGTGTGACATGGTATTTTGCATGTATTATCCTATTTTAAACTAGGTTTGTGTTACATGATCATTCAAAGCCTAATTGATGGCAAACTAACTGACATGTTGTCAATTTTTCTGCAACATTGGAATGGGCATTTGAGAGTGACTCAAACAAACCTTACAGCTAATACTTCCAGTAAGGTTTGTACTAATGCTGTTTTTTTTAGTTTTCATATATGTAAATGTATGCTTTTGTTTGTAGGATATTGCTATGCACACACGATTTTTTAGAACCTGATGAGACGTATGATAGCACCACGGCGGTGCTCCTTTTATTTGATGAGCTAGGTGTGCATTTTGTGCTGTTGAGTGTGTGGTTGACTATTCCTTAAGTACCTTCCATGTTTAATACAGCATATACATTTCAAGAAATTTCTAGTATTTCATTAGTTTTCTTTCTTGTTGTTCGGCGAATTTTGTTGTAGATGTCGTCTTACGAGTTGCATGGCCGTGACTAAGAAATCATGTCCTACATTTGTATTTTTGTAATTGGGCTTGTGTGGCTGACTGTTAACATTTCATATAAATGACATCCTGCAGTATTACTCATTATGGGATCTGAATTTTTGGTCCACAAGGCAGCTTTGGGATACTGGCCTCAACTGTGAAGGCTAGAATTGTTTAACTTTCTATCCCAGGGTCCATTCTACTATTTTTGCTAAACTGAGCCAAGTTCAACCCTCCAGCACCTAACTTACAGTGTTAGCAATGATGAGCAATCAAAGGCTTTTCAGGGAGGGTAGGGTGTACAGCAGATTTAGATCGCATCTTACACGTGTATTAAAATGATCACATATCCCATTGCTTCTGTTTCATTAAAAACAATAGTTTTATGTGAAAGTTTAACATTATCACATACCACTTATAATCAATAGCAGGTAACCAATATGCAATCATTAGGTAGAGACAGGTAGGATTGCTGAGTCCCTTTGATGCAACCCGTACTCCATTTCAGTGTAGTGTCTATTTAGGTTAGACTGCATGAAGAAATAGCACCTCGGTAATTACGCTGTGCCTGTGACTGTATTTTTGTTGAGACCTCTCACCCATTCCCTGGTGAGCTGTAGGCCACGGTGGGACTTCCACTTAGATCCTGTGCTCTCCAGTGGTATGCAGTGCCACAGTTGAGTCACACAGCTGCACCACTCTGGTCAGCAGGCACGGGCCACTTAGCAGCTTCCTGGTGGGACCTACATGTACATCAATCTATTCCCACTCAATTGTCTTCAGAGCAATAGATGCTGTGTCTTTTATATACACCTGGGATCCCATGCACTTTTCAACGCCCAACTATGGACACTATTATGGGTCTGTATTATGTGCGAAACAGTAGTGTGTTCATTAGGGTTAGTGCATTGAGCCATGTCACCAGGACACCACTTTTCCTTTACTTGACTTTGCTTTTACATATCATGTGAATCAGGTGTTTGCATCAATGGGATCCATTAAATAGAAACAAAACTAGAACTCCCAGAATGCAGAGATATGTTTAATCAAACCCCAGAACTGGAACAGCTTTCTGCCAATTATATGGATTTAGCTGCTTAACACTGCACTGTAGTGGTTCTGAGGATTACTATATGATTGTGATAGGAGTGGGTGCACTTCACTGTAGGACGCATAGATGTTGTCGTCGTATCATAGGTGAGGGTGTGAGTTACTGTCAAAATGTGATCTCACACCTGTTTGAATTGGTTACTGACTGAGTTCTTTTATTGAGAATGACGTCACAGAACAAGGGACATATTTACAGTATGGGAACGGGATACTTGGATACTTGGTCACAAACACGTTGTGTGATGCAGCATGGTGTATTACAAGTGCAGTTGACACGATATATTTTAGTGGAATTGTGTACAACTGTGCAATATTTTGCCACAACAGTGGCATATTTTGTCACAATTATATATGATGATGTGGCATCTGAAATAATATCCATATTGAAAAATCATGTCCTACTATAGAAATTGTATCACATATGTCAATGGCATAATTATAAGATATGTGGTTGCATTATGCGGATTCCCAGTGCAGTAAATAATACATATGAAAAAAAGTGTCAATTATTTGTGAGCGCTCACAATTTTCCGACAAGGCAGAATTGTGCTTGCATTTCAGTCTGCTAGAATAAATTCATACACCCCTATAGTTTTACATCTCCTTCCGAGCTGAAGAAATTGTTAGACATTATTATATTCTGGCTCAAAATAGGATGCCAAAATCTTAAAGTAGTCAAACACTGCCAAACACAAATTATCACATAATTATTTTCCTTTTCTCTGTTTCTTTTTTTTACCTTCATGTGTCCAAACACGCTTGCGGAAACCTCATCCCTCTTCCCTCACCATAGACTTCTTTCAATTTTGCTGTCTTTAAGTAAACTTCTAAGCTTAAGCAAGAAACGAAAAATAAGCCGAAGCAATTAGATCGCTTTTGTTTTTTGGTGGAGGTCCCTACGCCACAGAATCTAGGAGCACTCTGGAACAATGTACGCCTGTGTTATAGACACAAACACAGAATGGTTTGACAGCAGATCAAACATGTTGAGAGAGCTTTAATCTTCTTTATTTTAGTAACTAATTATTCTCTTAGAAATCGTGGGGACCACCTACTCAACAGGCTGCCTTTAACCACAATCCCTGCACTCTTTGTAGGAAGAGCAATGCGAGAAATGGTATCCTATAATTTTGTGAGTATGATATGTTAATTTACTAATCATGCAGTATAATTCAACAACACAATAGTTTCTCATAGTTAAATTATAGGCATAAATATGAGTAGTACACCCCGTGTTGTCAACATGGGAATTACACAAAGGATATGCATAGGTTACGCCGAGATAAAAATGAAGTACTGTATCAAAAACTTAATTTATACCTGGTTAAAATTCTTGAATGCCTTACTGAGTGACACAGATTGGGATTCCATCCAGTAGCGGCCGGCACTGTAAACGCAGTGAGGTGGGGTGGGAGGCGGGGGAAGTCGTCAGAAGACGGAATAGGTATAATGAAATAGATGAATTAATAATACCTATTCTGTCATCTTTCAACTCCCCCCCACCGCACCCTACTCTGGCCCGGCCTACCGCACTTACCGTCGCTGATTTCATCCCACCCAATGACTTCGTCATGGACTGTTCACACATGGCACTCACACGAAACTTCTTTCAATTTGAAGAAAACTTTTATTTACAGACACATGGGACATCCATGGGTAGTACAAAAAAACATTTATGATGAACATGGGAAACACTTCTCGAGCAAACTTCTGGCCAAACTCTACCCACAATATCTAATATGGAGAGCAAGGAAATGAGCAAGAAACATCCAGAGAGAATCATTTCTCCAAAACTACAATAAACTTAAAAATGAGTGCTTGGTGTGTGTCACTACTTATAACACCTACTCAAACCACATGAAGAAATTGGTTCTGAAACATTGGAGACCTTTAGCATCAGGGTGTTTGGACTAACCCCGGGGCGGCGTAATCTGCTCCGCCAGAGGAATTTGCAGATTGTTACCAACTCTGCGCTCCACTGGGTACGCAAAGTGGAGGCAAAACTTTGACTCCGTGATGGAGCGGAGTACGTCCCTCAGCCCCTATGCCATCGGGCCCCCAAAAAAGGGTAAAAAAAAACACCTACCAACTCTCTTGCATATGCAGGCCACCCTCCTCCTCACTGTGGTGTCTCCTTGTTGCCGAGGATGTCTGCAAAGAGGAGATACTACTGCGAGGAGGAGGGCTGCCCGCAGACACGAGAGAGAAGGTAAGTGTTTTTTTCCCTTTAAATAGTCGGCGGGACTGTGGAACTCCATGGAGTGCCACTCCGCATACTCCACCCAGGCTTAGTTTGGACTTTGCTCATTCCATGTTCACTTTCAAGAGGAAAAAATCCCTGAGAGACCTTCTGCTACTTACCAGACCATAGAGAAAAGAAACTACAGCTCAAACAATATGAACCATGTGGAATCAAAGGCATCTCCCCTGTACAATGCAACATCTGCTCTCTCACCAAGGTCAAAATGGAACTTGACCTAGGCTTGCATACCGCATTGCTTCTGCAGAAACAAACAAATTGTAATAGTTCTAACGTGGTCTACATCATGATTTACAGAGGTATTCTGAGAGCGTGGCGTGACCACCATTAAAATAAGAACTTGCATCAATGAGCACCTAGACTCCTCAGGGTATTAGAGCACTTTATAAATCCATTTTTTATTTCATTTCAATGAGCACCGTAGTACTTTTTGGTGTAAAAGAAGCATCACTAAACTGATGCGTCATTTTGGGTCAGAGTATCCACTGGGCTGAATGATGACATCCCATGGACCCAATTATCACCAATGTAAAGAACTAGGAACTGACTAGCACCCCAGAGATTGTCGTGAAATACTAGAACATTAACATGACCCTGAAAATGGCCATTTTTGTCCAATATTTTAGGACCATAACATTTCCAGTTCTGTGGTATACTAACCAGGACAAGAATCTTGCAGAACAGAGATTTGCATGTTTTGGGAGAAGAGATCCCCTTTAACCCAGGTTATGATAAGAGGGATATCTATGTCACTCCTAGAGAATTAACAATATACCGCTACCTCTGTTTTATTAATCAAGAATTTTGGAAACTCGGACTAGACATTTGCAACATCTCATGGTTGCATGAAATAACAACCCTATGGGCGTACAATCCTGCCTAGTGACCAATAATGCCCTTCTGATAAACCATATTCATGTTCTTTAGTACTACCCTAAAGGAACATCTGTAGTGAATGTATTTATAGTTTTGTGCATAATATATTGGTAATAATACCACATTGATCTTTCAAAAATGATCATTTTACTTTCACTTCACTCTTTTACCACTTTAATCATACCACTGAAGGTTCAGGACTTTAAGAATTCCCATAGTGACACACATGGATCCCCCAAGACTGCAGGTTTCAAAATTCCCAAGCGCCAGGAGTGACCTGATCATGTATGACACTCCTGCGCGGCACAGCTGCTGGAAATACTTCAAACCATGCACGAATTGAGGACTCAGGAATTCAGGGGTGATCGGAGCAGCAAGAACCCGTAGGTTTATGGGCGGGGCCAATTCCTTGACACAATGAGTAACAGTACTGTAGTAACAGTGTGGAAAAGTGTGAGTAATTTTGAGATATTGAACTGGAGCTAGAATCCTTCATTTTAACATATACGAGGCTGTTGGGGGTGAGAACAGGAGCACAAATATGGCAATAAACTTATTTTTTAAGTCACCCTGTAATAGTTTTGAAAACTTGATATACGAGGCAAACTGAATATCGACTGCAGTATGACCGCTTTTTGTAGCAAAGGATATGTTTCATCACAAACGGGGCATGTCGCTGGCCGCTTATATTCACTAAAATTAACATCATACAGATATACCGAGCCACGATATGAAATACCATAAAATTCTACCTGCGGCAGTTTTTAACATGAGAAGCACCAACATAGAGGGAACAATATCTTCGACAATGGGGTGCCTGGACACATGAGTAGCAACAGGCACTACATGTGGTGATTCATAAAAAATATATATGCAGTCCAGATTTTAGGGAATTCTATACAGTGGAGAATTAATGTTTAGGAAACCCATATATGGTTATACAGGCTTGGCAGGAGCTGCCATTTCACTGCATCCATTATAATCACTCAACTGGGAAGAGAGAAATGTAATTATTTATAGAAGACAGAAGCACCCCGTGTGTCTAACTCTGGTGAAACCTGTCAATATACACAATAAGGTGACAAAAGGGGTTGAAAAAAGAAACAGACAAAGGAATCTCGTTTATATCAGAGAAAATGTACTACGTCTGTGGCTTATGTCTGTGTTAAATAGTAAAAAAAAATGTATGCCCTGGCATTTTGAAAAGCAGGTCATTCTAGAGTAGAATATAAAAGACGGACTCATTTCACGAGGTATGCATCAGTTCACCACATATCTAGAGACACTAGTGAGGGAGTGTCTCTTATAGTAGGTCTTTTCTGTCCTCAGGTATGATCCACATACAGATTATAATCTCAGGTGAGAGCTATAGGCCTTTTACCCGTATATCGAATGCATGTGTAGCATGCAGGGATTGGACTTTAACCCTGAAGAAGACCCCAGATCTGATTGGACTTGATGTGAGGGTCGAAACATGTTGGCACGCATTTAAATCAAGGTTAATTGATTAATAACTCTCAACTATAACCTTGTTTCTCTCATATTTTTGACCATACCACTAGTATCCTACTTTATAAAGCTTTGCTTTGGAATATAATGTGAGGTATTTTTAACTCACTACCAACCACTCTTTTCTGGATCCCTGCACAATCCAGTTTCATTTTATGTAAGAACTCCCAGAGACTTTCTTCTAGTTGAGCCTGCCCTGGTGGTATTACCCTGCCCGGGAGTGGATTGGCATCAATGATGAAGCATGTCACGATAAGTGGGTGAGGCGTCTACTCCAATATCTTTGGGTACACCTGGAAGACAATTGAGTTTTGGCCAGTTTTCTTTTTTCTTCACAGTCCAGTCACCCTTTTGTGAGCAAAATTTGAATTATGCCAGTGACATTTATAAAATTCACATATTTAACGCTTTGCAAAATTCACGTTTAAAAATTACACATTATGTTGCATAGTTTTTTTATGCAAGAATGCATCTCACATTAAAAAATAATTGTTTGCAAGATAGCAGTGGGAGACTGGTGCACAAAGAAAATTTCTCGCTAATTGACATTTTCTACTTGAATCAGCCTCCTGCTTGTACCATGTGGGACTTTTTTATGCGAGGTACATGCTCTGGTAAATAAAGTGATGCTGGCAATTTTGGCAAAACTTTCTCAGAATTTCACAATATTTTTCTAGAAAAAGTTACATTATTTTGCCCAGCCCTAATCTGAGTATTGCAAGGCAAGGCTATATGGGGATGGGTTGCATTACGTTATATTTCATTTGTAAAATTTGTTGTACCATGTCGCTTTTCAGAAGAAAAGGAACTGATAAAATAATGGCAGTTCATTTCCCGCCAATGTATTAAATGGCTATAGTAATTGATCAAACTAGCATTTTCTTAAATTCCTGTGTTGCAACAGATGGGCGATAAGAGCTCAGACCAATATCTTCTCTGAGGCACCTGGCAAATCATTAATTTAAAATAAGATACCCACTTTTAAAAATATTTCTTTATTGAGTTAATCAAGTACATGTCCTTCTAAGAAACCCAAAGAAGATGCATGTGGTTCATTGAATATGGTATCAATCTCGTATATAGTAAATAAAGCTATACCCAAAATAAGAGGGAGGTCAGGTAGGGGTTCAGAAAGGGGAGGTAAGGGAGAGATAAGGTACAGCAATATACTGGCATTGTCACCATAAATGTATAGAAATCACATCTAGGAACACATTTTAGAATCACAGACTTAGAAGGCCCAATCTGCTATATTAAACAATCAGGTAATGCCTTTTCCTAAGTCTGACTACGTTCTCAAGATTTATCACAGTGTAAAATATTAACAAGAATAGCAATTGTTTTTAGAGCTGCAGGGGAAGGGGAGGAGGAAATGCGGGGTAGGAGGGATAACACAAAGAAGGATTTGGATACTAAGGGGGTCATTAGGATGACGGGCGGACTTTGTCCGCCCGCCATCCTGTCGGAATTCGGGACCGCCCTCCATAAGGGTGGGGGTCCCGTGGGGGGTATTAGGATGTGCCCGCCACAGTGGCGGGCACATCCTGCTTTTTTAGCATTTGCATTATCAAAGCGGCAGGCACCACGCGGTGCCTACCGCTTTGTTAATGAAAATGAAGGGATGTACCACAGGTACCCCCCGTGTGCACCTCTCACCTACACTTCACTCTGGGGGCCCGCAGGGGGACCCCAGAGTGAAGACCGCATGCCTTTCCGTGGCGGCATCGCCGCCGTGGAAAGGCACCTAAAGACAACCATTCTAATATGGCTGGTGGTGTCTGATAGACACCGCCACCATATTATTAATTTTCCGCCCTGGCCGCAAGGCAACCGGGGCGGAAAAGCGGCAGGCGGTCTTTCCGTCCGCCGAGGTCCCCCCGCCATACTAATATGGCGGGGGGGGAAACGAGTGTCGACGTTGGGCAGATTGCCCCCGCCAGGCTGGCGGTAGCCACTGCCAGCCTGGTGGGGGCAATCCACCCGGCATCATAATGGGCCCCTAAACCTCAATGCCATTGGAAGAAGGGAAAAAGCATTCCACTCATTCTTATTACAAATCTTGCATTTCTTCCCTGACATTAATTTGAAGGCTGCCCAAGTAATAAAAATGCCGGGATCAAACCCCACATTAAATACCCGTGGGCTAAGCCTAAGTCTCCAACTAATCGGGAAAAGAAAGCATTTACATATAATTGTAAATAAATTAGCATGATGAATAAGTCTATCTATCCATCAATCTCCTGCCCTTATCACCTTCTCCTTCAACCTGTCTTCTATTGTTGCGGTCTGTACCATTTTCCACTTCTCAGAAGTCACATTTTGTCACTGCCAAAGACTTGAACCATCTCCTCCAGTGCCAGGCCAATCTAGCTATGCATTTTCTCCAGTGAAAGGTCAAGCCAGCTGTGCATCTCCTCTATTACCAGGCCAATCCACCTATGCATCTCCTCCAGTGCCAGGCCAATCCAGCTATGCTGGAGAAGTCTTGCACAACAACCAGCCCAATGAGAACGCAAAGTCGTAGGTTTCTTCCAAAGAGTCCCGTACTTGGTCATAAAAGGGAAACAGCAATGGGCAGGACAGTATATTATGTAGGATGTCAAAGTCTGCATCACCCCATCTCCAGCACCTAGAGGTGATCACTGTCGAACTAGTTCAGAAATCAGGCCTGGGCACCAAAAAAAAAGTGGCCCCATTAGCTAATCAGATAGCCAAAAAGGGCCCATGTTTGAAAATCACAGCAGTTTCGAACATGCTAGGACATTCTGGACAGGTATGTTGCAAGGTATGGAAGACTACATAAATATTGTGTTTGCTGTAAGCAATGTTTGTTTTACTATCAGGGAAATCAACAATCTAACCCTGCCCAGCAGACCATAAAACAGGCCCACAAATAGAGAAAAAAAACACATCCGACACTACTTTTCAGACCAGCCTGACAGACAGTGCCTGATTGCTCTATAAGCCATTCCGACACGGGAGGTGATAGTTACACTGTAGACTCTTTGAGGACCAATGCTATTTATGTAGAACCTTAAAAAAGATATGTTTAGCCTTGCGTCTCTACATCCTACTCCAAAATGCAATAAACTATCTGACCAATCTAATCAAAATAATATTGGGACATCCTATCCTGCCATTTTGCTTAAAGTGTTGCCAGAGTCAATATCGAAAACCGAGGGGCAATAGTTGTTCTGCTAAGGTCCAAGACTATGCTCTATATTGTGCCAATCAATGCAGAGGAGAGAAAATCAGAGAGGTAGGTATTTAATAAGGAGCAGACCCCAATGCCGTAGTTAAGCAGCGTCTTAGTTGCAAATACCCAACCTTTTTGGGGAGTGGAGTCCGTTTTTGACTTGAAGGCCATCAAAGGATCTAAGTTGTCCCTTCTCCACTACAGCCTTAAGGAATGGAGTCCGTATTTCACTTGAAGGGCATCTACGGATTTAAGTTGTCCCTTCTCCACTAAATCCTTCAAACATGTTATCCCTATCCTCAAACCACAGACAGGCTATAGGAAGGTTTCCTAACTTAAGCTCGGCATTTTATCAGACTGTCTTTCTATATGTAGGTACGTATGGATTTTAAGCAACTTTCAAACAGAGTTCACATACGGATAGCAAAGGCCAGGGCCAGCTTTAGGGCAGTGCGACTGGTGTGGCAACACTGGGTGCTGACCTGGAGTGGGGCGGTTGTCCTCAGGTGGGGGTGCTGTGTTGAACAATAACTTGCGTTTCAAAAACACCTTCAGCAGAGATCCTTGTGCTCACAAAACAGTGATTGTTATCAAATAGCTGCGTGCAAACTGCATAAAATAGGTTAGGACGTTCAGTTTTTTCCCCAAGTCTTTCATCATCTATTCCTAATGTTGCTGAGAAATGTTTATTAGGGTAATTATACCTTCTTATTAGTTAAGCCAGCCTTTACCAGCGCTTTAAAACAAATTAAATGTATGTGAGGGAGGGGCTATGGATAGATGTGGGGCACCTTTGCTTAGTGGTAATGAGGTATTCCGAGGAGGTGGTCATGAGAGGGAGGGCGTATAAAATGATTGTCGCACCAGGCACCAACAGCTCTAAAGCCGGCACCGGTGAAGACTATAACTGGTTGGTAACCTCTATATCTTACTACTATCCGTGCATAACATTTCCAATTCTACAAATGCCGACAGAAGTTTTCTTTGAATCTCAAAGTACAAATAACAAAATTGAACTCCAAGAATTATTTTCTGGAATACCGCCACGGTCCGTGGTGGGCAAGCCCCCAGGAACGTCATCTCTACAGCATCCACACCAGCCATTCCTGCTGGTAAGTCATTTTCATTACTTCTTACTTTTGACAAATCTCATCTAAAATGTTTTCATGCCTTCTGTATATTCAATTTTCCCAACTTCAAAGTATCTACTGTAATATCCTTTAACCCTCATACGGCTTTGTCTTTTCCTCTATGTTCCCTCTGTTTCTACAGCTGACTTCCTCCTCCCTGTAGTCTTTTTTCCCATCTTTTTTGTTACTGAGGTAGAAACATTTCCCTCATCCATATTTTACACATCCTTTCCATTTACCTTTCCCTCCTTTAATCATTATTTTCCTGATAATTTGCCAGCCATTTCTCTCTATTCTTAAAAAAGTGTTTCATATTGTTGAGTTGTTGACTACCTGAGTTTTAAAATGTCAAGTTAACCTTTCAGAGTGATATTTTGGACAGCAATAATTTCACATTCATTAGTTAATTTTTTTTTTAACTTGGGCAAATTCTGTGGTCGGCACTGCTATTCTAAATTACAGTGTTACATTGTTGACTATCTAGATCCTCAACTGCTACATGTTGTGGAAGAGGGCACAGAGGATCTACATACGGTGGGCAGCCAAGCGGCTGCTGGGGCGAGTAACAAGTCACTTTTTTTTCTCAATGATAGCTTTTCCATAGGAAAACCTAAACCTGATGTTTTATCAGAACTTACCTTATCTAATACTCACTTGCTTCATAACTCAGGAATAAAATATTTGTTGTGCAGTTAATGAAATTATGGTGAAATGTGTAATGCGGAACTCAGTTTAGAGACTCATTGCGGGGTTCAGGAAGGGGTAGGTTAAGACCAGATCCATTGGAAATATTGTGAAATACTATCAGTTGACCAAAGACAACATGTTGCCCTGCGAGATTGTCTCAATTAATATTGCACATTATATATCATAGTTAAATAATTTGTGCATTATAAATTTAATGTGCCAAATTTTTCTATGGCAATGACTATGCATACTTTGCAGTTCAGTATTTTTTTAATAACACATTACGTGTTGGTTAAATATTTAACTAGATGAATTTGTTTAAACATTTCATCAATTGTTGTTAAAGAAAAGTATATTTTTTGATTATGGTAGTGTATTAAATGACTTATGTTTGGAAAAAAAGACCCTGTGCAAAGATTCATATAAAACAATCCAGTGGCCCTAAGAGACTAGCAATGTTGTGTTACTGTCTGAATATTAAACATGTGTTTGCAGTGCTTACTACAATTTATGTTGTTTTTCATTCTTTCCTTCTGTCATCCAAATGCTCCTGCCAGGGACCAGACCCTGGAGTCCAGGCGGGTGATAGCCACTGGGTTTCGCTTCAAGAAGATGGAGGCCATTGCGGTTGAGTATTGTCGACTAGTGGGCCTGATGTAGGAGAAGGACGCCATCACCTATATCCTGGCTACCCCATCACTGTCACCACAAGCAGCTGAGTCAGAATCCACAGCAGACATTCGCTCCCATGCACAGAGTACCTCCTACAGTAAGTGCTCAAATGCCTAGAGTAGGTGACAGAGGTCCAGCTGGCCCTTGATATCATCCAGGAGCATATTCTAAGTAGGCTGAAACCTAGAGAAGGCCAGTTCTTTTAAGGATGTGGTGGGTCTGTTGTGGGAGGTGAGGGTAAGAAGAACAGATGGGGATGGGATATGTTTGAGCTTAGTTTAGTGGGTTATGAGAGTTTAGGGAGATGGAAGGGTTTGCTGCGGGGGTGACGGAGAGAACATGGGGGTAGGGAAGGTAATTTTATTTACAATTAAGTTTAGTAGGTTTTTGAGGGCTTAGTGAGAAGGGGTGGGTCTGTTGTGGGAGGTGAAGGTTGGAGTTTAGATTTTATTTTTTTGTCCAAAAAATGACTTTATGTATTTCTTCAATACGTGTCTTTTTAAATTTACTGCTAAGCATTACTTGTTAGACTAGCATCCCAGTTAATTAAACATGGAACTGTACCAAAGTAGTAATAACAGAGCTAAACCCTGCACCTGGACCATCAAAAACAATTGTATTGCCCAACTGTATCCAGCCCCATTGTCCTCTCTTTAGTCTCTCTCTACCTGAGCTCGCTCCCGGATGTATGGCGGTACAACGCGTGCTTTTACCACGCGTACCGTTACCACGCAGGTTTTACAACGCAAGTCGTTACAACGACTTGCGTTGGGGGGCGCTGGATAGCGGAATAGTTTAATTTACTATTCCAACTCCAGTCCCCATGGATAGTAGGGAAGGTGTTGGATAGTAAATTAAACTATTCCCTATCCTATAGCGCCCTCCAGCGCAAGTCGTTGTAACGACTTTCGTTGTAAAACCTGCGTGGTAATGGTACCGCGTTGTAAAGGTTTTGTTGTAAAGGATGTTCCCCCTCACTCCCATGCCATGTTAGGTAGATTACCTCATCTTACCTTCTCCAGTTCACTCCCTTGCAATCATTGTTGGAAAACTGACAACAACCATGACCATGCCCAACCCTCCCCCACCTCACCATTTAATAGCATGAACAGCCTGAGCAGCATCAACTCTCCCATCAATAAGAGTTCTATATTTGCTGTCCTTGCTATACTCTTGGTAACTATTGACCACTGATAGCGTCTGCCAACAAAAAGCCAAAACAACAATCCCTCATTTCCATTCTTGGAACTTTTTTCTTCCCAGTGATGTCTGCTACCTTCCCATTTGGCCCAAAACCTTAAGGCTGGGTTTTTCAAAGGTAAAAGGGGCTTAAATCTAGTGATGACCTGCTGCTAAGAGGGAAGACAACACAGTAAAACCAATGTTCTTCAACTTCTGAATTATGCTGGCTTACCAGCCAAAGGATTCTCATTCTGCATCACAGGCAAGTAGACTAAACGAAAGTGCAGCGTGAGTAATAAAATACAAAACAGAGACCATCGCAATAAACCAATTACATAGTGTAAAGTTATTTACTATAGCAAGCATAATAAAGGCTCCATGTTTCTGGGCTCAGGTGAAGGTTAATGTGGTAGAATCCACGTGCTATAGATTGTGGAAATATTTGCACACTACCTATCCTTGGCCAACAATTGGTTCATTCTATTCTGTGAACTATGATGCCAGAACTTAATTTGTAAAAAAATACCTGCCAGTGCCTGTGTCAAAAGGCTGGTACTGCAGCATGCACCATCCATTGCCCAAGCCAGCACTGCCAATGACATTACCAAAACAACTACCAACCTCCATACTCTTACAAAAGTGACAATTCGGATCACTCCTGGCCCCCAAAACTATAAGAATGACGGGGCTGCAGGTATTACTAATTTTTAATGTATATGGAATTGAAAACAAACTTTTGTTGTTCTCATCCCTAAAGATACACAGCGCCAACGTGTGGTAGACTGTCATACGTGCCGGTGTTGACAATAAAGTGCTGGTGCTAAATGCTGGAAAACACAAGCTCAAATTAGGCACTGATGATGTCACTTTCTTGCCCAGGTAAGAGGGGTGTTGTGGGGAAATGAGCAATTGATTCTTACCTCATCCTAATAGTTGCCATAGCTTTAACCACATCCACCTTGCCAAGTCAAAGATCTGTTGGTGGTTGAAAGTAACACGACAACAGATCTCACAACTTGGGGTGAGAGGAGTGAGGTTTTTATGAATGGATGGGTAGTGGTAATTTGAGAAAGGTGAGATAAAGAAAAACACAACATTCATCAAGTCTAAAGCATATCGATTTTGTCATGGAGGGAACATGACAGCTCAGTTACCAAATGCAAACAACCTTTCACTTTAGCAGACCCCAAACTCCCAAGTTAGCTAATTGTACCTAGGTTTTAAAAACTAAAAATAGGGAGTGTCCACATAGTTAAAAAAATATTTATAAAAACAGAAACAATATGCTGGGTACAAATGAGCAGTGCATCTGTATACTTCTGACATTGTCCATTTTTGGTGTTGGGCTGAACTGTGTAATAGGAGCACCAGGAATGATCCGTGCGTAAGAGAAGGCATGTGCAATGGAAAAAGATAATAACATTATTGGAGAGACAAGGTATGCATGGTGCATGTTGAGTCAGAGGACCAGCTCCTACTGATCCCGGATAACTAGACAACCAGCTGCATGTACCTCACTGATCACCCAAGCAGTAAAAATGTATCTGTGTCCATCATATAGCATGTGCAGACCACAACCACGTAATTATACTTTGGCACTTGAGCCACAAGTATGCATTATCCTAATCAAACCCCCTCTCTCCTAGCCACAAGGGTAAGCATCTTTGAGTCCTCTTGTTTCCATAGAAGTAGATAAGGATTGGTCCTTCTGCTGGCTGGTATCAACTATACAATGCTTTCATGTCATCCAAAAAATGATAGACCTGATGAAAAAGAATATAAAAGGAAATTGAGTTTTAGTCTACTCGAGGTAAACTGAGTGGTCTCAGAACAGCCTAGAGATTATGGACTTAAGTTAACGGAAGGACAGTCATGTAAATTAACAATCCTAGTGACACGTGAAAACATTAAAGCATAGATGATATAGGATTGACATCCTAATAATACATAACTTATGAAGTTTAGTTTGCCTCTGACGACCCTCCCAGCCTTCTTATGATCAATAATCATAATTTGGTATTCATTGGTGCAAGTTACCTATTTCCAGTGTGGTGTTCATTTACCTTTGCATCACCTTTCCCCATGGAAGTGCTACACAATCCTTATAAGCCGTGTAGTGTTTTGAATCTTCACAGCCAGCAAGGAAATGAAACAAAGGATAATGATGTGAGGCACCTTCATCTGCTTTTATGAAACAGGGCTTCCATTGCAGACTGATAACATTGCTCAGTTCAAAGTGTACGGTTGAACCGAAGGTTGAATTAGTCTTTGACACAACTCAGGACTCAATCAGTCCTGGCAAAAAATGGCTTCTGTCTCCCTTGACTGACTATTTGTGCAGTGTACACTGGTTAATTTAAGATCATTTACACAGTACTTGGTGTAAGCCAAGCTGCCACACACCAAATATAAATTTATACATTTATAAAGTGTAAAGGTCAGTCAGTCAGTCAGTCAAAAATACTTTATTCGATTATTTAAAATCATAAAAGCAAATATGTAACAATTCATTTGTTCCTGTAGATACATCACATGTGTACATTTAAGAACAGTTAAAAAGGTTCACCAGTTAAAAAATAAACAAATAAAAATCAGTTTGTAAATAGCTTAAAAAGGCAAATTCATTCGTGCAGATTACAAATAACTGTTCTCTTAGCCTTCGTCCGTACTGCTGCTACCAGAAAGTTTGCAACACCAAACATTACTCGGCTGCTACTTAATAGTTGCAAATAAGTCAGTGCGGGTCTAACTTGTATATATTTTTTTTTTTTGGGAAAATCTTTTTTATTGACAGTATAATAGTAGGATGACACGGTACAGCAAATACATTGGCATTACTTACATAACACTCTACTATTGAATTATTGTACCTTCGCTATATTAGACAGTTTCATTTTATAATCAAGACAACCCCGGTCTAACTCCCTCCTCCCAGTCCCTCCTACCCCGGCACTCTTAGGGTAAATATCTTCCATTGTGTTACGCAGTCCACCTCATGCGAACATATTACCTGCAGCGCATCCAGCGCATTTCTACTGGGAACATACCTAAATTTCCTGTGGGGCAGGGCTATCACGGTCTGCGCACCCAGTTACATGTTTAATAGGCTGTATGATGGCAAGTCACTACCAAAGCACTATCAACTCACTTCTGTAGAGGTGTCGGATGCATCACTTCCCCCTGTCTCGAAGGACCCAATTAATGCATTCCAGTCTAGGGAGATAGGGTTCTTTCTGAGTCCCCTACGCTCCTCTCTTTGTAGCGTCATCCCTTCAGCCTTACCCCATCTTATCACTTCCGCCCTCCATATTTCCGGGTCCGGCGGCCTCTGCGACTTCCATCTCATTGTTAGGGTGCGTTTCGCTAGTAACAAAGCCAAATCAGTGAAGCGTGTACCTACACTTTTCCTCCTCTCTACAGATCCCAGCCCCAGCAATGTGTATTCCAGTGCAGTGTATGGTTTGGAAGGAACCAGTCTGACCAGGTCAGCATGAACAGCCGTCCAATAGTATCCCAATTTTGGGCATTCCCAGAGCATATGGATCAGGTTTGCGTCTGCCGTACCACAACGGGGGCACGCGTCCGGTGCAGTGGGGAACATTGCATGTACGCGGCGCGGTGTCAGGTATGCCCTATGTAGTATCATAAGCTGTATAAATTTGAATTTCGGATTCCGTAACACCTTTTTCGGAAATGCTATTATCTTGACCCATTCCGTGTCTCTGATAGGTCTCCCCATATCCCGTTCCCATTTTCCCCGTATCGAGTGTAACGGGATTGCTCTACCCTCCCGTATACCATGTGTTAGCCATCTGGTCAGGTGACTGCCAGAACCCATTAAGTATTGCATGGTGATTAAGGGGTTTGTGGGGGGCTCCAGTCCATCCGTCGCCCACACCCGTGTGATATAGTGGCGTACCCCAGCATTTAGTAGGAACGACCCTCCCGATGTGTGGTGCGTGGTGCGGAAATCCTCAAATGACATTACCCTCCCGTCATTAAAGAAATCCCCTGCCTGTGTTACGCCAGCCTCATGCCACTCCATCAACTGCAGACTCGATAGTGGCCTCTGACCTACAGGTAGACCCAGTAGCGGTATCGTGGGGGCGTAGGAGGTCGTTCGGGAAGTGTATCTCACTGCCTGTCTCCAGTAGAGGATCGCAAGACGAAGCAGTGGAGGCGCCCGTCGGGGGATTTCAGCTCCTGGCGCCAACAAAGTGTGTACATCCCCCCTGCTCCAGTCTGTTTCCGAGACATTGATTTCATGCAGATTCCTTCCCGCCACCCAATAGGCTAACCATTGTAGTTGGCAGGCGAAGTTGTACACCTGCAGGTCCGGCACACTCATACCACCTGCCGCTGTAGGAAGCTGTAGTTTGGCCAAACTAATCCGTCTCCTCCCAGCACCCCACACCAGTTCCGTTAGTAACGTGTTCAGTGTAGTAAACATTGACGCAGGAATTAGAAACGGCATGTTTGTAAAATAATAAAGGAGTCGAGGTAGGACCACCATTTTAGAGATGGTCACCCTGCCTGACACTGACAGTGGCAGTGTCGTCCAGAATTGCACATGGGATGTCAGCGCCCTAATCGCTCTCCCTAGGTTGCCGTCTATCGTATCCCTCGCTCCCCTGTAAATTTGAACTCCAAGGTATCGGAAAGTAGTCTCCGCCACCTGGAAGCTATGTGGTGCGAAGGGGACGAGGGCCTCCTCCGCCGTTATTGAGAAGTAGAATCCATGTGATTTCGGTTCACTTATGGTAAGCCCAGACAGCAAGCGAAAATTTTCAAATATGTTGGGTACCGGCTCAAGACCACCTCTCATGTCCCTGAAGTACAGAATGATATCGTCAGCGTACGCCGACACTACATGTGTGACTCCATTCCTATGTATGCCCCTGTGTTGTGCCATACCCCGAAGTTTGCTCAGCAAGGGCTCTAGCGCAAGTATGAACAGTAACGGAGACAGCGGGCATCCCTGCCTTGTACCTCTCGCCACGTCTAGGAGTGCCGAGATGCAGCCATTTGTTCGGACTCGTGCCGTGGGGCGGGTGTATAGTAGTTGAACCCATGACAAATATTTGGGCGGTATGCCGAATCGTGAAAGTGCCGCCAGCATATAGTCCCAGCGGATGGAGTCAAAGGCCTGTTTCAGGTCCAAAAAAATACAACCCTCTCCATGCATAGTCTCATTCCCGCTAAGCATGAGTTGGCTGAGTGTCCTGAGGTTCATTGCCGTGCTTCTTCCCGGCACAAAGCCACATTGATCGGGGTGTATCATGTGCGGTACACATTGCGCCAGCCTCGTCGCTAGGATCTTACTTAATATTTTCTAATCCATGTTTAACAAGGAGAGGGGCCGATAATTAGCCATTTGTAGGCCGTCCCTGCCCCGTTTCAACAGTGACACTATTAAAGCTTGAAGCGACGTCTGTGGTAGGCTACCTGTTTGTAGTGCCTCGTGGTATACTATCTGGAGGCGTGGACAAGAAGGTCAATGAAAGCACCATAGAACTCGGCCGGTAGGCCATCCGTACCCAGTGTTTTGTTCCGTGGTAGTGCTCGTATCGCCCGGCGGATCTAAGCAGCTGTGATAGGGCGGGACAGCTCCTTGCATTGGTTATCCATCAGTCGCGGTAGGTCTACCCCCTCCATAAACTCTTCCAATGCCGTGTCCGACTGCGGGTTGGGTGGGCCGTATAGGGACTCGTAGTATGTCCTAAACGCTGTGTTTATGCCTATCTGTGTCGATGTTCGGGACCCTTCCTGGTCAAGTATCTCCATTATTGGCACGTGGACGGGGTCATCCCGTACCATACGAGCCAGTAGGGGCCCGGCCCTCTCCGCCTGCGCGGGTTGTCTGCCCGTGTATTCCCTGTAATCTAACACTCTCAGCTCCTCTAGTAGCTCTGCATGTTGTATGTGTGCCCCCTGAAGCGGCGTGAACGGTACGTTCGTGCCGGCAGCCTCACTCTCCAGCGCTGCCAGTGTCCCTTCCACTTCTCGCAGTTTGTCTAGTACAATGTGTCTCATGCCTACCCGTGTGCTCATTGCTACTCCCCTAATCGCCACCTTGAAAGCGTCCCATTCCACCCGGCGGGAACTCGCCGATCCCGTGTTCGTATCAAAATAGGACGTGATGGCATCTGCGAGTGTTGTGCGATAAACCGTGTCTTCCAATAGCTCCGGCGCGAGGCGCCAGGTAGGTATTGGTGTTTGAATCCTGTCCCAATGGAATGTAACCTCTACCGGGTTGTGGTCTGACAGAGTCTTGCCCATGTGTTCCGCCATAGCTATCTTCCCCATCAGTGATGTAGTACAAAAGACATGGTCTATCCTGGTGTGCAAGCTGTGAGGAGGTGAGCAAAAGGTATATTCTCTATCCCGCACATGTTTGGCCCTCCATGCATCCGCCAGTCCCCAGCCCTCCGCCCACCTCTTCAGCGCATCCGCTTGTTTTCTACTCTCAGTGGCTTGTAGTGGTGGGTGCGATCTGTCTAATGAGACATCTAACACTGCATTGTAGTCCCCTCCAATTATCCAACTATGGTCCGCCCATTCCGCCATAACACCGTTTACATGTTGTAAAAAGTCAGATTGACCCGAGTTAGGGGCATAAATACTGCCTATCACTACTGGGGTGCCATCCAGTATCCCACTGACAAATACATATCTGCCTTCCTTATCTATGCGTTTCTCCACTAGTTTAAACGGGACAGAATTACGAATCCATATCGCAGCCCCCCTCGAGAATACAGAGTAAGAGGTAGCAAACAATTGTCCTTTCCATTTTTTAAGGAGCTTCCTACCCTCCGCATTGTTCAAATGAGTCCCCTGAAGACAAGCAACTTTGACGTTCCTTCTGTTGAGTTGTGCCAGCAGTCTATGCCTTTTATGGACAGAGCCCATGCCTCTAACGTTCCAGGTGCACAGCTTGTACTCACTGGTAGTCCCCATTATGTTAATTTGTAGGCAAGGCCGGTGGGTGCTACATCACGAATAATCCTAATAGAGCTTGCCAAGGTCCCAGTGCCGTGTTAACTGATAACCCCCTATCTTTCAGGTCCCTAAGTAAAAACTCTCGGGGTCCAAACCGTACCGCCCAACGTGGGCGGATGAACAACCTAATCATGTCTGTTTGGTGGGGCGGGGGAGCCACTCGCTCCGTATCAGGGCCTGGTGATGGTACTGTTTTGTGCCCTTAGCCGGTGCACCCCCACCCACATCCGCCCCTCATGCCATGTATACGTTACCAATCGAAGTCTTTAGAGGCCGCGGTCAGAATTCATTAGCCACTTGTGCCGTGATTTTGGGGAATAGTTGTAGGCTATCAGCCGATCCTGATACCTCCGTCGGCGTGTCAGAGCGGTTGTCTGCTGCTGAGTGACCATTGGCATCGTGCGCCGCCAGCGCTGCCTCCGTTAGGTGACCTATTTTCGTCGGTCTCCCAGGTCTGGTCGACTTTTGCCCCCTGCTTGATGACGATTCTTTTGTGTGATGCTCCGGTCTAATTGCCTCGTGGTCTCGTTCCCGGTGGGAAGGCCCACCACCCCGGTCGTCCTCGAAGAGGTCTTGGGTGGTTGGCGGCGTAAGTGTCACTTCCATCCATTCTGCCGCTTCTTCTGGCGAGTCGAAAAAGTAGGATTTGTTGCCGTGCAGTATCTTGAGGCGAGCAGGGAATAAAAGGGCGTATTTAAGGTTTCTGTCTCGCAGCTTGCGCTTCACCCCCAGAAACGATGATCTGGCTCTTTGTACCGTCGGGGTAAAGTCTGGGTATACTGAGATGGTTTTGTCCTCATATCGCAGCGGGGCCTTCTCCCTTGCCACTCGTAGTACAGAGTCTCCATCTTTGTAGTTCAGCAGGCGGGCTATGAGTGGCCTCGTTGGCGCCCCTGGCTTTGGTGGTATCGCCGGCATCCTGTGCGCTCTCTCCACACTATACAGAGGAGTAAGTTCCTGTGGGCCTACGACCTTCTTCAGCCAGTCTTCTACAAATTGAGTGGGGTTCTTCCCCTCGCTGCGCTCCGGTATTCCCAAAATTCGCACGTTGTTGCGGAGGGAACGCCCTTCCGCGTCATCCACCTTATTCCACAGCAGCTTAATTTGTTTCTCCATGTTTTCCAATTTCGTGGAGTGAACCGTCTGTTGCGGGATCAAGTCATCCAGTGCGATCTTGTGCTCGGATACCTTTTCCGCCAGTTTGTTATAGTCTGCTCGTAATAGCGACAGACCAGTCGCCATATTGTCCATGCGTAGTTCCAGCACTTCTCTGGATGCCTTTATTTCCGCCAGGATAAGGTCCAATTTAGCGTCTTGGGTGGCCTTCCCGGTTGGTAGGATGATCTCCACATTGGAGGAGGCTAGCGGGTCTTCCGATCCCGTAGATTGTAGGTCTGTGTTGGCGCCCATGTCTTGTGCCTTTGCTCTGTTCCTCCCCATGGCTCTCTCCGCGTCCGGCTTTGCGTTCCGCTATATGGGCTGTGGGCAAGGGTGCGCACTAGTCTCACCGAGTAGTACGTTGGTGTCTTCTGGCTGCTCCGGATGACGCCTGGCGGTGTGCTTATACGTTCAATGCCAATGTCCCGGCAGAGTCGCCCCTTGCCTCCAATCGCTTTTGTTAAGGAACAGTGGGAGGACCCAGAGGAAGGCGCCACCACCCTAGCTCCCTGTCAAGTATCGCACCCTGTGGCGATGTCGGTCCGTAGGAGCTACTCGGCCCCAGCAAGGTCGCGCAGCGCCGAGATCACGGCGGCAGGTGGAGAGGCGATGTAAGTCAAAGCAAGATGGCGGCCGCGCCACCAGAGTCGGTCCACATGCAGTTGCACCGCTAATTTGGAGTCGGGGGTCTGGTGGCAGGATTACCGGCGGTCCCTTCCCCTGTTCGGTGAGTTTTAATGCCCCTGACGGCGTGTGCTCGGGAGCGGGTGCGGTCGCCGAGCTCTTTGCGCCAAGACTGTCTGGTCGGCGCTGCCTCCGTGCAGTGTTTGAAAGCCCTCCTCGTCACCCGGCTCACCCCTGTGCTCCGCCGTCCCGCCTGCCTCGGGGTATCGCTATGGCTGGCCGTGTCTCGGCTCTCAGGAGTCTCCTGCTAGCCGCTTCGCGCTGTTCCGATGGGTCCTGGTGGTCGGGCGCTTCTCCGTCGGCACGGCGCTCCTACTGTGGGCCGCGGCTCCAGATCAGGTGCAAGGCCCCATATTCGTCGCTCCTCGGTTCCGGCCGTCCGAAGGATCTCCCGCTTGGCGGCGGCTGTCTTATGGTCCCCCCAGGTTACGGTTTGGTTTAGGGGTGGATTGGGCGGTCTGTGGGTTCGGGTGTACAGGATATTCCGCTTATGTCGTGGGCATCGGACGGAGCTACCCTAGAGCACGTCCGCCATGCTCAGCTCGTGGCCACGCCCCCCGGGTCTAACTTGTATAAACCCAGCCTCCCTCAGTAGCGGCTTTAAAAAGGTTTTACGGGGTTCAGCATAATGATCACAGAACATAATGAAATGCAACGTATTTTGGGAGGAGAAGTTATCACAGCTGCATGGTGGGGAGGAATCCGGTTTACCCCACACTGGAAATTGTCCTAAAGAATAGTGGATCAGGTTAAACCTAAACCTAATTAGGAGGTGCCGATGGAATGGAATTGTAACAATTTTTAAATATGGTTCTAGGGACATGGTTGTCAGCAGAGCGTAATTGGATCTGACACAGGGTTTTAACAATTCCCGTTCCTCTGGTTCTAAAACTAGCATACCCAAGGCATTCTTCTTTGTCCATACTATATCTTCCTTCTTAATGAGCTCCGGGGACCAATAAAGTTCAGGGCGCCCAAGTCTCCTAAACATTGCCTTTATATAAACTAACCAAGGTACCCTATCTAACCTCTCTAGGGCCATACATTCTCTCAAAATTAGGTGGTTCAATGTAATCTCCTGGTTCAGCCAGGTCTTAACCCAGGTAATCAATGGGGCCACCTTCAGTTGATCACTCACATAACCCAACCCCACCTCCGAATGAATGGAAAAAGTAGGGGTTGAGTTGGGGACCGCCAGGAGGGATCTTAAAAATGTATTCTCAGCCACCTGAATCTTTTCCAGGGGTATATAGCCCCATAGTGAGGCACCATATGAGGCTATGGCCAGGCATTTTGACTTGTATATATTTAAAAGGGCCTCCATAGGCCTCGCTCCCAGCCGTTTTGCAAAGGCCATAAGTGCACATGTTGACCTCATCACCACATTAGCCTTTTGCTTCTGTTGAGGGCCCCATGTTCCTCTATCATCAAATAAAACCCCAAGGTATGTAAAAACAGATACCCCGGAAATTTCCATACCATTACAAGTAAAACGTTTAGATTTAAGGCCCCTCCGGTTTTTACCCACAATCATGGCATGTGACTTTGAATTATTGACCCTGAGATCCAGGGAACCCATAAATGTGTCAAACGAGTCTAATAGCCTCTGGAGCCCAAGGCCCGTCCTGGCCAACAATACTGCATCGTCCGCGTACAGGAGGACCGGTATGGCCGATCACCCTATACGCGGAACATCCAGTGAGGCGCCCTCCAGATTTTTGTCTAATTCATTAATATATAAAGTAAAAAGGAGAGGCGCCAGGATGCAGCCCTGCCTGACGCACCGCCTTGAGCTAAAGTGACTAGTGCGACACCCCTCCCTGGTAACCCTAACTGATGCTAAAAGCCCTTGGTGAAGAGCAGCTAAAAAATTTACTAACGCTGGGTCAATCCCTATATTTCATAAAATAGTCCAGAGTTTTGACCTGTTCACCAGGTCAAAGGCCGAAGAAAGGTCCATAAAACCTAAGTAAAGCAATCCTTCCTTAGCCTGTGTATATTTGCTTATCAACAAGTGGAGGTTTAAACACTGGTCTAAAGTGCTTCTGTGCTCCCTGAACCCGTATTGTAAGTTGGATAAGACCCCTCTTTCCTCAAGCCAATCCCTAAGTTGGTACAGAATGACTCTGCCTAAGATCTTCACGGCAGAGTCAATCAACGAGATCGGTCTGTAGCAGGAGGGATCATCCCTTCGCCCCGTTTTAAAAACTGGAACTATTATAGAGGTTGACCAAGATACCGGGAACCCATTAACAGTTGACGCATTAAAAACATTAGTTAAAATTTTTGCCCAAAATATGGGTAAAGTGCTATACAGATCCGCTGGAACCCCATCAGGACCTGGGGCTTTGTGTTTGGACATTTCCATTATTGCTTTATGGATGTCCTCTTCTTTAAAAAGAAGAGGGGACACCGACTGCATGGGCTCGTACTCAGTCTCTTGGGCATCACTGCTCTCCCCAGCATAAATTCCTCTAAAATGCGTCAGCCATTTATCATCAGGTATTACACAATCTAAAATAGACGTCTCTTGTCCAGAAAAGAAAGGGTGGTTTATTATAGCCCAGAACTTACTACTGTCCCTTAAAACGTCTACCGCTAGAAGGTTATTCCACGCCTCAGATTTGATGGCCTTTTTCCGATTATCAATTGCCCCTTTATAAGCCTTCCTTAAGGTAACCACCAACTCTGTGTCTCTGGGCTTTTGCTTTAGTGCCTGTAGAAGCGCACCATGAGCTTTTGAGTAATGACCATCAAACCATCTAAAAGGCTTATTAGGACCTGATTTCTTTTGTACCATTAGGTCCATTTCAATCAGGTTACAGATAGTAACATATGCCTCAACAATATCACTACTTGAGGCTGCACTATCTAGACAAACTCCTAATGGGTCCTCTACCTTTTGAAGCAAACCCTCGATAGAGGCCTCTGGGATCACCTTCTCCCATTTCAGTCTCCTTCCTTGTTCTTTTGGGGTCAGTTGGGTATAGTCAATTGTTAAGTTGTTTCTTGTTTTAAAGACATCACCCCAACTAACATCCAGGGTCACAGGATTGTGGTCACTGAAACCAGATGGAACTGTCTCATATCGTGTAGCCCTGTCTATTACCCTGGAGGAGACGAAAATATAATCAATTACCGTGTTTGAATCTCGGCCCTTAAAGGTGGGGACCCTTTCCACTTCCTGATCAAATGCTACCTCAAACAAATTATGACTAGCTAAAAGGTCCTCTAAGGCCTCACCCTGGCTGTCATGTTCAAAATGCGGGATCAACAAACCTATGGGTCCACAATTATTGTCCAAAACACAGTTCCAGCCACAGGGGTGGATATTAAAATCACCCATAATAATGGTATCTAATAAAGTGTTGTGTGCTGACTTATAATCCCATAAAAATCGTTCCAGGGAGCCTAAATGTTATTCCGAAATTCCTGCTCGCTGGCGTTATAAAAATTAAATAATAAAATAGTGCATGAGTCTGGCCGGGCCCACTCCAGGATCAATAGGTTGTTAGACCCGGACTCCAGTTTAATAAAGGAGCCAGTTAATTTTAGCGAGGTAAGTGTTATCAGGCCACCCTTTGGTCTACCTCCTAAACCCGGGATAGCACTAACAATAAAACTAGAGTACCCATCCAGGCAAAAGTCCATTGAAGTGTCCCATGTTTCTTGTAGGGCAAGAATCTCATAATGATTAACAAAATTTACCCATATTTCATCATTCTGTTTTGTTCTGATACCGGCCACATTCCAACTCAGTATTTTACAACTGGGGGGACTACCCAACCCATTCTCGTGGTCCCCCGTACTCTTATCACTTTTAGGTAGTCAATCATTGTCCTCTAAATTGGATAAAGGGGAAAAAGAATTTGACAAAGCTATATCTGTGGGCCAGCTTGGTGTAGCTATACCGAGGATACTAGCCGGGGGTTCTCCTGTGTTGTCCTTTTTCTCCACTACTCTGCCCTTGTATTCTCTTCCGATCCTTTGGTGGGGGTCTGACCATAGATTGGGTATACGGGTCAAATTATTCTGGGCTAACAAGTGTGATTTCATATTACCTGGTGGGTAGAAATACCCCAGAGGGAGAGGCCTAATGCCGCCCCCCCCTATTTTTGAAGCGTCCCAGAACAACCTGTTAGCAATATTTGTAGTATTAAAATTAACTACAATGCAATCACCTGCAATGGATTTTTTTCGCTGGCCAACCCACCCTACCCGTCTTGCCATAATAATATGCGAGGAGATATCATTATTACCACTGCTCATTTGGGTAACCCAGTTTTTAGCTTTACCCATAATATCTTGTGTAGACTCCCTAGTATCCCCAGTCCGAGGTGGTACCCCAGCCAGGATAGCCACCAAGGGTGCCGCATCTGGTGGAAGCTCCAGAATGTGTCCTCTCCCCTGGTCTTGGCCCATACCGATGGTGAGGCTTGCCCTAGTGGGTGGAATAGCCCCTTCCTTTGACGTGTTAGTCATACAGTTAATGGGGGGTTGGGACTGATCGATTTTGGACTGAGGGGTTTTGGTTTTAATCAAGTCCCTGGCCCTCTTGGTATTTTTTGCCGAGATGATGGGCGCGTCCACCAGAATACTAATGCTAGTTTCTCCCTGTCTCCTATTACCCCCCCAACTGGTAAGTTCTTTCTGTATTTGGCCACTTGTCCTGCAACAGTCCTTGTGTGTTTTTATAAAATTGTCAATGTTAGCACATTTAGAGATCAAACTAGCCACACAGGTGTTCAAACAGTCCACAATGTTCTTAGCTAAGTCATTTAGGATGGGCTCCAGACGTGACTCAAACATTTCTTCTAACAGGGACGCCAAATGGTCAGTTCCCGTGATGTCTGCTCGCTGTGGTACCACCCCAGGTGTTGACTTTGTAGCTGACTTCCGAAGTTCCCTTCGTATCCCATCCGTACCTAGTGGTACTTCAGCAATTTTGTCCACGAGTTCTGAAGTGGAAAAAGATCCCCCAGTTCTATTCAATTCTTTGTTAGTGCCAATATCCTTGTTATTTTCCACATGTGCAGGGTCCTTAATCAACACAGCCGGGTCCAAAGGGATGGGGGATCTTAGGATTTGTTCAGGTAAACTCTCGGACGTCTCATCCAGGGGGGCAGATGTTACCTGACCTAGTTCGTTTTCCGCATTTGCGATCTCTACGCTCAGCACCCCCACAGCTGAGGTCAAATAGGAAATGACGGACTCTGATTTTCTGGGAACTTTTGATTTTTTTGACACCCCCTCTCCCTGATTATCCTTTTTACGCTTACCCATATCTCCAACCAGGGGTGGTGGCCCGTCCCGGCCTCCTCTGGCCCCTGATGGCCACAGATGGCCCGCCCTTTACCCGGGCTTAGCCCGGTACCGCCCGCGCGTGTCCCGTGACGCGGGGGGAAGCGCCGATGTTTTGTGCGCCTTCGGGCGCATGCAAGGGCGTAGGTGGGCGGGGCTACTTGGAATTGTGGGGGCTGTAGTCCCCCTGCTCGGCGGCCGCGAGTTGTAGGCGGCGGCGGGGGGGGACCAGGTGCCCAGGCAACAGTGCACTCCGCAGCGCAAAGCCCCAGTGTCCCAAGCCCTAAGTGCGGGCAGACCGACGATGGAGAAGCGTCCCAGCGAGCCTGTGAGGTAACGGCTCCCACTCCTGTCACTGAGAATGGTCTCCCGCTCCTACAGCGGAGCGCCGATGTTTTGTGCGCCTCCGGGCGCGTGCAAGGCCGTAAATGGGCGGGGCTACTTGGAATTGTGGGGGCTTTTGTTCCACTCGCTCGGCGGCCACGAGTTGTAGGTGGCGGCGGGGGGGACCAGGTGCCCAGGCAACAGTGCACTCCGCAGTGCAAAGCCCCAGTGTCCCAAGCCCTCAGTGCAGGCAGACCGACGATGGAGAAGCGTCCCAGCGAGCCTGTGAGGTAGCGGCTCCCACTCCTGTCACTGAGAATGGTCATATAATTCAGAAATAATTTGATAATTTTCATTTGAATCATTGCTGGTCTCTCCATTTTCAAGGAGAGAGATTGGTTGTTCTGACTGTCACAACTTACCCATCTGCACTGAACACATGCTCAGAACATACACATCTACTGAAAATGATAGATACTTTACTGCCAGCCTTCTGAGTTTGGACACTCTTCCTTCCTACCATGCTAAAATGCCAATGGGTCTTGATGTAGGTACACCTCTGTTGGGTCATCAAGTCTCAATTGTCATTGTTGGTGATACTTACGGTGTATAAATACTAGCAATGCAATCTTTTTAATCTTCACGGGCAGTCCAACATGAAAATAAAAAAAAAGGGTTGCAATGTGAGGCATCTTCTTTTTGCACCTAATTTACCTCCTGACATATGAAATCTACCCATTACAAATGTTGGAGGTGAAGATGTTGTCATTATTGTTTTAGTAGTAGTCAGTGATGGGCTTGGGTGGTGCTGCCACAGTTTCAACAGGCTTCTGGAGGACTGAGAGCCAACAGCATCACCATCTTCGGAGATCAAAAGCTGCACTTTAGTTCTACCATGACCTAAAATGTACAATTGTTCATCTTCTAGATCATCTGCTTTCCTAAATATCCAATTATTGTAAAGTAAGAAACCTAATTGTAAAAAAGGAATGAAAGCCACCAGAGTGCTTTTTGTTGAGTGAATCCAGTATTGTGGCACAGATGTGCTCTATGGAGAACACAATTTATTATCGCAGCCTTTGATTTCTGTTTAAGTGAAGGGTTAAGCTTTTGACCAAAGAAGCTGCTTCTTCATTGACATTGATAAATGGTTGCTCCACTTTTCGCTAATATTCCTACAGCAGGTACAAAAACAGCTGGGTTCATGGTACTGTTCTAAGTGCGGACTTCTTGTGGCATAATC
The DNA here is from genome assembly GCF_964261635.1 of Lissotriton helveticus. NCBI lineage: Eukaryota > Metazoa > Chordata > Amphibia > Caudata > Salamandridae > Lissotriton > Lissotriton helveticus. Next base: position 700,670,237 of record NC_136068.1, read on the forward strand.
TCAAAAGGCACTAACATTTTGATTAGGTATTCCACTAGACCCCATTTGTCCACCTCCATCGTCATGGCACAGGCAGTTACGTCCCTCTCTTTTGTGGCATGTAATCATTGCTAGGAATGTACGGCTAAAATAGGCATTGCAGCATTTAGAAGGTGGAGTTCCAACCTGTTCACCCCTCCTGTGTGAGTGATTTTACAGGGTCTCTATAAACATTCTGAATGATCATCAACTGCTTCCAGGCATTGAAGGAATGGCTAAAATGAGTGTAATTATGTGGCAGGTGACCACTATGTTGTTTACTGCTTCTTGTTTTAAGAAGTCCTGCACAATTTGGTTAATGAAATGTGCGAAACATAGGACTCTGAAGCCTTTTCAGATGAGTTGGTTGATCCCTGGTACCATAATGTTTACCTGACTTACAACAACAAGCTTTTTGCAGCAAATTGAGCATTCAGCGATATGCTCCTCAAGTGGCCTGTGTGAAAGAATTCCCAAACTGGGGAAAAGAGCTTTCTTATTTTACAAAGACTTACAAACTTGTTGAGGTGGAGCAAGGCTGTTTTGCCTTTCACAAGGGGACTGTTTGACTACAGTATGGGTGGTGCTTGCTGTAGATTTTTGGGGTTTTGAAAAGATGTAAGCAGGCGGTGTTAGTGGTTCTACATGACTCAGATTAGTTTGAATAGAGTTGATCTGGAACTCCTCTGTGTCACTTTAAATTTAAACAGTAAAAATCACTGGTTCATCATCTTCCTCACCTACAATGTTTTTGGGAACCTTTGTTTTCCCATGTCTCTCATGGCAAGCCTGAGTCATGGTTCAATCTAAGTCAAGATCACCACAGAAGGGAGTTTCTATTATTTGTTGTAGATTGTGAAGCTGATGTGTCCTTGAGCAGTCACAACAACATCCTGCTTTTTGATTTTGAAAATAAAATAAAAATGAAAGTTTGACATAAGGCTCCATCATGTCAACCGAGTCATCGGTCAAACTTTCAATGCAAGATGGCCTGATTTGGAATTTGGTGGACAAAGTATGTACCTTTGCTAAGATGGAGTACTTTACTCCCGCCATGGTGAGGGCACTCCACCTGCCAAACTTTAAGATGTCCGCCGGCCCAACAGACATCCCTTGCATTTCAAAACAACCCTCACCACAGCGGGAGGTTCCTGTAAAGGCATTAACAGTTTGGCAGGCGGCTCCATCAATGAGCCTAGCATACATCAAACTTTGACTACTGACTACTGAGAATGTGAACCACGATGTGGGCAGTACTGTTGATATGAATAATGATAATGAACTGAATGTGATTAACCTGTCTACCAGAACATTGACTCAAGAAGAAAATGTCATACTATGTAAAGGTCTCAATTATTGTATTACTGAAATACCTGCCATGGAAAATGTACATATTGACCTATACAAATTTGCACGCAAGTTAAAATTAAAAACTCACTTTGCAGAACGTTCTGGTGGTTGTAATTCATCTGGCGGGTTTGTTTCAAATTCTGAATTTACCATTGCTGATATTCAACTGTCACATACTATTGCCACCTTGGATAATGATACAGAAATAGAGAGTTTAGTGGACTTTGCACGTGACCTAGATATAGTGGAGAATACTACTTTGGATAGTGGACTTAGACCCACTTCCAAATTTGTACCGTCCACAAATGTTTAAATTTTAGACTTAACGAGGCTAGGTTACGAGTATTTAAGGGCATTTTCATTTGTCCGATTTCGATTCACTGGGAAGGGACGATATACTCGGATCCGGGAAACCTGCGAAAGTAAGTACTGAGCGAACCCTGCATGATTCTCTTGAGCGTCAGCTCTTGTTGCAGCCGGGCGGCGTTTATGTCACTAGCCCGAAGGCTTGTTTACTAGGGACACTTCCGTGCTAGATTGTAGGTTTGACATACGAGCAATGCGGAGGGGCGTGGCCTTTGATAAATAAAACTAAGCAGTGGCCGGTACTATGTGTGGGATTTGGAAGAGGCAACGCATGATTGTATGAGACTGATTCTTAGTCTGACAATTCAGTACTCGGGCTGCGTTGGGTAAAATTGATATAAACATAGAGGGGAAACTGATCATCACGCTGCAAAGCGCCCAGGGTCGGTCAGATAAAATTAGGAAATAGGTTAGCCGGCCCACTACATGTTTTCACAAGTGTAGTAAAATTCTTTCAAATATAGAGGGGAAACTGAGTACCACTCTGTAAAGTGCCCAGGGTCTGTTAAATAAAATCAAGAAATAGGCCAGCCGGCTCATAACATGTTCTTACCGGTTGGGTAAAATTCTTTAAAATATAAAGGGGAAATTGATCACCGCAGATTGTTTCGCGAAATGATATTCATGGCCTTACCAGTCCACACATTACAAGAACCAATTGTGATAACCAGATAGTGGTAGTTGGTTAGTATAACTATATACCAAAAAAATTCTCATAGAAATAGAGTATTGGAGACTATGGATTTAGTATAGCAAGTACCTTAACATACCTTTTTCAGGTGCATTATTAGATCACCATGCCAAAGTAGAGCCATGGTATTATATGAAACATACAAGAAACGCTATAATATGTAATCATTACCATGAGTGTCTAAGATTCCATTTTTGCATGTTACTTTAGATGCCCAATATTTAATGAAGAAATTTCTGATGGTCCCGTAAATTACATTCATTGAACTCGGAGGACAGAAAACGAGAGACGCCACACTTAATATATCATACTACTTCTGATATTGTAAGTAACAACTACTTGGGTGCTTAATATTTCCCTTTATATGTGCTGACCTGGCACTAAAGTGAATTGTATACTTTTAGATCCCGGTGATCCAGATGGGAATACTATTAAAAGCTGCACGTTAGAGGAAAGACTGAAAAGTTAGATCAACAATAAAAGGAATTGAAGGAAGGAATATATTCCCTTATCTTGTAAGTGCTAGATAATTTTATAAACTCTGAGTATATCACTTGTATACAGTCATGGGAAACTAATGCACATATTTGCTACTTTATAGGTGTTCAGATTGATAAATTTTGGTGCAAAAAGACGCAAGGTGTATGTTTCACAGCTCAATCAACCGTAGAGGTATGCGAAAATGCTTTATTCTGAGAAGAAAATAGTTCAGGAATGGGATATGAGATGTATGAGTCTATGACCTTAAGAGCATACAATTATGAGACATGAAGGAGCTCTGTGTTTCTATTCCCCCATTGCATAATATTGAATCCCTATTGGGTGCCGTAGGACATCTCTGGCTAAAAAGGAGTTACAATTGTTAGCACTTTCCCTATAAGCATCTTGAGTTGAGTTTTTGAAGTTAATTTCCTCCCTGTCTTAGCTTCATACTCGAATACTGTGAAAAGCTAATGTTCACAAATAATGTATTGGTGACATCGTTTAATGCTTTCCAAATGTGTGAAGTGAAATGTAACAAAACTGAATTATATTTAATATAACCATGTACAGGGGTCACCCGACATAGCGATGATTCCAGATATAGAATAACCAATGGTCATTTGTATTAGGCTTAATGCAAATTACCATTTTTTAAGATCAAAGGAAACCTTTTTATGATGTATATAAGGTTTGTGTGTCTTTTTATGTTGTATGTAAAAACATTTTCTATTTTGTAACTTTGTGTTTTATGTATAATTGCTTCTAGCCCTGAAGAAGTCACAGTGGTGACGAAACGCGTTGGCTGCTAGCAATATCTTGAACACCATGCTTATCTTTGAATAAAAAGCCCTACTACATATCTGTCAAGATCTGGACTTCACTTCTTCTTGGAAAGCGCTAAAGTTTTATATGTGTTAACATTATTGCATTACTGAGCAAAAAGTACAATGTATATATAATCTCCCTTGTGCGGGTCCTTTTGCTATTATCATACATCAAACTTTCACTTTTTTCGTTTTCTAAAACAAAATTCCAAACCAGGATTTTGCTATTGAAAGTAAACAACATCCATGACGTGTGGGGGGTCATTTTATAGTTTTCACTGTCCCTTACAGTCCGGATTTACTTGACGGTGAAAACAGTGGAAACTTGCCATTTGTATGCCCATTCTAAATAAGGTGGGTGGACAAATGGCAAAACCTCTGACGACGATTACTCTGTTGGACCATCAGAGGTGTATGTCGGAAAGAGAACTGTCTCCGCCGTTGGCATTCTTAATGAGCTGGGTGAAACTTCTCCGTCAAACTCTAAATTGGGCCCATATGCCTTTTTCTGGAAGTCAAAATCTGTCAGCGGGGCAATATAGCAGGATGTCTCCGAGGGAGTGCTCATAAAATTGTTGATGTGGGAAGAGCTCAGAGCAGGAGAAATTTAAATGTTGTGCCTGGGAGTTGAATTCCCTTATTCTCAAGTCCTCCTACCTTCGGATACTTTTGGTGGCTTTGTCCGTTCAAGATTTTTACCTTTAGACATAGGGCCCGATTACGAGTTTGGCAGTTCGACCGTCTGACTGCTGCGATCCCAAGAGGACTGCCAGAGCGGTGGTTTCCTGCCCGCCGTATTATGAGGTTTCCCATGGGCCGGTGGCTATGTTTCTGAGGCGATGTCTATTTATTGATGTGTGTTGATGCAGGGGGGTATTTTTTACTGCAATATACACATATGCATGACATGTGAAAAAATATCTACTGCGAGTACTTGCCCATTGCTGGAGTCTGGGCCAATCCAGTAAATGGGTAAATAGTACAAAATGAACTAACCTGGATTTGAGTGCCAGCAGGGTTGTTTGCTTTGGGGTCAAAATTCTGCTGTGAAAGGGAGCACTGGAGGAAGGTATAGAGGTTGGTGACTGAAGGAAAGAAACAGAAATGGGTGAGTATGCACCCCAAATCCCTCAATTCGGCCGATGAAGCAGGCTGTCCCACCATCACGGTCAGCTTGTCGGACAGCCAACTCGTAATTGGGAAGGTGGTGAATGTCTCTGTACCGCCCTTTAACATCTGCTTTTCCCTGACCGCCATTAAGGAGGTTGGCGAATGGCGGGCAGTGTCGGTGGTGCACTAGGGGTCTCTCATTCAGCAAACTTCAAAACTCATAAAACAGCAGTTTGACTGCGTAGCTGGTGGCTACCAATACCCACTATTCAACAGAGTTACTGATTTATGTAAAACACCAAAGATTCCAGCAGTGGTCCCATTATCGGATATAGAAAAGACTTTAAGGGGTAGAATTCACTTTTTCTCATATTCAATAGAATACAATTGTTGCCACAGTTATCATGCACTCTACTTTGACTCATTTACTTCTATGGTCATCAACCAAGAAAAGGTAGGCTCCATCTCAGTTACCAGGGCATGGGTCAATGATGTCCCTAATCCCTCATTCCCTTCGACAAGTTGTTAAAGCCATTGGCAATTGCAATAAACACATCTCAGGAAATACTCCTACTTATCAATGTCGTTGATTAACTAAAATGATATGCTCATGACAATATATTTATCAGCCAAGCAGGAAAATATGAATTAGGTCCTTGAATCAATTGGACTGTTTATGGATCACCAAATGCATCCATTTGGGGGCCTTAATCTTCAATACCTCTGAGACTGTTTTACTAGAAGTCCTTCAGTTGGGGCACTCTAGATGCTTTAGAAAGATACTTTTTTTGTTGTTGAAACTTTTTATTAATTTTATAAATACAAACACAAACAATTTGCAAGGAAAAAGAGAAAGAAAAGACAGCAATATAAACAACGTTGCATTACATGGTGTGAGAGCGGGAAGGTCAACCAATGAGCGTATGTGCTATCAAGAAAGAGTCTCGCATGGGGGGGGGCAGAAGGAACAAAATGTATCCAATATACAGTAGTAAGTGGAGGAACCCTCGGGTTACGGGGACGTAGGTGCAACATCTGGGTCAGGGAGAGGGGGGGAACATATATCGCCACGGTAAGTGTTCCACTGAGTCCATATCTTCCCCCATTTTCGGGGGGTACCCCGAGAAATATATACAGTTTTTTCCCTGAACATGCACCAGTCCATGTTTTGTGTCCATTTCCGAATCCCGGGTGGTCCCTGAGCGCCCCACAGTTGCGCAATGTCTCTTTTAGCGATCATATTGCCCAAGGTCACCCATCGAAGCTGCGAAACGGAGTAGTCGTTCGGTTCCCATACATTCAGCAAGCATCTCCTAGCCTCCGGCATCGATCGCACCCCCGTAACCTCACTCATCACCTCGTGCACACGGGTCCAGAATCGCACTACCTCAGGGCACTCCCAAATGATATGGAAAAAGATGCCCAGGAGACCGCATCCACGCCGACACAAACCATCCACAGAAAAGCCCATGTGCACCAAACGGGGACCAGTCACATACACTCTATGTAGGATTTTAAGTTGCACAAATCTAAGGCGCGCCTGGATGGCCACCTCTTTAGGGGAGGAGATCGCCGCCTGCCAGTCCTCATCGTCCAGCTCCAGCCCGTCACCAATCCAGACCTCTCTAAGGCGAAGCAGGAGATCAGACCTGGAGTTGATCAACTTTTTATAAATAAGCGAAATCGTACTATCCGGAACATGTCCGTCCAGTACCCTGTCCTCAAGCGGGGACGACTCCGGAATCTCCACACCCGAAGGGAAGACCGAGAGTACCGCGTGGCGGACCTGCGCATAGCGAAAAAATTCGTGATCGCTCAGAGCGTACTCAGTTTTCAATTCCTCAAACGTCTTCATTCTCCCCTTAGTCCAAACATCATCAATCCTGCTGATACCTATCAAGTCCCACCTATCAAACCCCTTCGACTGCCAGAGAGAGCCAAGTCTATCGGATGCATACAGTGGGGTGGCACGAGTTAATTTATCAGTCCACCCAAGCGCCATGGAAGCATGTCTCCACACCTGGACAGCCGTCCTAGTGGGGCCCGTTACGTTTCGAGGGGTGAGTCTCGAGTAGAGGGCTCTATTATAGTCACCCCCCGGCAACAACCATTTGTCCATCTCGAAGGCCGGATTCGGCCAAGGGCCATACATGCAATGATTTATTGCCCCCAATTGAGACGCCCAATAATAGCGACGGATATCAGGCAAAGCAATTCCACCGTCGTACCACGGGAGCGACAGTTTAGCGATGGCGATCCGGGGCCTACCCCCCCACACCAGTTGTCTCTGTAAACTCTCAACCTCACGGAAATATTTAGCCGGGACAACGTCAAGTGTGTTTTGCAATGCGTAGAGGAAGCGGGGCAGTGACATCATCTTAAACAATGCCGCTCTACCCAGGGGAGAGAGAGGGAGTTTCCCCCAAGCAACAACATCTGCCCGAAGGCGCTGAAGAGGGGGCAGCAAGTTCCGGTCAAACCGCAGTTCAGGTTTCAGAGTGATAAAAATGCCTAGGTATTTAAATCCATCTCTCACAATCGCAATAGGACAACCACTTGGCAGAAGAGGGGCGTCTCCCGACAGGACGTATACACAGGACTTCGACCAATTGATGACAAGACCCGAGTTTTTGCGAAAGGACGTTAAGACATCGAACAATACAATGAGGGATTTACGGGGAGATGTGAGATACAGCAGAATATCATCAGCATAGAGAGATACACGGTCCTCAAACTCCGAATTCCATCTAATGCCCTTCAGGGACGGTTCCCACCTCAACCAGGCCGCCAGCGGTTCCAAGACGAGAGCAAACAACAAGGGGGACAGGGGACAGCCCTGTCGCGTGCCCCTGCCCAGAGCAAAGGGTGCAGAGACCCGACCATTGACCACCACCTGAGCCATGGGACCGGCATAAAGCAATTTGACCCACCGAACAAACTCAGGACCGAAACCAAACTTGGCAAGAACCGCCCACAAATACGGCCATTCTATTGTATCAAACGCCATCGTAGCGTCCAAGGACGCCAAGATGGCAGGCTCACGCAGCGTCTCGGCTTGCGCCAAGACGCCATGAAACCGTCGGAGGTTAAGCGCCGTGTTGCGATGCGGTATAAAGCCGGATTGATCAGGGTGAACCAGGTCCCCAATGACAGTCGCCAAACGTGTCGCCAGCAGCTTGGCCAAAATTTTAGCTCCGCATTAATCAACGAAATGGGTCTAAAAGAGGCACAGCGATCCCGAGGTTTACCATCTTTGTGGATGACGACTATAGTGGCCAGTCTCTGGTCTGGTGGGAGAGAGCCCACCTCCTAAGACTCGAGAAACATAGAGCGCAGATGCGGAGCTAGCGTGTCCGGGCGTAGTTTATAGAGCTCAATGGGGAGCCCATTAGGGCCCGAAGCCTTGCCGGATCGGACCGAACGGACAGCAGCGGCAATCTCGTCCACAGTAGGCGGCGCATCCAGAGCATCCCTATCAATGTCAGGCAATCGGGGTAGTGCAATATCCCGCAATAGCAGGTGGGAGTCCTGCTCAGATCGATCAGACACCTGGGAATACACCTCGCGGAAGTAATCGGCAAAACATGTAACAATATCAGCAGGGTCAGTACAACACTCTCCATTCTCCGCAACAATCACAGGGACGACACGACTTGCATTCTCCCTCTTATCCAGCCAAGCAAGTAATTTCCCAGCCTTATCACCCACATCATACAAGCGGCCCTGCTGGTCCCTTCCCATTTCCTTAGCGGCTTCCGTGACCAGAGCCCTGTATTCATGTTGTTTCAACTCCAATAGATGTAACCCCTCAGCGGTGACCCCAGATTCCAAGCACCCCTCCAGGGCTGTGACCTCCCCCTCCAGGCGAACCATCTCAGCACGGTTGGCCAACTTCACGCTACCAATCAACGAGAGGGCCTGGCCACGAATGACAGTCTTGTAAGCTTCCCAAAGTAAACTTGGGGAGGAAACAGAGCCCACATTTTCCGCAAAATAACAATCGTGCATTTTAACCAGCTCAGCCCTGACCCTGGGGTCCTTCAAATACCAGGGGTTAATCGGAGCCACTCGGCCCGCCTACCCCGCCGTGCATCAACCACCAGCCAAAGCGGAGAATGGTCCGAAATACCCCTTGCCAGATGTTTAACTTCCCGTATGAGGGATGCATGGGCCGAGGGCAATAATATATGATCTAACCTCGAGAGACTACCATGAGCACCAGAATGATAGGTATATTGCAACTGCCCCGGGTGAAGCAAGCGCCAGCAATCAGTGAGCCCCAGCGTCTCTAGGAAGTCACTCAACCAAGTCTGGGCCTTCGGCAGTTCCCTGGGAGGGTGACGGTCAAGCATCCCCGAGACCACCGCATTAAAATCACCCCCAACCAAAAGCAGACCCTCGGGGAGACCCAGGATAAGTCCACTCAGATCAGCGAATGTGGTGGCTTGGAGGCCCGGGGGCACGTACACGGAAACCAGAATAAGAACCTTCCCTTCCCAGCGCCCCACAATGGCGGCGTATCGTCCCTTATCATCCAGTATGACATCATCAATGGCCAAGGGGAGGGAGGTCCGAACCAGAATGCCCGCCCCTCTGGAGCCCGAAGTAAAACCCGAGTGCGCCACAAGGCGATAACCACGCCTATTCAGAGCGTAGCACTTGTTGCCGAGCAAATGAGTCTCCTGCAGTAAGACAACATCAGGAGACAAACGTTTCAGCAATTGCAGCACCACCCTCCTCTTGATCCCATCCCCCAACCCGTTCACGTTCCAACACAATATCTGAAGTCCCCTACCCCCCATCCCCAAATTCAGCCCCTCCCCCGCCCCACATCCAAAGCAACTGCAGAAAACAGGAGTTTGCCTTTCCTTCACCTTGCAAATAACAATAAAATTCAAACAAATAACCCAGTCCCCCCAACAATGCCAATACAACTATACCCCCCACCCCGCACCCCTGCTGAAGACCAAAAAGCCCCATAAACTTGCAGTGTGCCTGTCGCCCAACCTCCCAACTAATCTACGAAAAGAAAACCCAGGAGGAGAAAGGACCCGCTCACCCCCCACCCACCCCCAAAAGGACTATTACTTGCAAACATTAATGACACAGCATAGCACAGTTCAAAGCCAACTTGAAGGGTACGGGGTCAAAGTCGACATCTATTCCTGCTCCGTCGGGCCACCTTCCGCCCGATCCGATCTGCCAGAGTCCTCAAATGGTTCTTGATCCGCAGGCAGCGAGTCAAGCCAGTCACTCACGACCCCAGGATGGTCGAAGAAAAAAGTACGATCCCTATGAACCACCCGCAAACGGGCCGGGAAGAGCATGGCATACTTCATAGACCTTTCCCGGAGTCTCTTCTTGACCCCTTGAAACCCCAGCCTCTGTTTCTGGACCTGTTGTGTAAAGTCCGGATAAAAACTGACAGTAGAGTTCTCAAAGGCAACGGGACCAGACTGCCTCGAAGCCTGCAGGATAGCGTCTCTGTCCCGGAAATGAAAGATCCTCGCAATGATGGGTCGTGGGTTAGCACCCGATTTAGGCGTGCCGCCGGGGATCCTATGTGCACGCTCGACAGCGAAAAACTTGCTGAGGCCCTTGGGCGCCAAGTGATTCAGCACCAGGTCTTCCACCAATAAGTCCGTCGAGGCAGCAGTCGATGATTCCGGGACCCCAACCAGGCGGATGTTATTGCGCCTGCCACGGCTTTCATAGTCCTCTAGGCGCCCAGAGAAATAGTCATTAGCTTTCCGCAGATTCCCGACTTCAGCCTGTAAGTCAGAGACGTCAGTGACCAGACTAGTGCTCTTGAGATCCAGGGATTTGACCTTTTCGTTTGTCTTCGCCAAATCCGCCCTGATCAAATTGACATCAATCGACACAGTATCCAGCTTGAGAGTCAAGGCCTCATATTGTTGCCCCAATGAAGCCTTCATACCGGTAATGGCGCCCATGAGATCCCTCAACGAGGGCTCCTCCGCAATCGATGAGTCCTCCGGCATTGTCGTCGAGGGTTTAGACGCTGTGCCCGGCGATCCTTTAGTAAGGGTGTACCGGTCCATAATGTTCGTCTGCAAAGCACTCCCTCGAACGCCCGGTTTAGACTTGCGCCTCTCACTCTCTGGCTTGGTGGCCATCTTAAATCCTGGACCCGTACGGGTCGCCTGTTGTCGGGTGAAAATGATGACTGCAGTGGCAAATGCAGGACCAAAAGGGCGAAGGTGGTGCCAGTCTCAGAACTGAAAGCCACGACAGATCGGCATCAGAAACGGATAGACCAAAAATATAGGCACGTCCGGCCGTCTACGTAGCTAGCAAATTCAGGTTGATCTCCGGACAGGAATCGAAACCAAAAGCGGTCGCCAGCCCATGCCAGTCCGGTAGTCCGTTGTTGTTCACTTACTGGACGGCAGGCCAGACAAGAGAGCTCGGGGCGTCACCTAGGAGCAGGCCAGAAAACTGCGGCGATCTGTAGCTCTGGACCCCGAAGTCCCAAAAAGTTTTTTGAAACAGATAAATGATCAGTAGAACTACGCCAATAAACACCCGTCGTCAGAACCAGGATAAAGTACAGGATAGTCGATGGAGGTGGCGAGGGTCCGGGAGCCCTGTGCTCACGCGACCATCTTGGGTGCACGTGAAGCTCCTCCTCCTAGAAAGATACTTGGATGTCTGGGCAATGGATGATCTTTCAGATTTGTAAGAACAGAATTTCTCTCCCTTAAACAAAGAAGTTAATAATTTAGTGGATAGATGAAAGATAATTTCCCTGTCCATTATGGGTAGAATAGCCCTGTCCACTTGTTATTTTCAATTTTACACTACCCCCTGCTATTCTCTATTTACTATGTTAACAAAAATGAAAGTGCAATATGCTGCTTGAACCTAGTCCAACAAGAATCCATGCACCAGCCTTAAACATCTGGAAAAGGCCCATCAGAATTTGTGATCTGTGTAAAAAATGCAAGGATTCGATGGTTCCACCTGCCTGGAACTTGTTCTGGCACTCCAATTATCTCACCCTCGACTATTGCAATATTCTGTATTTGGGCACTACAAGGAATTTAAAAGGTAGGCTATGGATTGTTCACAATGCAGCAGCGAGATTACTTTTTCATCTGGGTTAATTTTAATTCAGCGCTGTCTCTAAGCTGCTTGGTAAACTTCATTGACTCCCATAGAGGAACTATTCGATTTAAAGCCTTATGCTTAGTCCATCGCATTATGTACAAGCAGGGTGCGCCCAGTTTGGCATCCCTGGTGCAGTCATATAAAACTGTTAGGGCCCCACCGATCAGCTGACTTGAATTTAGCTGTGATACTTTGTACCAATAGGAACAGGTTGAGAGGTCGCTCATTTCAAGCGATAGCTCCGGCTTTATGGAACAACCTGATTTTACATTTACATAATACTCATAATCGTCTCTCATTTAGAAAGCAGCTGAAGACCTGACAGTTTGCAGCTTCGGTCTACCTGTTTTGGCTCTGTGACTAATCATCTTGGTGTAGTGGGAGAGCGCTGGTAAGCCCCGTTTTAGGGCAGCTATGCGCTGTATAAATCAGTATAACATAACAAACAGTTTATTGTCCAGGGTTGCCATCTGACAATTTGGAATCTGTTTCTGTTGTTTAAGGATAAGACGATAAAACATGTAAGTCAGAGCATTCCTAGTACTAATTCCGCAATGCTTCAGCAAGAATTTGGACTGCATCCCGAGCTCCCGTTCAGAAAATTGGGTTGATTTATTTATGGCCAACATTGTTAATTTTGGCAATATTGGCCAGTTTGTCTCATACCTGTATTATAAAGGAGCTCATAAAAAGCAACAAAACTGGGTTTCATGTTTCGCAGGAGAAAGATTTATATCGTTCGCGTAATCCCTCAGACACAGGCAGTCGGCAAACACTGCAGTGTTTACCTACCGTGTTTAGGGTAGACAAACATAGAGTGTGCTATATGCAAGAACTTCCTGCTAGGTACATTATTGACCTACCATCATGTGATATAGTGAGACTCCTCCTCATTAGCTTGTCATTAGACTCTGTGTAACAGTTTACAGTCGTTCGAGCAGCAAACATGTACCAAGCAGATGAATGTGAGTGGACTATGAGTAGCAGTTTAAAAAATAAAATGTGTGTCAGAGGAGAGGGGCTATGTATAGATGGGGGGCACTGCTGGAGGGTGGCAGTGAGGGAATTTATGGAAAAGGAGGTCCTGTGAGGGTGGAGGCAAAAAGATTGTTGCATGTGGCCCAGCAGTGCAAAAGCCGACCCTGATGTGGCATGAAAGTGGAAGTCTGGGAACTAAGGAGTCGATATAAGAAAACATGCTTTAGATGAACTAGGCAGCCAGTGTGTTTGGTAGACGCAGAGGCTCACTTGACTATAGGGAAATTATGATGTTTTCCAACAAATTGGTGCATCTAAGGGTAAGTTTGACATGTCATTGACTTGTACAGTTCCTTCAGTCATTCTGAGACACCGGTAATATACATGTACACTCTCTCCCCCTCCCTCTTTCACTCGCTGCCTCAATCGTGCAACAAAGGTTTCTGCATCTCTGAAATATTAAAAAGGCTAGCCTCCCTCACTCGTGGACGCATCCATTGCGAGCCATTACACAGCCTTGCATCTCATCTGGGTATCTTACCTATTGCCCTTCGACCAAGTACAAATGTTGAAATTAAATGTTTCACACTGAGAAGTATCGGGCAGTAGCAAACTCCATTTCACGATCTTGTGCAATTTGTGAAACAAATGAAAAGGGGGGGCTCTTGGCCCCCCCGCCCGCATGGCGGCGCGGCGACCGCCCCCCTCTCCAGGCCTCTCGGTGGTGGGGGCGTGCCCTTCTGGGCGCGCCTCAGCACCGATTGGGTGGCGCCCTCCCTGACCCGGATGTCATCATAGGACTTCCGGGTCAGGGGGGCGGGCCGCAGGAGGGGCCGGGTGGGGGGCGTAGCCGCCCCCCCCCGGGCCCCTTTGGAATATAGAGGCAGGGAGCGCCCAGGAGACCCTCTTGTTCCTGGACGCTCCCACGCAGCCTGTCGTGCCCCGCGCTCAGGGGCCTCTTGTTTTTTAATTTTCTCTTTTGTTTTACAGGTTTTACAACGTTCCAGGGCTGCCGGCGGATTGGAGCATCCTGGTCGCGTCATGTCGCATTGAAGATTCCCACCCGGGAACTCACGGGTCCGGTGTGCTGTGCGGCGGCGGGGGAGCGTGGCACAGGTCGCACAAGGCGGTGATTACTCACGAGATTGCTGAGGTATTTTTCGGAGGGTCAGGGCGGTGAGGGCGCATTGGAGGCGTGCGCACCAACCGGCGGGTATATATTTAAGAAGTAGCCGGGTGAAAACAAGGGCAGACCCGGTAGCGGCGATACGACAAAAAGAGTATTTCCCGCCATATTAGAGCGGAGCGGGAAGGTTTGGGATCGGTTTGTCGAGGGGGTTGGTTGGCGCTCATTTAACGCCGCGATCACACGGGGCCAATCAGGCGGATTTAAATACAATTCTACACGGTGAAAGCGAAGCAGGGTCGACCAGGGCAGGACCTGGAGGGGAGACCCTGGTGCAGTTGTGCAAGTTTTGAGTGCATGTTTACCAATTTGAGGGTTTGACAATCACAAGAGGGTTCATTATTTACAGCTATAATTACTCTATGTTTGAGTGAGGATTATTGTACATTTTGGCAAATTCAACTGTTTAGTGTGGTAAATTACAGAAAGGGGTGGTTCCATTAAGGCTACACCTGTGCTATGTGTAAGTAAGGGTACCAGCTTAGTGGTGAACGGCTGCGTCCTCCCAGGTATTAATTCAATTTTCTATTTCAGATTCTAACGTGAATTTTCTGCAATTTTGACTGGTCAGCGCGAAGGCGTGGACGTAGGGCGTGGTCGCAGATCGATATCGGCGGCGAGTTCGCAGGACCGGTCGGTAAGAGGGAAACGGGGGCTGGCATTCATCGCTCCTGGTGGCCGCCGGGTGGGTTTACATTAGGTTTACTCACCTCTTACATAGCCGGATAAGCCGGTGGTGTTGCGGTTGCCGTTGCATGGTGCTGAAAGCCCCCTGGAGATCCTCCATCTGGTGAAGGTACTGAACACAAGTACGCCCGATTGGGACGCTAGGAGTGTAGCAGTTATTAACATGCCTGGACCAAGGGGTGGTAAAGGAGGGTCTAAGATGGAGGTGATGATGCGGGCCATGATGCGGGAAATGGGCGAAATGAACAAACGGCTGGGGAAGATTGATGAATTAGAGGCACGTATTAATGAGAAGATTGATGATTCCCCTGGCCCATCAGGTAGGCCTGTTCGTCAGAAGGTGCCCCCCCTGCCAAGGGGGGAATTTGTCACCTCACCAAAGAGGTCTAAGGCCAAGAAGCCTAGGTATGCGGCCCCTGCCCCTGAGCCGGTAGTTCCGGTACCTAGTACACCTACGCCTGGGATCCCAGCGCCCGTGGCACCGGCTCCAGCCATCCCGCCGGCGCTCCCACCTGTGGGGCCCGCCCTTCGCCCGTGGTCCCAATCGCAGTCACGCCCGCACCCTTGCCCGTTGCTCCTGTGCCGCCGGTCGCGCCCCCAGTGATGCCGGCGGGCCCAGCAGGTACCGACGCAGTTCCTTTAGAATTGGTATCTCGGATAGCAGATTTGCTGCCGTGGTTGCAAAAGGGGGGTGTGTCCTTTGATTCATCTGATCATGTAGCTGAAGCGGAAAAGTTAGTAGAAAAGATTAAGGCTGCAACGGCGGTTGGCAGCAGTGCGGGTCCAGCATCTTCTTCCCTTACAGGTTCCAGTCCTGCCCAGGCGAGCGGGGAGAGTGCTTTATCGGCCCAAGTGCCCGTGAATGGTAAGGAAGTGTCTCTGCCTCTTTTGGGGGACGGCTTAGTGCCAACAAGAAGTGAAAACTTGGGGCAACATGTGTCCAAGGAAGTGAAGGAGATGATTTGGGCAGGGAAATATGTATACATTTTCTCTTTAGTACTGGACAATAGGGAAATGGAACAGGCCAAGGTATTGAAGGAGTGGATGCATCCAAGTGAATGGAGGGCACAATGCTCCAGGTTCAGGGTAGAGGAGACATTGAAGAATTGGATCAGGGCCTTTGCTGTCCTTTCGGCCATCACGGCAGAACGCCCCCCAAATGTGCAGGCCGCAATGGCTTGCTACCTGAGCAGGATTGTGGGGTGGAGTGATCAATACACTGGGGATGCGTGGAAGGAGTATGATGTTAATTTCAGGAATGCCAAGGAATTTCACACATCACTAGCATGGGACAAGGTGGACTCCATGTCTTGGCATAAACAGTTCTCAGGTGACACAGCCCCTTCTCAGGCCATCAGTACAGTCAGGGTGTTCTCCGCGAGGCCTCAACAGCCCTTTCGGACAACCCAGGGGAATGAGGTCCCGGGGAAAAATAAGGGGGCGGGGTCAGAAAGGAGAGGGGTATGCTGGGATTTTAATAGGCGCACATGCACAAGACCCTAGGGCACCTGTAGGTTCAGGCACGCATGTTCAATCTGTGGACACCCGTCACACCCCGAGACAACCTGCATGTCCAAGTCAGGCAACCATGGGCATAGGGGAAGGGGGAAGCCGGAGTGACTTGGGCGAGCAGGGCCCCCCCACACCAATAGATGTGTTAGCATTGATCCCATGGTTAAACAGATACCCTGATCACGCAGCGGCCACCCTACTTCAGGAGGGGTTTTCACAAGGTTTTAGGATCCCGGCAGTGGGTTACGCAGGTAGCAGTAATTGCAGGAACCAATTATCAGTGAAACAAAATCCAACTGTAGTGTCCGCTACGATCACCAAGGAACTGTCCTTAGGCAGGATAGCGGGCCCATTCCAGGTGGCACCTGTCCCTAATTTTGTGTGTTCACCACTTGGAGTAGTACCCAAAAAAGAGAAAGGTGAATTTAGATTGATCCACAACCTATCGGCGCCGAGAGGGTCTTCCTTGAACGATGCGATAGATGAAGGGATTTGTAGTGTGAAATATGCCTCTTTTGATCAGGCGGTTGCCCTGTTGCGTGCCCTGGGACCAGGGGCATTGATGGCTAAATCTGACATAGAATCCGCTTTCCGTCTCCTCCCAGTGCACCCGAGGGACCACCACCTTTTAGGTTTCACCTTTGAGGGCAAGTTTTACATGGACAAATGTATGCCCATGGGCTGTTCCATATCATGTGCCTATTTTGAGACATTTAGCTCATTCCTAGAATGGGTCATGAGACAGGCGACGGGGCACCAGCAGGTTATGCATTACTTGGATGATTTCCTGTTTCTAGGTGCGGCGGACTCTCAGGAGTGTGCTTGGGCCCTGCGGAATTTTGCGTGCTCATGCGGGCTTTTGGGGTTCCGCTGGCGCCCGGGAAGACGGTGGGCCCGGCTACTTGCTTGGAATTTCTGGGCATTGAAATTGACTCGGTACAAGGATGCTTCAGGTTGCCCAAGGAGAAAGTGTCTAAGTTCAGAGCAGCTCTGCGGCAATGCCTAGGAAAAAACAAGGTTTCCTTGCAGCAGCTGCAGGAAGTGGTGGGGCAACTGAATTTTGCACTACGGGTCATCCCAATGGCACGCCCATTCTCACGCTCTATTGCCCAGGCTATGAAGGGACTACGGGAGAAGCACCACCGCACTAGGCTGTCAGCTGAGGTTCGCCAGGATATGCATATATGGATGGCATTTCTGAGGGACTTTAATGGCAGGGTAGTGTGGTCAGGTCCTCCCGCTTCATCAGCAGAATTGGGTTTGTCGACGGACGCTGCTGGTAGTGTTGGCTTTGGTGCCATTTTAGGGACCAAGTGGGTAGCCCAACGGTGGCCAGAAGAATGGAAAAGATGGGGCTTGACTGCCAACATTGGCTTCCTGGAACTTTTTCCAGTATGGGTGGCATTGAAGGTCTGGCCAGAACATCTATGTAACCAATCAGTGGTGTTCTGGTCGGATAACATGACAGTGGTATAATGCATAAACCAGCAGGGGGCATGCTGTCCGTTCATCTTGCGCCTGATTAAGGAGATTGTGCTTCAGTGCTTAAAATGGAATGTACTCTTTAGGGCCAAACATGTTCCAGGCGTCCTTAACAATGCAGCTGACTCCCTTTCTCGCTTTAAAATGCAGGTTTTCAGGGAACATATTCCTGCAGCAGACCCCTCGCCAGCACAATTCCTGGCAGTACTCTGGCAGATTGGTGCCCCAGATTACAGGACCTCGTGGTTGCTAGCCTAGCCCCCAGGACCAAGACAGCTTATGAAGGGGCGTTTTTGTCTTACCGCTCTTTTTTAGGGCAGGAATGGGAGGTCAGGTGGGCGCAGGAGGACAGCTGTGCGGAATATTTGGAATGGATGCACAGGGAGGGGAGATCAGTGGCAGCCGCAGGCAGGCATAGGGCGGCTGTCTCCTTCTTTGCGCAGGCTAAGGGCATGCGAGATCCCACCAATAATTTTATGGTGCGCAAGGCCATGAGGGGATGGCGCCGGTTGCAGGGCCACTCTGCAGATACAAGAAAGCCCATAGGATTGGCGCGACTGACAGCCTTATTAATGGCATTGCACGAGGTGTGTAGTTCAGAATGGGAGATACATCTGTTCAAAGCTGCTTTTTCCTTGGCATTTTATGGGGCCCTAAGAATTGGCGAACTGGTGGCGGGGTCAAAAGGGGATAAGTTGGGTGGCCTACAACTAAATAGTGTTAGGATCAGGGAAGACACCATGTGGGTGACAATTCAGAGGTCAAAAACTGATCAGGAATCTCGGGGTTACACCATAGTGCTCCACCGGGCCGTGACCAACCCCTGTTGCCCGGTTTCTCATGTGGAGGTGTTCCACAAACAACGGGAGGGCACGGCGGGGGGGGCACTATTGTGTCATGCCGATGGGACACCACTGACTAGATACCAGTTTAGGCGGGTCCTGGAACTGACTGTTAGACAGGCAGGGTTGGATCCGAAGGAATTCGGCACACACTCCTTCAGGATAGGGGTGGCAACCGAGGCTGCCCTAGGGGGTCTCTCGGCAGAGAGTGTGAAGAAAATTGGGAGATGGTCATCTGATTGTTATAAACGATATCTACAGATTGACATGTTATGACAGGATGATTCTCACGCTGGGTATGTTTTCTGGTTCTTGCAGTTTCTCAAACCTGTGACGCAGGGGAGGAACTCGCTGGCGGGAACAAAGGAGCTACACCATCACAGCACAAGCAGCATGCTGGACGCAAAGGAATGAAGATTTGGATTGTGGGCCACTCTTATGTAAGACGGGTGCAAAATGTTTTTCTTTCAGCAGATCGTAAGAGAAAGGCGGCATTGAAGGGGTTAGACATCTCATTCTTCGGGAGAGGGGGTCTGTGCCTTGGACAGTTCAGGAACTTCTTTCAGGGACTCTTAGCTCAGCAGCCCGACCCCCCGTCAGTGGTGATACTTCACCTAGGGGAGAATGACTTGGCGAAACTGGGGAGGCGAATGCTCATAGATGAGATCATCTCCACTGCGGGGTGGGTGTCCAGGACTTGCCCGGGTTGCACAGTAGTGTGGTCTCAACTTATCCCTCGGTGGCAGTGGCGAAGGGGGGACTCAGTCAGGGCGTTGAATCACTCGGTAAAGAGGATCAACACACAGTTGGACAAATTATTCCGAGCCCCCCTGTTGCAGACGATCCCACATGGGTGTATCTGGGGGTGCACAATTCTACTTGGGAGATGGGGTCCACTTGACTGAGGAAGGGAACGTCCTGTGGTCTGATAATGTCTGGGCCAGGTTGGAGGGTTTTGCTAAAGTGAGAACTTTCTAGGGTAGGTCAAGACAGGGGGAGGCCAGATCGTCGGTTAACAATGCTGGCCTGTGGCGGTAGGGTCATGACCGGTGAGCAGCTAATTTTTAAGGTCTGAGGGGGCGGGCATCATCCCATGGAGGTTCCCGCCCAGGGGGAGGGGCCATTGGCACCTCCTAGAACTTCAGGGGCAAGGTAACTGGTGCTTCAAAGGGTCGCGGGTTGGAGTAGTCACGCTTTCCTTTGGCTGGTAGCCACCCCGCTCGCGCATACTTATGACATCACCGGATGGCGCAGAGTAAGGGCCCTCCTTTAGTGGGTAAATGGAGTTCACGGCGTGGACCTGGTAATTTAACGGGCCTGGCTACGCATGCGCACATCGCTAGGTAAGGCGCAGCTTGTAGGACCTGACACCGGTTAGCGACCTTGCCATATGGCCAGAAATGTAATATACAAAAATCTAGATGAGGATGTTAGATTCGGTTAGGAAACAAAATGTATTAGAGTCTCTGTTAAGGTTAGGCTTTCACATTTGTTGACAACATTGTATCTAATGTCTTGATGATTTTTGTATAAAACGTTTATCATGCAATTAAAATTTTTATGATCTTGTATCTTAATAAATACGGCCGGGGGGTTTCGTGACCCCCCGCCTTCCAAAAGTTAACCATGTTTCATGAGCCTGTGTCCTGGGTTTGGCGTGGTGAGTTTGAGGGAGGGGGGCGGCAGCCAGTCGGTGACCATGTGATGAACAAAGACAGATTCTGATCAAAGCTGCACATGCATATACTAAAATAACTCAGATATCCTAGGCATGCATTCTTCAAGTGACCAGGATAAATGAGCTGGCCAATGAGCATTGCAAAAAAGGGTGCAAGAAGCATGCTACTGTGGTGGACACATGTATTCGCTCTTAAAGCTACTGCCGCCATAGTGAGCAGTTATGGCCAGGTACGAAATACGTTCAATGCACAGATGTCTGAGAGAAGGAACAGGGCTATTGTGTGCCACCTTTACACAATTAGAGAATGTTGTACATGAATAATGGCAAGGTCAGTAATCTTTCTAGGGTTAGTCAGGCCCATTGTCTATCAAGATGCCCATGAATGTTCAATATCGGCAGCAGAAACTCTTATACTCAGTTAGGGCTATATGTATCAAGCCATTTTTCATTCGCAAACGCTGCGAATCGCAAAAAACAGCGTTTGCGAATGAAAAATCGCTATTTGGAATGTATGAAGCAAATTTGCATCGCAAGTTAAGAAATCACAAAATTAGCGATTTCTTACGTTACGAGCCCCAGAAATCTGCGATTTACCCAGCGAATCCCAATTTTGCCATTTCTTAGCAAAAATCGCAAACGAGTAATCGCAAAATAAGAAATCGCTATTTTATTGCGATTTCCTACATACATACCATTTTGCAATTCTGAAATTGCGATTCGTAAAAAATCGCAATTTCAGAATCGCAAATCGGGAGCTTGGTACATAAGTGAGGAATCAATGTGGCCTGACTGAGGCTGATTAGGAAATGCGTAGTAGAAGCGTGCAAGCAGCTCACTGCATAGTTTTTGAGCCTAAACAAATGTCCAATGTCATAGTGGGACATCCATGAACGCAATGTCATCAGAACAGTTAATGTGTCCCTCCATTCGCAAAACTCCAAAGGGTGTTTGCAATTTTTTGGGGGCCCAACACTTTCTCCCACTGTGCCCATTGGATGACTTGTTTCAATCATGGAATTTGGACTTTCACCCAGCTCTTTAGATGTCTCTGTGTAGGCGTTGCAACTCTTTTGTTTTACGTACAGTTCGCAATGAAGCAAAATGCAAAAAATAGTACATTACCGATGTTTAGGGCTCATGTTGCCTCAAAGACAAGCAAGGCATACTTAATGTCGAATTTATAATGCAGCCCACAGCTGATAATCAGTCATATTCTTGGTGATAGGACACTGTCATGTAGACTTTTTACTGTGGCACTTATCAAACCTTACCTCTAAATGCAGCGTGCATGCCCTTTCTGTGTCACTTCCGTTTTTGATCATACCTATTCAGACCAAGATAACCTCAGGACTTCCTTTGTTTGTTTGCATTTTGCGGCTTTTGAGCATGAGTCCTATTTTTAGAACGATCGGCAAAGCAAATAGTTCTGACTATTTGGAAAGTTACAATATTGTTGGGTTGTTTTTATATTTGTGTTCCATTTATTAAATTGGTGACTGTGGGGATGAGTAAGCACTTGCATTGATGGATAGTATAGGTAAACGAAGAGTGTTTATGAAAATTTGACAATTAATGATTGCCTAAGTGCAGGCTTGGAAATCTAAATGTATAACTGCCTCAAATAATGGCTAAGAGCCTGATTATGAGTACGTTTGTCCATGAGGCCAGCGTACTCATGGTGGCGGTCCGACACCGCAACACTGCGGATCCGCCCACAGTACTTTGAGTACAGCTCTCAGACAACCACGAGACAGCCTGCAATGCCAGGATCGAGGATCCTGTGTGGCAAAGGTGGTGCTGACAGGGGGACTAATATGCAGAGCACATTACAAGTTGCCTGTCCACTGCCCATTTCATGGCAGTAAGCTTGCCATGAAATGGGTGGCGGAGAGACAACTAAAGTCCCCTACTGCTCCCGGGCCTGGGGTGCATGCAGGGGGCACATGTATTGCCCCCCTGGATTTGCATCCCTAGTTACTGCTTGGTGTGGCATGTATGCCGCCACACCAAGCAGGAATGTGCAGTCGGTGCGCTGAGGGGGGCGGCCTGCATGATAAACTCTTCTATAAGCCTAAGAGCAGCTGCGGTCAGACCACCACAGGACTGCCCGCCAGACCAGGATTTGACTTCTAATTTGACAGGCAGTCTCACCACAGCTTTGGCAGTCCTACAGCGGATGGCACGTTGCCGCTCCCGCTGTAGGATTACCAAAGTCGTAAACAGGCCCTTAGTCAAGAGAGGGATGGATGGATTTAAGATTATTAGTGTATTTCCGAACTGATTTCTTTTAGTTTCGTAGTTCATTTAAAAGATTAGGAGGAAAACAACATACATGTATATTAACAAAATTAATTTGAGTATTCCAGTATCAGTCTGTGTATTATGAAAAATGTGAATTATATTTAAATTAAGATGTTCCAAGTACTATTTAAAAACTGTAATAAAAGCAGTGTTAGTTTAATATTCATGAATCATTTGTTTTATTTAAATACCTAGGGCCAGATTTTGATTTTGGAGGATGTGGCAGGGACATCAGAGTGGCAGAAGACATTAGGTTTAAAGATCATCACTGGCCCAACAATAATCTCTGTATCTTGACAGGAACTGCTGTCATGCAGACAGAGCACTGCATCGCGAATGTGATGGATTTTCCTGTCTACCAACTTTAAATCACCCTATTAGTAGTTAATTTGTAATGGTGAAACACATGCATGTATTTTTTTGTTGTTGATTAGAGTCGCAAGCATTGTAAAAATAAATATATAAATATTGTTGCAGCAAAAGTGTGTAAAGCATATGATGTCATATACGGAACTTTTTTTTTTTAAGTTTCCTGCATCTTGCATTTCTTATTCCTGAGTACATCTGGTAGAAATTAGATGAAGTGCTGAACCCCGCTCATGACTCCCTAATCTCGCGGGTCACACCCACATCAATTGGTTTGGCACTTTACTTTACCATGGGCTGTCTTCCATGGCCTTCCTTGCTCTACTCGCTGTCTCTTAATTGATTCTCATTTCAGGGAAGTTGCACCTTAAAAGGGTTAACCTCAATGAATTCACTACAAACCTACATTCAAATTGTTTCACCAGTTTTATGTGAAGAAATGCCCTATTTGAAAAGCAGGATCAGCAGAGGTAAAGCTATAAACAGTTGAGCAGGTGCAGTGACACCGGGACATTGGATGTGAAGGGCCCAATGCATCGTACGTAAAGAATTGTTTTTCTATCAAGCCAGTGATTTAGGCCCATTTCCATGCTTACATTTAGGCATATGGTGCCCTTACAAACAGTAGCGGCTCCTGGAGGGAGTGCTGCGGGTGGTAAGATGGGACGGGAGAGAGGCAGGGTGGGGGTAGTAAACTCCGGTATATGGCCAAACGGAGGCAAGTACATAAATAAGTAAATAAAACTAATTACATTGAGCACGCTGCATCGCCATTTGGCGTTGCAGTGTGTGGAATTTAGTTTGTTTTATTTACTTATTTATGTACTTACCTCCGTTCGGCCGTATGCCGGAATTTACTACCCCTACCTAGCCCCTCCCCGCCCCACCTCACCGCCTGCAGCACTCCATCCAGGAGCCGCTACTGCTTTGAAATAACCATTCGAAAGGCAGGGGGAACGAAAACACAAACACGGACGTTGCAGCATAGCCTCCAGGGTAAGTAATGGTCATGAAATTGAAAAAAAGATTAAATGGTTTTCAAATTTAGTTGAGGAGGCAGGATCACAGGGAGGCTTGATACTGAATAAAACATTAACATGTAAAATCAAGTAGACCAATATAACAAGGAAGCTGGACATAAAGACAAGCGGGCAGGGCCTTCTTCTTTGTCATCCTTCCTAGCACCCACTTTGCTGTGCTCATAAATGAGTGGAAAAAGATGACTGACAAATCAAATATTACTGAGGTGGAGGAGGGCCAGATACTATGGTCTGTCTGACTGTCCTAGGAGTATGGATCTGAATTTACATGCGCGGCTTGAGCAAGTCAATTAAATGCCATTTATTGACCAAGGAAATTCTATCATGGTAGCTGATCTCATAAAGGGGGGAGTTATTTTGCAAGTCGAACCTGAGCATTTGCTATCAGCAGTTACAACTAATGCTGGATTCCACAGACGTTGACATTTGCTCTACACATGTTGCAGGAGTCTCAGGGCTGGCCTGAAGAGAAGAACCCACCTTCGAATGTTTGATGGAACCACACAAGCCATTACCATGCATGACTTTACAACGCTGTCATTACAATGACCGCAACACTAACACAATTCTTTACCATGCAAGTCTTTATCATGCATATGCCTTTCCTTTACCACGCATGCCTTTACAATGAAATTTGAATTGTTAAAGCATGTATGTTAAAGGCATTTCCATGGTAAATATATATATATATATATATATATATATATATATATATATATATATATATATATATATATATATATATATATATATATATATATATATATATATATATATATTCACACACACATGCATACGCACTTTCCATCCAAGAAACCATGCCCACCATGAACCCTAAAAATAACTTTACCATTCAAAAACCCATACCCACCCCAAATGCTAAAAATACAATTGACACCCCAAACTCAAATACCCGCCCTAATCCCAAAAAAATCCGTACCACCCTAAACCTTAAAAACCCCCTGCTATTCAAGAAATCCATACACACCCTAAACCTTAAAAATAACCTTACCACCCAAAAACCCATACCTACCCTAAACTCTAACAAGCATTGGAAATGCAATAGGTCTCGCATTAGGAAAGTTTGAGCGATTGGTATTGTAAATGACACTTTTTTTATTTATGTGTTGGTTTTGAAAATAGCAAAATTAATAGCTTTGTCAGTTACAATGTCAATAGTTTTAACTTTCGCAAATGTGACACCTATAGCATTTGTAATGCAATGTGTGTTGTATTTACGTGACTTAGATGTATTGATATTACAAATAACAATGGCTTTTAATTTTGTAAATAATTAATACTTAAATAAAATTTCTTGTAATTTATAATGGCAATACCTTAAACGTTTGTAAATAACTTTTGTGAAGATTATGTTCAGTGTATTTTATTGTGACGAAAATCCAAGAACATTGCATTTGCACCTACACACACACACAGCCACACAGCCACACATACACACACACACACATATAGATGTGGTGGTGGTGGATCTGGGGGATATGGTGGTGGTGGATGCGGTGGTGGATGTGGTGGTGGATGCGGTGGTGGTGGATGCGGTGGTGGTGGTGGTGGTGGATGTGGTGGTGGATGCGGTGGTGGATGTGGTGGTGGTGGATGTGGTGGTGGTGGAAGTGGTGGTGGTGGAAGTGGTGGTGGTGGAAGTGGTGGTGGATGTGGTGGTGGATGTGGTGGTGGTGGGTGTGGTGGTGGGTGTGGTGGTGGATGTGGTGGATGTGGTGTTGGTGGATGTGGTGGTGGATGCGGTGGTGGTGGATGCGGTGGTGGTGGATGCGGTGGTGGTGGATGCGGTGGTGGTGGAAGTGGTGGTGGATGTGTTGGATGTGGTGGTGGATGTGGTGGTGGTGGATGTGGTGGTGGTGGATGTGGTGGTGGTGGATGTGGTGGTGGTGGTGGATGTGGTGGTGTTGGATGCGGTGAATGTGGCGGTGGATGTCATGGTGGATGTGGAGGTGATGCTGGATGTGGTGGTGGATGTGGTGGTGGATGTGGTGGTGATGGTGGATGTGGTGGTGGATATGGTGGTGGATGTGGTGGGGATGGTGGATGTGGTGGTGGATGCGGTGGATGTGGTGGTGGATGCGGTGGTGGTGGTGGATGCAGTGGTGGTGGATGGGGTGGTGGTGGATGGGGTGGTGGTGGATGGGGTGGTGGTGGCGGATGGGGTGGTGGATGTAGTGGTGGTGGGTGTGGTTAAAGTGCTGGTGGATGTGGTGGTGGATGTGGTGGTGGTGGATGCGGTGGTGGTGGATGTGGTGGTGGATGCGGTGGTGGATGTAGTGGATGTGGTGGTGGTGGTGGTGGATGTGGTGGTGGTGGTGGATGTGGTGGTGGTGGATGTGGTGGATGTGGTGGTGGATGTGGTGGTGGTGGATGCAGTGGATGTGGTGGTGGTGGTGGTGGATGCGGTGGTGGTGGTTGATGCAGTGGTGGTGGTGGATGGGGTGTTGGTGGTGGTGAATGCAGTGGTGGTGGTGGATGGGGTGGTGGATGTAGTGGTGGATGGGGTGGTTGATGTGGTGGTGGTGGGTGTGGTGTATGTGGTGGTGTATGTGGTGGTGTATGTGGTGGTGGTGTATGTGGTGGTGTATGTGGTGGTGTATGTGGTGGTGGTGTATGTGGTGGTGGTGGATGCGGTGAATGTGGCGGTGGATGTCATGGTGGATGTGGAGGTGATGCTGGATGTGGTGGTGGATGTGGTGGTGGATGTGGTGGTGATGGTGGATGTGGTGGTGGATGTGGTGGTGGATGTGGTGGGGATGGTGGATGTGGTGGTGGATGCGGTGGATGTGGTGGTGGTGGATGCGGTGGTGGTGGTGGATGCAGTGGTGGTGGATGGGGTGGTGGTGGATGGGGTGGTGGTGGATGGGGTGGTGGTGGTGGTGGATGGGGTGGTGGATGTAGTGGTGGTGGGTGTGGTGGGTGTGGTTAAAGTGTTGGTGGATGTGGTGGTGGATGTGGTGGTGGTGGATGCGATGGTGGTGGATGTGGTGGTGGATGCGGTGGTGGAAGTGGTGGTGGACGTGTTAGATGTGGTGGTGGATGTGGTGGTGGTGGTGGATGTGGTGGTGGTGGTGGATGTGGTGGTGGTGGATGCAGTGGATGTGGTGGTGGTGGTGGATGCGGTGGTGGTGGTTGATGCAGTGGTGGTGGTGGATGGGGTGTTGGTGGTGGTGAATGCAGTGGTGGTGGTGGATGGGGTGGTGGATGTAGTGGTGGATGGGGTGGTGGATGTGGTGGTGGTGGGTGTGGTGAAAGTGGTGGTGGATGTGGTGGTGTATGTGGTGGTGTATGTGGTGGTGTATGTGGTGGTGTATGTGGTGGTGTATGTGGTGGTGTATGTGGTGGTGTATGTGGTGGTGTATGTGGTGGTGGTGTATGTGGTGGTGGTGTATGTGGTGGTGTATGTGGTGGTGGTGTATGTGGTGGTGGTGTATGTGGTGGTGGTGTATGTGGTGGTGGTGGATGCGGTGGTGGATGTGGTGGTGGGGGATGTGGTGTTGGTGGATGCGGTGGTGGATGCGGTGGTGGATGCGGTGGTGGTGGTGGATGTGGTGGTGGTGGATGCGGTGGTGGATGCGGTGGTGGTGGTGGATGCGGTGGTGGTGGAAGTGGTGGTGGATGTGTTGGATGTGTTGGATGTGGTGGTGGATGTGGTGGTGGATGTGGTGGTGGGTGTGGATGTGGTGGTGGATGTGGTGGTGGTGGATGCGGTGGTGGATGCGGTGGTGGTGGAAGTGTTGGATGTGGTGGTGGATGTGGTGGATGTGGTGGTGGATGTGGTGGATGCGGTGGATGTGGTGGTGGTGGATGCGGTGTATGTGGATGTGGTGGTGGATGTGGAGGTGGATGTCATGGTGGATGTGGAGGTGGTGGTGATGGTGGATGTGGTGGTGGATGCGGTGGATGTGGTGGTGGTGGATGTGGTGGTGGTGGATGCAGTGGTGGTGGATGTGGTGGATGTGGTGGATGTGGCGGTGGATGTCATGGTGGATGTGCAGGTGATGGTGGATGTGGTGGTGGATGTGGTGGTGGATGTGGTGGATGTGGTGGATGCGGTGGTGATGGTGGATGCAGTGGTGGTGGATGGGGTGGTGGATGTAGTGGTGGTGGGTGTGGTGGATGTGGGTGTGGTGGATGTGGTGGTGGTGGGTGTGGTTAAAGTGTTGGTGGATGTGGTGGTGGATGTGGTGGGGTTATAGGTTGTTTGCATACTGGAGTTATGTTGTCAGTCGAGTTATTAAGAAAGGTGAAGCTAGACACATTTGCACTTTTTTTTTTAATTAAGTGCTTTTAGGAGGAATAAGACGAGTGGGATGGAGGTGTAACGGCGCAACATTTATTTTGAACATTCTACACAGAAGTAATCAAAAGTCCGTTTGTGAAGGGAACGTTTGCCAGCAGCGTGTTTTCTTTGCACTGACAAACTCATTTTAAACCGGCCTCAAGAGACTAACAAGCTAAGCAGAGCACAGTTCAGGTTTGTTTTAAAGGTATTTGAGTTGTATTAACTATAATGTCCAAATTTTGTTTACAGTGACAAAATCCCGAGTGTTGGGAATAATGCTATGAATATAGGACAATCATTTAACAAGTCAGACATAATGAGAAAGGGGCAAGGAGAGGAAAAGGATATACACGGCTGCAGCCTTCCTACCACAAGCTTCTCCCAGCGTGCGCTCTGTAGCAGGCCATGCAGTGAATAATTAGGGGAGTAGATTTGCCGGCCTGAGTCAGAGCGCACGCTGAGAATCTTGTGGGAGGGAGGCTGGGCTGCCTTTGATGTGGTCAGGCAAGCAGGCAGGCGGCTGGGGAACAGATGGTTTGCGGGAAGAGCGTCGCGAGGGGAGGAGAGTTAAGTATGCTAACCAAAGGCGCACCAAGCCCTCTATGGTAAATGACAAAAGTACTACAAAAGTCTCCGTGTCCACGCAAACCCATGTGATGGGAACCTCCCTGTAACTGGTTTGTGTAAGAAGCTCTCAACTGCGTGAAGAACACGGTTATTTAAGATGCGTAAATGTGCATGTAATCATTAAAACTCAAAGTGAGTATCTACCTTCCACTGGGTTGAGCAAAAGGCGTAATCAAACGATGTAAATTCCACATTAATGGAAGTCGTGTATGTAGTATATGTCTATTCTCCTTATTACAGTGTACAAATCATAATAGTTTCAGTGAGTACAAAACACTATGTCTCAAACGCTCTTATGCCGAGTGCAATTAACCAACCGTACCTTAATAATTGCTGCTTCCATTGATAACGAGAACCGGTTTGGTGAAAACAAGAGAAATAAATCTGTGGGCAAGAAACTTGTGTGTGAGTGCAGCTCGGCTGAGCCAGAGCGCACGCTGGGGGAAGCTTGTGGGGCGGAGCTGCTGGGGAACAGATGGCAGATGGCTGGCGATTTGATGCTGTGCACGAGCATTTCACGGGCACAGCACCAAATCGCCAGCTAGTTAAACCTCTGTTTAAGCCCCTTTATATCGAGCTCCCGCTCTCAATGCGCATGCGCATTGAGATAGGTCGCTCGACCTAAAAATATCCCTGCCACCCAAAAATACATACTCGCCCTAAACCCTAAAAATAACCTTACCACCCAAAAACCCCAAACACACCCTAAACTCTAAAAGTTCCCTAGCCACCCAAAGCCCCAAACCCTAAACATTCCCTTACCACCCAAAAACCCAAGTCTACCTTAAACACTAAAATGTATCTTGCCACACAAAACACTTACCACCCGAAACCCAAAAGATTAATTTACCATCCAAAACCCCAAACCCAACCTACAACCCATATACTCTTACCCACCCTAAATCCTAATTTTTTTTCCCCTATAAACAATAGGCATATATATGATTGTATGTCCTGTTTATGAATTTAAAATAAACAGCAAAGAAACGTCACCTTGATAGAGCTGTGCCACTGGCTACCTTGTTGAGTACTCCTGAGTGAGGATGGAAACCGGGAACCGTTTTCTTAATAATATATATACATATGTAAAAGAACCTAAAGCCTTTAATACATCATACTTACAAATGCTTACCTCTAAAACTTTTACAACAAATAAGCCTTTACCATTCATGCCCTTACTACGAAATTTGTTGTAATGGCATGCGTGGTAAAGCCATATTTGACATGTGCGGTAGTGCGTGGTAAAGCCTGCATGGTAAAGGCATGCAGGGTTTTGCCTTTGTTGTAAAGGCTGTTTTCCCTCTCTGACCAATTGATTACTTTACCTTTGGTCTCTCACTTTCAACTTCCTCCTATTTCACTACCATACCCCTTTTTGCTAACCCCTTTTTAAATCTTTTTCCCCACTGCCCCCCCCCTTTTCTTGGACAGTGATTTTCCCTGTTTTTACTTAGGTGTGAGCCATGTTAATCGCAAATGTAGATATAAACTTACAATGAATAGATGGTGGAGTTCTCCGTCACCTCCAGATAAAAGCTTGTCCGAAGCGACATTAGAGAAGCGCTGGTATTCCTGTCAAGACTGATGTAAATGTAAATGTGTGTATACTTGTAAAGCGCACTAACACCTGAAAGGTATCTTGGCGCTGTATACCGCTGTGGAACCCTTCCTGGCTTTCCCTGTGAGATGCCCCCTTACTGGGCACCTCCATGGTGAGGCCAGGCATCCTAGCGCTTTCGGGGCCGTTGTGGAGATTAAGCAAGCTATTGCCCAGAGTTGCAGAGTGGGACCCATGATTAGAGTAGGCACCTAGGCGAGAATTATTAAGTCTGTGGACATTGAGCCCAAGACCCTGCCGCGTCGGGAATTGAACCCTGGTCCCGGGCCAGACCTCTGCCTCAGGGTCTGCCGCTCTAATCGGTGAGCCACACTTCGCCACTTGACATGCTTATCTGCAACAAAGGAGAGCAGGGGCTTCGTACCTGCCTCAAACTTGATTCCAAATGCCCTTATAGGGGTCCCCTCATGCTCAAGAAAGCCAAATGTGAATACATTAAGCACTTGTTCACTCAGACCACCTGCCAGGAACAAAACATGCAAGCTTCAAATATGGGATCTAAATTAATGTCCAGTGACTTCTCTAGAAATTATGGGTCATATTCATGAAGGGGTTTGCAATGCTTTTGCACTATGCAATGTGATACGAAAGCGGCGAAACCTCTAAGATGCAATTTATTAAGCCACGCAAGGCCTCCTTGCGTGGCCCTGTGTGGCTTGAAAAAATAACTGCGATTTGTGCTGCATTACTCTGCTCCAGGGAGGCATTCCATGGATGGTGCAGGGGTGTTTCCACGCAACACCCATGGATTTTGATGCATTCCTAGATTTACCATACTGGTGGAACTGGAAATGCATCAAAATGCTAACCCTTCCCAGGGGAGGCGAAACAAGGAGAAATAACGTAGTTTTGCCCTATTTTGTTCCTATTTCTATGTGTGCTCCTTTGTGCAGCACACATACAAAAAGGGAAATACCTCAGGGGATTGTTTTTGTGTATAAAGATGCCTCTCCCTGCACAAAAACAAGCCTGTTAATAGGCACCCTAGCACCATGGCTCAAGAGTGCCTGCATCAGCACTAGGAAGCACATTGTGCACCAGCGCTGAGAAAAGGCTGGAATGTGCAGTATTGTGATAAATATGGCACATTGCTCCCCTTTCCCTGTAATGCCCCACATAAAGGTTATTTACTGTGCTGTGCTGTGTTACATGTAGATAACTATGGCTCTGATAATCCATGGACCTCCTTTCACAACTTTCCTGAGCCTTGACGGCAGCAGAACATCAGTCAGTGTAAGACACAGAAGACTGTGTCTGTTTTGTAGCTGATACAGCTACATTAAATGCATATGACCTTGAAGAATTATGGGCAGCAAGTGGCATTCAGTCAACCCCCTTTTTTGCCCCTCTTCCTAATATAGGGTTTAGAAGCAACCTCGAGGGTGTGCGCTGAGGATGAGTTGCCAATAGCTTCCCCGACAACATGGATAAGCCCTAACAAATTGGTATTTTACAGCATTTGCGTAACCACAATTGAAACAAAAATATATTTATGTGGCACGTGAATTAAGGAGTGCATGTGGTTATGTGTATAAACTTTCTGTTTTAAAAACTTGTCTCTTTACAGGGACGATCCTGACCAGTAGATTCCTACAAATTGTTTCATCAACCTACTACCTCACTGTATGCTTTTATTCCACCTTCCAGATTTGGTACTGTGGCAACACCCATTATTTCACATATTGTCACTCTTCACATGGTCCTGAAGAAAGCCAAGTCACCCCATGCGGAGGGCATTTAGGTTGAAACATGTCGACCATTTGACCACGCAGACACCATGACAGGTTGAATCTTCCTGCTGTGGCCCACACACCTTTTTAATCCTGATCCCTGGATGTCCCATTAAAATGTATCTTTAGCATACCAGGTAGTTAGTTTAACTTCACCCACACCTTCCTCACTTAGTCCCTCCACACCCGGCTCATCTGAAGGTTTTAGTATACCTCCCAAGTACTTCATTAAAACATTCCTGAGATCCTCCCTCACAGTGAGGTGGTTATAGCCTGCACTGCAACTAGGTTTGCAGTGCTAGGAGGTTCCTGATAAGGAAGCATGCCACCTACGGGTGGGTGAGGGAATTTGTCCTTTAAAAAGGGACTCCCCAGCACTCCATTGTTGCAATTTTGACCCAGGGTGGCTTGTGTGTCGTGCCGCATTTCTACATTTACCATTACTGGTGGAACTGGGAATGCATCAAAATGCTACCCCTCCCAGGGGGGACATAACCAGGAGAAATATCTTCATTTCTCCTCGTTTTTTCGTCATTCTATGTGTGGTCAATTGTGCAGCACACATACAAAGAGAAAACTACCTCAAGGTATTGTTGTTGTGTGAGATGCCTCTCCTTGCATAAAAACAAGCCTGTTAATAGGCACCCTTGCACCAAGGTGCAAGAGTGCCTGCATCAGCACTAGGAATCACATTGTGCACCAGCGCTGGGAAAAGGCAGAAATGTGCGGTATTGTGATAAATATGGTACATTCCTCCCCTTTCACTGTAATGTCCTGCATAAAGGTGATTTACTGCGCCATGCTGTGTTACATGTAGATACCCATGGCTCTGATAATCCACTGACCTCCTTTCACAACTTTCCTGAGCAGAACATCAGCCTGTGTAAGACACAGAAGACCATGTCTGTTTTGTAGCTGATACAGCTACATTGAATGCATATGACCTTGAAGAATTACGGGCAGCAAGTGGCATAGAAAATTACATTAAGTGCCCAGGTGAAGGTCCAGCAGGAACTAATACTAACCGAAGAGGTTCTCCAAATGCTTGGCTTGCAGATGGTCATCCTTATGTGATGTGCACAATCGGTTGTTCTTATCCCACAATGGCTATTACAACATCATTACATGACACACTAACACTCTTGCAATTGGTGAATACTCTGAATACCCAGTAGTAGAATTTTTTCACATCACTGGGCTTAAGTGGTTATTCAAAATATTGAACAAATTATATCTAGGCCTGGGTGGTGAACTCTGCTCCGTCTGCAGAGTTTGTGGAGTTTTCCGTACTCTGCAGAGCAAGCTGAGTTTGCGAAACTGAGTTTTTCCTCGCTCCAGCTCACCAGCGTTAAGTTGGCGAGCGGGAATGAGGAAAATCCAATGCTAGACCACCTCCCAGCGAGAATTCTCAACGAGGGCGGTCACAGATGGTCTTGACTGCTCGCTTTGAGAAACCATTTCTTCGCGCTGAGGAAGCTGCCTCTCAAGTCTAAAGTCTACGTGAATGACAGAAAGACTCAGCGCCCTCTTGCACTGCACATGGTACAGCTTCAGCTGGTTTTCCATCTCAGTACAAACACCCAGCACAAAAAATCAGCATGAACAGTGCGACCTAACACACTCTGCCGCTTGCGGAACTCTGCGTAGCGCAGAAGAGTTTTTTGGGTCACTTCATGGAACTTCGCAAACTCCGCCCAGGCCTAATTATACAGTATATGGCATCATATGTGAACTAAAAACTGACAGACATCCCCTGCCCAAGCCTAAGGGCGTTCAAAGGCATACAGATAAAGACTACTTGCTATTCCTGGGCTTCACTCTGGGCGGGAGGCAATGGAAAGGGGCTAAAAATGCCCATTAGAAGACTTTAAAAAGTTCTTATATGTGTGGCCACAGAAAGTCAAAGTCTGTCAATCTTTCAGTTCTTGTAATGTTGAAAGTCACAAATGCACACGTACCGCAATAGGTCTTAGCAAGACTGTTATCACAATGTTGGCCTACATGGTATGGATCCATTACGAGACTAATAAAATATGGAAAGATTTTGGAAGTACTAAACCAAGTAAATAGGGACATAGGCAGGAGAAGATGACTGTGTCCACCTACCACCAGAGAATGTCACACTGTTTGGGTAAAACAACACCCCAGGAAGGAAGCTTGGCCTTGCATGTAACCCAAACATTATGTAGGGGGTAGGAAATGTGTACATCATGATAACTGGGACTAGAGGTAACCAAAACTAAGTCATTACTCTTTCAAGCTTTAAACCAATTAAGCAAGGGCACAACAATCAGACAGCAGAAGTAAATACCCCCAGTAACATTACCCAAGATTCATTTCATACCAGACTTCTTGACTGGAAGTCTCAAATGCTGTCTTCTGCCTACAGACTAACAAGCCAGTTCACTGGTAGCACCAGGCAAGGAAGAGGCAAGAGCCTCTAAGCCTGGCAACCTTTGATCGTGTGACTGAAGCCTGTTCCTCATTGGGCCCTTTCCTCCCAGGGGTGGGTGGTATGGCTCTGATAACACACCAGTGCAGTAAGTATGGCAAGAATGATTGGGGTGGCACCCATTACTCTTGTTTGTAAATCTGTGTCCAGATATTTGGGAGCAGTCAACCTAAACATTGTTTCTTCAGACCTTTTCTCTAGCAGAACCAGGGGTAATGGAGACTATGGGGGTCACTTAGACCCTGGTGGGTGGTCCCAAGGCCCCCAGCCAGCCATATCGAGCATGGTGGGGATTTCAATTCCTTGAGTCTGTCTGCCAGTGTGGCAGATGCATTGAAGGCTCAGATGAATGCAGCTTGTCGCTCTTAGCATTCTATTTTTTTTTTATGAAACCAACGGCCAAAGCGGGAGACTGTTCTCAAAAAAGCAACAAGAATGGCCCTGACACAACAATCATTTTTCCCCTGTGTATTAAGGCCATGGCTGCTTTACCTGTCTGCGTCCACGGAGCCTAACATGGTAAACCCGAAACGGAAAATGAGTGGTGGTAGCACCTTTATCTCCAAATAGGGTGCAGCTAGGGTTCCATCACTGTAAACTGAGGGCACCGGGTCGTACTTGTCAAAGGGACAAGGATTTCTGACCGTAGAGCCAACTGAGACACTGCCAGCTGAATGCCAGATATTCCCTCACCTATAACTGGGTATGGGGAAGTTTGAGGTTGGTAGTCAACATTTTTTGGCAGAGGAAGTGAATCTATGATCCTCATAATCACCCCCAAAATGTTTGTTAACCTATTTGCTGGACATTTTTATCAATTACACCATCCAAAATCAATATGAGCGGCCTTTCGTGAAGACTGATGCTGATTACTTTTTCGGAAACCTTTAGCTGTTTTCCCTACTGAACATGAACGTACCTGATTTACATTGAGCTCCTGGCTACATCAGGCATAACTAAAACATACATGCAGTCTCTCACTCAGTAATGGGGCAATGTTACTGAATTAATAATCGAACCCAGTCCTCAGGGAGAGCAGGACAACAAGGAGCATATCTCACCGTTTCCCTGCAGGCCCGTCGAGATTTTCTACACATTGAAAAACAAATGTTTATGTTTTGTTTTGGAATGTTATTAATCCTTATTGCTCTCTTCATAGCTATGATGGTGTAAAGTCTTGTTTGTTGTCTCAAAGCTCAGAAATGGTCTCTTTAAGTCATGTTCCACGCTTATAAAACAAATACAATGAAATATGCATTTGCCAAACATATTGATCTGAAGTGTTGGATTAGAAAGAAGCTTACGCGTTTCCTATTAGGATAACCTTCCACAGAAAAGAGGCAATTTGACGACCCCCCCCCCCCCCACAGATCTGCTCAGCTGCCAACCAAGACCATGACCAGCTGGGTTCCTGCAGCCTGTGCCTTGTTAGCTAATGCAGAATCTCCACTCGCTAAAAGTCACATCTGAGACTCGGCTCCAGGATACACATTTGTTGTTCACAAACTTCAACAACTGTCAGGTAAAATTAATATGGCAATTGCCTCAGTTTTGTTATTAAAAAGTTATTATTCGCATTAAAGTGTCTTGATTCATGGGAAACTGAACTGCTGCCGGCACTCTGTGCCTCTGTGTTTGATATTCACATAGTTTAAATGCAAAATCTAATTAATTGAGCTAAGATGTAACCCAAATAAGCACAAAGCAAATAAGCTGTTACAGGAGCTGCGATTTTGCCAAGTGCCGATTTCTACTGTGACAAGCTGGCTTTCTTTCAGCATTATATTCCCATGGTGAATGCAACCGCCTCCGTGCGTTCAGTTTCTTCACGCCGGATGCCTCGACTTCACTGGTATTATGTGCTCACGGACTTTGCTGGTCGCCCTTCAATGGGGTGTACAATCTTGCGAAACACATTGCTGTGTCCAGCTTAAATTATCTAAAAGAAACAAAGATGGGAATCTTATTTAAAGGTCTGATGCGCCTGTTGCTTGCCGCTGCAGTTTATCGAGTTGGTCCTCGTGGCAGGATCCGGCTCCGGTTGGTGTCGCAAGTCACATGTCTCACTGTGACGGGACGGCGGCACTGTGCGTCATCAGATCACCCTTTTCTCTTTGTAACATTACAGAATCACAAAACCACTTACTGACGAAAACACATTTCATGTCACAGAGGCAAAACAGAGGCTTAGGAACTTGGTCCTAACTGGCTGCAACAAGACTTTTTTTTTTTTTTTAGTGGAGTCTATTTGTTCTCACTTCCACCCTGTTGGGAATGGATTTCACCATCTCCACCTGTGCATAGTGGTGGCTTTTCCAACTCTGCTGTTCACAGCTGAAAGCGAAAACGTCAGATTGCGTCAGCGGGCACTCAAGATGTCCGCCAGCTCTCTCACAAGGGAACAGGGTTCCCACTTTGACACCCTGTTTTCACTGTGCAATGGCTCCATACTGGACTGGAAAAAATAGATTGTTGAGTGAGGCCTTCGCCTGTGAGCCACACTACACTCCCTGTCTAAACCAACTCCCCTTGGGCTGGGGACCCTAGACCCGGAAATGTCACATACTTGGGCTGCTCTGTCCTCTGATGTCTTGCAACATTAGAGAATCGCACAACCTCTCCCTCGGTGACTAGAAAGAACCTGCCAGAGAAATGAAAGAGTCATTGACGCTAGTCTGGACCAGCAGGTCTTGTCACCCCCTTTTTTCTGAGAAACCATTCTTCCTCCTGCATATGAAGTCTTCCCTGATTTCACTTGAGATAGAATAGAGGATGGATTACCCAAAATACCCCCCCCCCACACACACCTTCTTCTCCTGTACTAATCCTAGAAGTACGACTCTGAACATTTCCATACTGAATATCTTTAAAGGAACAAGGGAAAGTGTCCTTCTATCTTATTAAGTTCTACCTCCTTCATTACTTTTGCCAACAACATAAGAGGCATCGCTTTATTAGATTTAAGGTTATGATTACTCTAGTCCGGGTGTATGTTCCTACCTTTAGGCCCACTTATTTCAGTTATCCTGATAAATGGTTTTACATGGGCAGTAATTACATTATTAGGATATGGAAATACTTCAACTACACTATCCTAACTGTTTCAACTGCATTATCTTTCTACATTTAATATCATTTCTCCAACAATTGGAAACGCCATACTTATGTTTTGTGATGGCATAATTTCTACAAGCAGCCTAAAAAACTAGACTAGAAGGGCGTCTACCCATCAGCTATTTCACCTAGAGGTCCCCAAGTCTAGATAGATTGCCCCAGATGGTGCAAAAAGAGAGAAATGGTTAAGCACATTCAGCACTTTTATATATATGTTTCTAATATTTATTGTGGTATATATGATATTTATCTCTAGGAGTAACTGTTTTAGTTCTACGGGGATCAACTTTTTTACATTCCATATTTTAAAGGGCTTTTATCTTTTTATTAAGTCACAGAGTATGATTTTAAAGCGTGATTTAATGTATAAACTATTGTTTGTATGATATTGTATGTACTTTTATGCATTTTAATGCGAATAAAGATTGTTGATTGATTGAATAAAATTAATTTATATTTACCTAATAAGTGCATTATTATTATTTAATGAAAACTCATCTACACACTAACCAACCTTAAATTAAACTACTTACCCCATATGCTAACCCTAATCCCAATCTTTTATTAATTAAAATTATATTAAAGTAAATGCGAATCTTTAAAGTAAACCCCAAACTTTACTTAACGTGGACTAATTTAATGAAAAGAATGTACAAAACGTATCCTCATACTAACTGCAATACTAACTTAACCCCGTTTTAACTTGCACTAGTAACGCTTACTTTTTTTTATAATTAATCCATGTTATTTAATTACATCATAGCAATTTGAGAGGCAAACAAATGCTCGTGCACTAACCTAAATAAAGTAATGACATTCTCTGTTGTGATCTGAGCAGGGTCACATCAATGTAATTCTATAGAAGCAAAGAATCAACCCAGCATTGCCATCATCAGTGTCACTGATGTAGAGGGGGTACATTGTGTAAACCACAAGGAGCATTGAAAAACGGATCTAATGACCTTGTTACATTCTCCTAACACCATAGGGGACCATCACCCCCAAGGAGCAAATTTAAGTTGCTTTATTCACGGCATGTCACTTAATATTGTCCTGCTTCTACTCAGACCTGAATGGTTCCCTCCCCTGCATGCTCCTGATCAAAACCTCATCACTGGAGCAAAAAGTAATGCAAGACACTGCAATGCTTAGACAACCTTATTTGGCAACTTCTGACTAAAATCATCTACTTCGTGATCTTCCTAACCCTCTATCCCCTTCTTCCATTCAGTGGGAAAGAAGCAAGAGAAGGTTGTAGGTAGGAGGCCGCAATAATGCCTTCCCCTCCCTTGCATCCAGTCGGTACACCTCCAAGTCCAACACAAATCAGGACACTTCTCTTGGTACAACCAAAATCTGTTCTCATAGTTGAACTGCCTATCAAAAGCTTTATTCCCACCAATCAGCATCCTTACACCCTTCCCATCCTTCTGCAACCAATCACAAACCAAAACCTCTCATGTAGGAAGTGCAACATATCACCAGAGCAGATCGCCATGTTGTAGTGGTAACGGCACCAGCATCGATTTGTTCTGGGGCTTTTATGGGGTGTTTTCTCTGAATCTGCACAGGTGTCCCTGAACTGAGAAATACTCTTCTATTCACCTCCCCCCTCACAATAAGTTGTGGTGGGTGATGGACTTTAAAAGGGGTCTGGGGTAGATAATCTCCTATCAATACAAAAAGCAAGAGAGCAAAGCAAAGACACATGATTTCCTTCAAGGGACTATGCGGACTTCCTTCTCTAGAATGTTTTGAC
This sequence comes from Lissotriton helveticus, assembly GCF_964261635.1. NCBI lineage: Eukaryota > Metazoa > Chordata > Amphibia > Caudata > Salamandridae > Lissotriton > Lissotriton helveticus. The sequence continues at coordinate 700,709,891 of NC_136068.1, forward strand.
AAAATGTCAAGCCAATGATACATTTAAAAGTACTTTTGGCACATAAGGAGACTACAAATCTATTGCTTCCTAAGCAGCACTAATGATCAAGTGCTTGTATCATGTAAACATTACACTCCGTAGGACTAGCAAACGTCTCTACCATACAATAAAGCTTTGAAACTCTACTGAAATACTGTGCACTTTTCAGTTCACATTCACTAAAATTGATCAGAAAGCTAAAGTTATTTCAGACATCTAGGTATACAATGTCGCATGAATGATAGTTTTCAAAAGGCATAATATGTGTCTTTTCACATCTAAATTTCACTTGCTATCATTTTTCCACTGTGCTCCTTTCAAGAAGGGTCTCAGTCATATGTTTACAACTCAGAATGGACTTAAAAATGGCAGAGTGAACAAATCAGATATTATCAACATTTCACAATAAGCGACCATAGAAAGCAGAGCCGTATGCATGTTACAGGCTCACACACAGCTACTACAACACAATTGAAGAAACATTACAGTGTCACAAAGTAGAATAATATTACATGCTCAGCAGAAATTCTACATAATATCACAGCGACTTCATCTCTACAGATGTTGAAAGGCTTATGCAAAAGGCAATAGCTAGTATCCCCTAGTATAAAGAAACGATCAGCTCTCAGGCTCCCAAAGGGTTTTGAGTTCTGAATCTATACAAATTTTGCTCTTAAGTAGAATATTTTTATTTCTAACAAATAAAATCAACTCTCCAAAACGAAAAGTTTTTAATTTTCAGGAACAAAAGAACATTTAAGTCAAGAAAATCTTGTTTTGTATTCCTAGCCAATGAATGTGCTGTCCCAAAAGATCAGCTTGTCATTTTTTTTACTAAGTATTGTAATGCATCCCTGCCCCAAATGAGTAGATTATGACTTTCATGCTCATTTATCAACAAAGGGGTTGTTCATGACATGATAGGAAATCCCTATTTTCCAAAAACTTCCAGAATTATGTCACAAACGTCCACATTAAGTCAAGGATGGACCACCATCATCATTAGGCCACGGTTAGCCGCAATTATGTAAAGGATGCACATTTTGTGTCAAGTATGGCTACCATTATGCCAGTGCTGCTATTAAACCAGGACTATACACATGTATGTTAAATCTACCAAGACAGGCACCAATATGCAAGAGCCAATATTATTAATGTTATGATCACAATTCTGCCCACAGTTCAGCTTATATATAAAGGATGGGTGCCATTATGCGAGGTTAGCCACAAACATGTTAGTTATTCCTACAAAAAGTTATGGCGGGCATAATTATGCTTTTCAACCGACAGGCAGGAATAACCAGAATTGTGTGACATATGTCCAGTGTATGTGAAGGATAGGCCACTATTATGGCAATATGGCAAGAAGGACAAAATGTATTCAGGAATGTTCATAACATCACATGAATATACCACTATTATAGCAGGGATAGCAAGGACGTCTTCAAGAACATCCTCAATAAATATAGGATAAGAAATTATTTAGTCAATGATAGGTAGAATACTGTCAGAAATGCCCATAATGTCAAGGATGGGAAAATATTAAGCCAGGCAAAGGTGCGATTCTGCCAGACTGTCCACAATGGAAAGTTTGCAAGTGCAATCTTATGCCTGCATTGTATTACATCTATAGATAGATGGGAAACTTTCAATGTATATAATTTATAAAACATATATGTATAATGTTGCAAATGCAGACTTATGACATTTCACCTCCATTTCCTTGTGAAAATCGTGGCTGATACAACGTATGTCTGTTTTTCTGTTCACAATGCTAATAGTTGACTATTATTGTGTCTACTGGACATATCATTGAACCTGCATCACATAAACGTAATATTACCTGACAGAAATATGTATAACACTATATTATGAATGGAGGGACTATGAAAAAACACAGCTACATCCAAGCTCAATCACACTCACCAGAAAGCAAGTACATGCTCAAACCACATACCTAGATACTACTACAACAAAGCCTTACTCTCTATTTCTCCTGTTGTGCTTCGTGTCTCACTCACACTCAGAAGATGGGCCTTGCACCCATGAATAGATAACTGGAATAGTCACCAAGGTAGCTTCATCTTGATTTTATTACTTATGTATTTTATGTAAAATAACACCATTCCTTTCAGGTGGTGATAAGCATAAAACAGTGTTCTAAACTGTAAAGCTTTCAGAACCGATTATTGTAACTCCTTGTAGGTTGTTCTTCAAGGCAAATTTGATGCATGTATTGAAAATAGTACAGAATGCTGCAGCTCGACTAGTTCCTGGTCTTCTATATTATCTGTTGTTTCGTATCATTTGATTTATCTTCATTGATTACAACTGGCCAAAATATATATTGTTAAATCCCTACGCCTATGTCTTACAGCCATACACAAGTTGGATCAGGTATACTTCAGGCTTTCTTCAGGAAGTTCATTCCTATAAGATGGCTGAGCCTGGGATTCTCTAACTACCTTCAGGCTCCAAGGATTAAGAAGATCATCTAGCAAGCTTTAAACCATTGTCTTTCCTACAAAAACATTTGTGTGATACATCCTAAAAACTGTAAATCTAGCCCATTGCGTGCCTCCATCCACAGAACAAGGATCATCCAAAAAAAGAACTCTTCTAGCATATTTATTTAGTACAATTTGTTCCACACTGCCACTATCTATGATTTACCTGAACTGCAAAGTATCTAGGTGCTAGACCTTTCAGACTTAGGGTGGCCTTCCCCCAAACCTTTTGCCTGCACCCATCTTATTTTTCTGAATTCGATTTTGTTGACCTTAAGACTCAGTGCACTTTACCACTGCTAGCCAGTGCTAAAGTGTTTGTGCTTACCCTCTAAAATGTGCTAAGACTGGTTTACACCTATTGGCATATTTAACTTACTTATAAGTCCCTAGTAAAGTGGAATAGGGCCTACAAAGTAAGTGCTGCTAGTGGGTCTGCAGTACTTACTGTACCACCCACTCAAGTAGCCCTTTTAAACATGTCTCAGCCCTTCCATTTCAGACTGCTAGCAGCTTTAAACTGCCAATTTAACTTGGTATAATGACCCCTTTGCCCAGCCTAAAACTCCCTTTTTAGTTCTCGCCTATGTAGTGCGCATGCGCTGCTTAGGCAAAAAGTCCTTTTGCAATCGCTTTGGCTTTTCAGACAAAAACGTGCACACGTTCCATTGCCTTCAATCGCAACACGTGCACGTGTGGCTTTTCACTTGCGGGAGCACGTGGCACCATATGGTAGCAACTATCGCTCCTGGCGCTGCTTGCTCTCGCAAGTGAAACGCTTTCACGTGTCCCCTCCTCTCGCCCCTCCCCCCTGCTGCCTCCTTTTAGCGCAAGGAACACGCTTGTTTTAACTGATGTTAATTCTTGTTTAAACAGCATTTTTACTGCATACATACCTATTAAATACATTGAAATTCTCTCCAAGTCATTCTATCTACATTTTGACCATCTTTCTCTTACTCTCTCTTATAATTTTTCCGGCTCTATTTTCTATTTCTCTTCACTCCATTTCTTTCTCACTTCATCATTGCTTCCTTTATATCTTCTCTTCTACCCTCTTTCACTCTTGCTAACTCTTGCACCCTCTCGGTCCCACAGCTTTCTCTATCACTCCCTCTTTGTTTCTCCATCCTGCCTTGAGTTCTCTGGTCCAAAAATATTGCCTCCAGCCAGTGTCCCCTGCCTACATGGGTTCCAAAGTTGTTCCTTTCGTGCTCCACCCGTGTATACTATCACAATTCTACAAACCTCCCAACCCCATCGCAGCGCAGGTAAAGATGGGCATTTTACCCCCATTTTCCTGTGGGAATGCAAGTAGTCAACAGAGCTGCCCTGTCCCGCCAGTGTTGCACCCACTTGGCTTGGAAAATATGAGACTGCATGCAATGGTTGTATGCAGCGGAGACAGAAGATATGGTACCTCCTCTGCTTGGCACACTTTTGACTCAAGTAATCGTGGCCAAGCCAGAGTCACCATCTTGCTCATGCCTTCAGCTTGCACACCTCTGAGCCTTTCTCCTCTATGATCCTCTGGTGAAGTGATCATGCATAGCAGGTCATTCCCTCAGGTACCTAGAGCCCGACATCTGGAATGGAGTTCATCTACGCAGAATTGAAGATTCTGAAGTTCCTACTATTTAGTTAATTTTCTCTTTGTAGCAATTCTATCCATTACCCTTCCTGATGTTAGAAATGGGCCCGACAACAAATAACAAGGCAAGCTGAGCCAAGGGTCTGGCTTAGCTCTAATAGCCCATGCACAAGCAGGGCTATGGAAAGGTTTGACATGCATATCGTGCAACACACATCTTTTAAAAATATGATAAATTCTCTTAAAAATAAAACAAAAAAGTCCCTTATTTTTTTAACGCTGTAGTGAGTCACCTCAGGACACCAGATTATATCAATGCATTGTGGGGGCATTTACTAAAAGTGATTGTTTTTTTAAATATGAACTTAGAAACATTAATGCCCCTCTCCCACCTTGACGACAATATCATTAGTGAACTAGGAAGCAAGTCAGTTGTCATGTGCACCCTATATGTGGCCTACAGTCTTATTATCCATGGGGCAGTATTATAGCATATTAAACATGAGATGTGTATGTACAGCACACATAATGCACTGGCATTTATAAAGATAGTCTCGTATGCAATAATGAAGAACAAGCATTGGCATAGCCAATAGGTCTCGCCTTTGGGACCTTATAAGTGTTTAGACATGCAACAGTTGATGTTGTTGCACCAAGGATATTGTACTGCATAACTCAATACTTATAAGGTTCCAAAGTCGAGACCTATTGGCTATGCCAATGCTTGTTCATACATATAAGTAACCCCAAAGGTTGGGCCCTAAACCACCCATACGGCAGGGTGCATGGTCGTTAAAGTTGGACATGTACTTTTAAGGTTTACATGTCCTGCTAGCGAAAAACCTTTGAATTCGTTGCCACAGAAAGAGCATTAGTTAACATAGGTTCTGATCATACTTGACTTATTCGTTGTTGTTTCTGACCAATAATACAGTGCGCTTTCTTAGGTGTGACTGCTATAATTATTAAGTGCCCTTTGTCTACGAAGATACAAAGAGATCTGCTAAATTCCACAATTGTTGGGTTAGTATAACATTGTAAATGAGTTACCCATGCTTCAAATGGGCTACAGCAGTTAGATGGGAATAACAAATAGAATTCTGGTTAAACAGGTTAAAATTTGGTAGTAATGGTCCATTCAAGTTTGAATGCCTTCTAGAAATTTTGCCATCAATTCTCCATCTTGAGGAGAGGACATTTTCAGGGTTTGCTGGGAGTCATCAACACTGAAGTGATATGAAAATGTAAGAGTTGCTGAAAGTGAGGCTAGAGCTTCCATGTAAAGGTTGAAAAGGGAAGAAGAGAGAATACAACCCTGTTGGGGCATCCCAGGGTTAGAGAGGAAATTGCTCATTTTTAGGTTTTGCCTGGCGAAAAGATGCGCTCTGCGCATCTTTTTCGCGCAGGCGAAATCCTGATGAGTTCGGTAGTGTGGCTTTGGGTCGGCCCTCGTCATTCATTGGCTGGCTCCATAAATGGAGCCTAGCCATTGGACGAGGGGCCTGTCCGTCAATGCCGGACCAGATTCGGGGGCGTTCCCGCGTTTCTTTGGCTTTTGCCGACGTCACGCGACGCCGGGAACGCCCCCGATTCTGTTCCGGCATTGCCGGCACCTCCCTTGCTCCCCCTCCCGCTTGTTTCCTGGTGCCCGCCTTCGTGCTCCGGCCGGCCGTCGTCAGCGTCTCTCCTCCCCCTTTCCCGCCCCCTCCCGCTTGTTTTGGTGCCCGTCTTCTGCTCCGGCCGGCCGTCGTCAGCTCTCTCCTCCCCCTTTCCCGCCCCCTCCCGCTTCTCTCTGATGCCCGCCTTCCGTTGAGACACTGTGATGAATGCCACTGAAAGCCCAGGATGGACTGGGCTGGGTCCGGGTCAGTCTGCTCGGTAGTGGGCTGACTAAAGCGTGAACGCTTGAAAACAGCTTGAAACATTGAAAGAACATATTTGAACCAGCCTTTGACAATAAATTATGACGTAATGCAGCTAACACAAATGTAACGTGTGAAACTGCAGACTGTTATGTTCAGCCAGAGTGGAGCTTCAGAGTGGAGCTTCAGAGTGCAGAGTGGAGCTTCAGAGTGGAGCTTCAGAGTGCAGAGTGGAGCTTCAGAGTGCAGAGTGGAGCTTCAGAGTGGAGCTTCAGAGTGGAGCTTCAGAGTGGAGCTTCAGAGTGGAGCTTCAGAGGAGCTTCAGAGTGCAGAGTGGAGCTTCAGAGTGCAGAGTGGAGCTTCAGAGTGCAGAGTGGAGCTTCAGAGTGCAGAGTGGAGCTTCAGAGTGCAGAGTGGAGCTTCAGAGTGGAGCTTCAGAGTGGAGCTTCAGAGTGGAGCTTCAGAGTGCAGAGTGGAGCTTCAGAGTGGAGCTTCAGAGTGCAGAGTGGAGCTTCAGAGTGGAGCTTCAGAGTGCAGAGTGGAGCTTCAGAGTGGAGCTTCAGAGTGCAGAGTGGAGCTTCAGAGTGGAGCTTCAGAGTGCAGAGTGGAGCTTCAGAGTGCAGAGTGGAGCTTCAGAGTGCAGAGTGGAGCTTCAGAGTGCAGAGTGGAGCTTCAGAGTGCAGCTTCAGAGTGCAGAGTGGAGCTTCAGAGTGGAGCTTCAGAGTGCAGAGTGGAGCTTCAGAGTGGAGCTTCAGAGTGCAGAGTGGAGCTTCAGAGTGGAGCTTCAGAGTGCAGAGTGGAGCTTCAGAGTGCAGAGTGGAGCTTCAGAGTGCAGAGTGGAGCTTCAGAGTGGAGCTTCAGAGTGCAGAGTGGAGCTTCAGAGTGGAGCTTCAGAGTGCAGAGTGGAGCTTCAGAGTGCAGAGTGGAGCTTCAGAGTGCAGAGTGGAGCTTCAGAGTGCAGAGTGGAGCTTCAGAGTGGAGCTTCAGAGTGGAGCTTCAGAGTGGAGCTTCAGAGTGGAGCTTCAGAGTGGAGCTTCAGAGTGGAGCTTCAGAGTGCAGAGTGGAGCTGCAGATTCAGAGTGGAGCTGCAGATTCAGAGTGGAGCTGCAGATTCAGAGTGGAGCTGCAGAGTGGAGCTGCAGAGTGGAGCTTCAGAGTGGAGCTGCAGAGTGGAGCTGCAGAGTGGAGCTTCAGAGTGGAGCTTCAGAGTGGCGCTTCAGAGTGCAGAGTGGAGCTTCAGAGTGGAGCTTCAGAGTGGAGCTTCAGAGTGGAGCTTCAGAGTAGAGCTTCAGAGTGCAGAGTGGAGCTTCAGAGTGGAGCTTCAGAGTGGAGCTTCAGAGTGCAGAGTGGAGCTTCAGAGTGGAGCTTCAGAGTGCAGAGTGGAGCTTCAGAGTGGAGCTTCAGAGTGCAGAGTGGAGCTTCAGAGTGGAGCTTCAGAGTGGAGCTTCAGAGTGCAGAGTGGAGCTTCAGAGTGGAGCTTCAGAGTGCAGAGTGGAGCTTCAGAGTGGAGCTTCAGAGTGCAGAGTGGAGCTTCAGAGTGCAGAGTGGAGCTTCAGAGTGCAGAGTGGAGCTTCAGAGTGCAGAGTGGAGCTTCAGAGTGGAGCTTCAGAGTGGAGCTTCAGAGTGGAGCTTCAGAGTGGAGCTTCAGAGTGGAGCTTCAGAGTGCAGAGTGGAGCTTCAGAGTGGAGCTGCAGAGTGGAGCTTCAGAGTGGAGCTTCAGAGTGGAGCTTCAGAGTGCAGAGTGGAGCTTCAGAGTGCAGAGTGGAGCTTCAGAGTGGAGCTTCAGAGTGCAGAGTGGAGCTTCAGAGTGGAGCTTCAGAGTGCAGAGTGGAGCTTCAGAGTGGAGCTTCAGAGTGCAGAGTGGAGCTTCAGAGTGGAGCTTCAGAGTGCAGAGTGGAGCTTCAGAGTGGAGCTTCAGAGTGCAGAGTGGAGCTTCAGAGTGCAGAGTGGAGCTTCAGAGTGCAGAGTGGAGCTTCAGAGTGCAGAGTGGAGCTTCAGAGTGCAGCTTCAGAGTGCAGAGTGGAGCTTCAGAGTGGAGCTTCAGAGTGGAGCTTCAGAGTGGAGCTTCAGAGTGGAGCTGCAGATTCAGAGTGGAGCTGCAGATTCAGAGTGGAGCTGCAGATTCAGAGTGGAGCTGCAGAGTGGAGCTGCAGAGTGGAGCTGCAGAGTGGAGCTGCAGAGTGGAGCTGCAGAGTGGAGCTTCAGAGTGGAGCTTCAGAGTGGCGCTTCAGAGTGGCGCTTCAGAGTGGAGCTTCAGAGTGGAGCTTCAGAGTGGAGCTTCAGAGTGGAGAGTGGAGCTTCAGAGTGGAGCTTCAGAGTGGAGAGTGGAGCTTCAGAGTGGAGCTGCAGAGTGGAGCTTCAGAGTGGAGCTGCAGAGTGCAGAGTGGAGCTTCAGAGTGGAGCTTCAGAGTGCAGAGTGGAGCTTCAGAGTGGAGCTTCAGAGTGCAGAGTGGAGCTTCATAGTGGAGCTTTAGAGTGCAGAGTGGAGCTTCAGAGTGGAGCTTCAGAGTGCAGAGTGGAGCTTCAGAGTGGAGCTTCAGAGTGCAGAGTGGAGCTTCAGAGTGCAGAGTGGAGCTTCAGAGTGCAGCTTCAGAGTGCAGAGTGGAGCTTCAGAGTGGAGCTTCAGAGTGCAGAGTGGAGCTTCAGAGTGGAGCTTCAGAGTGCAGAGTGGAGCTTCAGAGTGCAGAGTGGAGCTTCAGAGTGGAGCTTCAGAGTGCAGAGTGGAGCTTCAGAGTGGAGCTTCAGAGTGCAGAGTGGAGCTTCAGAGTGGAGCTTCAGAGTGCAGAGTGGAGCTTCAGAGTGGAGCTTCAGAGTGCAGAGTGGAGCTTCAGAGTGGAGCTTCAGAGTGCAGAGTGGAGCTTCAGAGTGCAGAGTGGAGCTTCAGAGTGCAGAGTGGAGCTTCAGAGTGGAGCTTCAGAGTGGAGCTTCAGAGTGGAGCTTCAGAGTGGAGCTTCAGAGTGGAGCTTCAGAGTGGAGCTTCAGAGTGGAGCTTCAGAGTGCAGAGTGGAGCTGCAGATTCAGAGTGGAGCTGCAGAGTGGAGCTTCAGAGTGGAGCTTCAGAGTGGAGCTTCAGAGTGGAGCTTCAGAGTGGAGCTTCAGAGTGGAGCTTCAGAGTGGAGCTTCAGAGTGCAGAGTGGAGCTTCAGAGTGGAGCTTCAGAGTGCAGAGTGGAGCTTCAGAGAGTGGAGCTTCAGAGTGGAGCTTCAGAGTGCAGAGTGGAGCTTCAGAGTGGAGCTTCAGAGTGCAGAGTGGAGCTTCAGAGTGCAGAGTGGAGCTTCAGAGTGCAGAGTGGAGCTTCAGAGTGCAGAGTGGAGCTTCAGAGTGGAGCTTCAGAGTGGAGCTTCAGAGTGGAGCTTCAGAGTGGAGCTTCAGAGTGGAGCTTCAGAGTGCAGAGTGGAGCTTCAGAGTGGAGCTGCAGAGTGGAGCTTCAGAGTGGAGCTTCAGAGTGGAGCTTCAGAGTGCAGAGTGGAGCTTCAGAGTGCAGAGTGGAGCTTCAGAGTGGAGCTTCAGAGTGCAGAGTGGAGCTTCAGAGTGGAGCTTCAGAGTGCAGAGTGGAGCTTCAGAGTGGAGCTTCAGAGTGCAGAGTGGAGCTTCAGAGTGGAGCTTCAGAGTGCAGAGTGGAGCTTCAGAGTGGAGCTTCAGAGTGCAGAGTGGAGCTTCAGAGTGCAGAGTGGAGCTTCAGAGTGCAGAGTGGAGCTTCAGAGTGCAGAGTGGAGCTTCAGAGTGCAGCTTCAGAGTGCAGAGTGGAGCTTCAGAGTGGAGCTTCAGAGTGGAGCTTCAGAGTGGAGCTTCAGAGTGGAGCTGCAGATTCAGAGTGGAGCTGCAGATTCAGAGTGGAGCTGCAGATTCAGAGTGGAGCTGCAGAGTGGAGCTGCAGAGTGGAGCTGCAGAGTGGAGCTGCAGAGTGGAGCTGCAGAGTGGAGCTTCAGAGTGGAGCTTCAGAGTGGCGCTTCAGAGTGGCGCTTCAGAGTGGAGCTTCAGAGTGGAGCTTCAGAGTGGAGCTTCAGAGTGGAGAGTGGAGCTTCAGAGTGGAGCTTCAGAGTGGAGAGTGGAGCTTCAGAGTGGAGCTGCAGAGTGGAGCTTCAGAGTGGAGCTGCAGAGTGCAGAGTGGAGCTTCAGAGTGGAGCTTCAGAGTGCAGAGTGGAGCTTCAGAGTGGAGCTTCAGAGTGCAGAGTGGAGCTTCATAGTGGAGCTTTAGAGTGCAGAGTGGAGCTTCAGAGTGGAGCTTCAGAGTGCAGAGTGGAGCTTCAGAGTGGAGCTTCAGAGTGCAGAGTGGAGCTTCAGAGTGCAGAGTGGAGCTTCAGAGTGCAGCTTCAGAGTGCAGAGTGGAGCTTCAGAGTGGAGCTTCAGAGTGCAGAGTGGAGCTTCAGAGTGGAGCTTCAGAGTGCAGAGTGGAGCTTCAGAGTGCAGAGTGGAGCTTCAGAGTGGAGCTTCAGAGTGCAGAGTGGAGCTTCAGAGTGGAGCTTCAGAGTGCAGAGTGGAGCTTCAGAGTGGAGCTTCAGAGTGCAGAGTGGAGCTTCAGAGTGGAGCTTCAGAGTGCAGAGTGGAGCTTCAGAGTGGAGCTTCAGAGTGCAGAGTGGAGCTTCAGAGTGCAGAGTGGAGCTTCAGAGTGCAGAGTGGAGCTTCAGAGTGGAGCTTCAGAGTGGAGCTTCAGAGTGGAGCTTCAGAGTGGAGCTTCAGAGTGGAGCTTCAGAGTGGAGCTTCAGAGTGGAGCTTCAGAGTGCAGAGTGGAGCTGCAGATTCAGAGTGGAGCTGCAGAGTGGAGCTTCAGAGTGGAGCTTCAGAGTGGAGCTTCAGAGTGGAGCTTCAGAGTGGAGCTTCAGAGTGGAGCTTCAGAGTGGAGCTTCAGAGTGCAGAGTGGAGCTTCAGAGTGGAGCTTCAGAGTGCAGAGTGGAGCTTCAGAGAGTGGAGCTTCAGAGTGGAGCTTCAGAGTGCAGAGTGGAGCTTCAGAGTGGAGCTTCAGAGTGCAGAGTGGAGCTTCAGAGTGGAGCTTCAGAGTGCAGAGTGGAGCTTCAGAGTGGAGCTTCAGAGTGCAGAGTGGAGCTTCAGAGTGGAGCTTCAGAGTGCAGAGTGGAGCTTCAGAGTGGAGCTTCAGAGTGCAGAGTGGAGCTTCAGAGTGCAGAGTGGAGCTTCAGAGTGCAGAGTGGAGCTTCAGAGTGCAGAGTGGAGCTTCAGAGTGCAGAGTGGAGCTTCAGAGTGCAGCTTCAGAGTGCAGAGTGGAGCTTCAGAGTGGAGCTTCAGAGTGGAGCTTCAGAGTGGAGCTGCAGATTCAGAGTGGAGCTGCAGATTCAGAGTGGAGCTGCAGATTCAGAGTGGAGCTGCAGAGTGGAGCTGCAAAGTGGAGCTGCAGAGTGGAGCTGCAGAGTGGAGCTTCAGAGTGGAGCTTCAGAGTGGCGCTTCAGAGTGGCGCTTCAGAGTGGAGCTTCAGAGTGGAGCTTCAGAGTGGAGCTTCAGAGTGGAGAGTGGAGCTTCAGAGTGGAGCTTCAGAGTGGAGAGTGGAGCTTCAGAGTGGAGCTGCAGAGTGGAGCTTCAGAGTGGAGCTTCAGAGTGCAGAGTGGAGCTTCAGAGTGGAGCTTCAGAGTGCAGAGTGGAGCTTCAGAGTGGAGCTTCAGAGTGCAGAGTGGAGCTTCAGAGTGGAGCTTCAGAGTGCAGAGTGGAGCTTCAGAGTGGAGCTTCAGAGTGCAGAGTGGAGCTTCAGAGTGGAGCTTCAGAGTGCAGAGTGGAGCTTCAGAGTGGAGCTTCAGAGTGCAGAGTGGAGCTTCAGAGTGCAGAGTGGAGCTTCAGAGTGCAGCTTCAGAGTGCAGAGTGGAGCTTCAGAGTGGAGCTTCAGAGTGCAGAGTGGAGCTTCAGAGTGGAGCTTCAGAGTGCAGAGTGGAGCTTCAGAGTGGAGCTTCAGAGTGCAGAGTGGAGCTTCAGAGTGGAGCTTCAGAGTGCAGAGTGGAGCTTCAGAGTGGAGCTTCAGAGTGCAGAGTGGAGCTTCAGAGTGGAGCTTCAGAGTGCAGAGTGGAGCTTCAGAGTGCAGAGTGGAGCTTCAGAGTGCAGAGTGGAGCTTCAGAGTGGAGCTTCAGAGTGGAGCTTCAGAGTGGAGCTTCAGAGTGGAGCTTCAGAGTGGAGCTTCAGAGTGGAGCTTCAGAGTGGAGCTTCAGAGTGCAGAGTGGAGCTGCAGATTCAGAGTGGAGCTGCAGAGTGGAGCTGCAGAGTGGAGCTTCAAAGTGGAGCTTCAGAGTGGAGCTTCAGAGTGGAGCTTCAGAGTGGAGCTTCAGAGTGGAGCTTCAGAGTGGAGCTTCAGAGTGCAGAGTGGAGCTTCAGAGTGGAGCTTCAGAGTGCAGAGTGGAGCTTCAGAGAGTGGAGCTTCAGAGTGGAGCTTCAGAGTGCAGAGTGGAGCTTCAGAGTGGAGCTTCAGAGTGCAGAGTGGAGCTTCAGAGTGGAGCTTCAGAGTGCAGAGTGGAGCTTCAGAGTGGAGCTTCAGAGTGCAGAGTGGAGCTTCAGAGTGGAGCTTCAGAGTGCAGAGTGGAGCTTCAGAGTGGAGCTTCAGAGTGCAGAGTGGAGCTTCAGAGTGCAGAGTGGAGCTTCAGAGTGCAGAGTGGAGCTTCAGAGTGCAGAGTGGAGCTTCAGAGTGCAGAGTGGAGCTTCAGAGTGCAGCTTCAGAGTGCAGAGTGGAGCTTCAGAGTGGAGCTTCAGAGTGGAGCTTCAGAGTGGAGCTTCAGAGTGGAGCTGCAGATTCAGAGTGGAGCTGCAGATTCAGAGTGGAGCTGCAGATTCAGAGTGGAGCTGCAGAGTGGAGCTGCAAAGTGGAGCTGCAGAGTGGAGCTGCAGAGTGGAGCTTCAGAGTGGAGCTTCAGAGTGGCGCTTCAGAGTGGCGCTTCAGAGTGGAGCTTCAGAGTGGAGCTTCAGAGTGGAGCTTCAGAGTGGAGAGTGGAGCTTCAGAGTGGAGCTTCAGAGTGGAGAGTGGAGCTTCAGAGTGGAGCTGCAGAGTGGAGCTTCAGAGTGGAGCTTCAGAGTGCAGAGTGGAGCTTCAGAGTGGAGCTTCAGAGTGCAGAGTGGAGCTTCAGAGTGGAGCTTCAGAGTGCAGAGTGGAGCTTCAGAGTGGAGCTTCAGAGTGCAGAGTGGAGCTTCAGAGTGGAGCTTCAGAGTGCAGAGTGGAGCTTCAGAGTGGAGCTTCAGAGTGCAGAGTGGAGCTTCAGAGTGGAGCTTCAGAGTGCAGAGTGGAGCTTCAGAGTGGAGCTTCAGAGTGCAGAGTGGAGCTTCAGAGTGCAGAGTGGAGCTTCAGAGTGCAGCTTCAGAGTGCAGAGTGGAGCTTCAGAGTGCAGCTTCAGAGTGCAGAGTGGAGCTTCAGAGTGGAGCTTCAGAGTGCAGAGTGGAGCTTCAGAGTGGAGCTTCAGAGTGCAGAGTGGAGCTTCAGAGTGCAGAGTGGAGCTTCAGAGTGGAGCTTCAGAGTGCAGAGTGGAGCTTCAGAGTGGAGCTTCAGAGTGCAGAGTGGAGCTTCAGAGTGGAGCTTCAGAGTGCAGAGTGGAGCTTCAGAGTGGAGCTTCAGAGTGCAGAGTGGAGCTTCAGAGTGCAGAGTGGAGCTTCAGAGTGCAGAGTGGAGCTTCAGAGTGGAGCTTCAGAGTGGAGCTTCAGAGTGGAGCTTCAGAGTGGAGCTTCAGAGTGGAGCTTCAGAGTGGAGCTTCAGAGTGGAGCTTCAGAGTGCAGAGTGGAGCTGCAGATTCAGAGTGGAGCTGCAGAGTGGAGCTGCAGAGTGGAGCTTCAGAGTGGAGCTTCAGAGTGGAGCTTCAGAGTGGAGCTTCAGAGTGGAGCTTCAGAGTGCAGAGTGGAGCTTCAGAGTGGAGCTTCAGAGTGCAGAGTGGAGCTTCAGAGTGGAGCTTCAGAGTGCAGAGTGGAGCTTCAGAGTGCAGAGTGGAGCTTCAGAGTGGAGCTTCAGAGTGCAGAGTGGAGCTTCAGAGTGGAGCTTCAGAGTGCAGAGTGGAGCTTCAGAGTGGAGCTTCAGAGTGCAGAGTGGAGCTTCATAGTGCAGAGTGGAGCTTCAGAGTGCAGAGTGGAGCTTCAGAGTGCAGAGTGGAGCTTCAGAGTGCAGAGTGGAGCTTCAGAGTGCAGAGTGGAGCTTCAGAGTGCAGAGTGGAGCTTCAGAGTGGAGCTTCAGAGTGGAGCTTCAGAGTGGAGCTTCAGAGTGGAGCTTCAGAGTGGAGCTTCAGAGTGGAGCTTCAGAGTGGAGCTACAGAGTGCAGAGTGGAGCTTCAGAGTGCAGCTTCAGAGTGCAGAGTGGAGCTTCAGAGTGGAGCTTCAGAGTGGAGCTTCAGAGTGGAGCTTCAGAGTGGAGCTTCAGAGTGGAGCTTCAGAGTGGAGCTTCAGAGTGTCAAGAGCAATGCCAATAGCTCTAACTTTAACAAAGGCAAAACCATTGCATTGTAAATGCTTGTTATGCATTGACCCCTGTTTTTCGAGTACATTTAGAACGAACTAAGGACTGAGACATTCGGTACCATTTTATCTTTGAGAACTTTCAGGCTTTTGCATTAGAGAAGATATTTCAAGATAAATGCCAATGTTTTTTCAGACACCTCTACAGGCATTGACGCCTCCAACTGCTGCAAGGGCCTAAGCAATCAGATGATGAAGGCATCTTTATAAACCAACTCAAAAGTCCTCTCTTCTGCAGCTGGAGCCATGCTAAGCATTACATGAGGGATATTTTTGCTATCTGCAACAATTCATTGCCATTAAAATACCTAGTGAATGTTGCTATTGTATGATAGATTCAGGTGCGACCGGCACAGGTAAGAGCAGTAGGGCAGTGGGGTGGGGCAGAGAGGGCCGTGGGGGGTACGTTGACAAAGAAAGGGATAGGTAAACATAAATAAAACAACTTTCTTTGCACTTGCCGCATCGCCGAGTTGGTGATGTGGCGAGTGCAAGGTGATTGGTATTATTTGCCCTGCCCCCGCCTCTCCCCACTAGATAGATTGCCCTCTGCCAGCTTTCACAAGATATTTGCCATGTAAGAGGCAAATGTTCCACAAATCTAGCAAACATAACTATCAGCGCATGCGTAGGACGTACCATAGGTTTCATTAAAATGGAATGCTAAGGCATTAGTAAACATTTGAAATATGGAAAGTACCTGCCTGAGGAGCAGATACACTTTGAGAAGACATTTTATTGGGGAGAAAAATGCTAAATCTGCATCGGGCGTGACAGACTTCTTTGATTTAAAATTAATCTTTATTAAGTTTTCAAAAAACAAACATGGCAGGAACAAAGCAGACAAAGTATTGGAATGGGGGACAAATAAATACAAAATCATTAATGAGCCATAAAGTCACTTGGAGAGAAAATATCTTATATGAAACGTTGTGACTGCCACACATACCCAACAATAGAATAAGTAATTTGTCCATGTCTGTCTTTTAAGGCATAAATCATTGACGCAATCCTAGAAAAGTGTGCCTCCAAAAATAAATAACCTACTATTGCTTAGAAGTAGGTACTTTTCAAGCATGGTGCTAGAGTTCCCTTCTAATTGCTATTCTAATACGCCCATATTGATCAATTGCATGGAATGGAAACAGAATGAATGATGGGAGTGAGGATTGTCCTGGAGGGACGTCAGCTATCAGTTTGTGGCACATTTACATGAGCATGCAAAAGGGATGTAATGGTAACACTTTCTGTTATTTCACTACATTGGTTTGGCTTGCTTTGGAAGTACATGTAGAAAAAAACAGTACACTGTGCAATGACATAACTAGACCTTTGGCCGCCTGTGGCAGTCCCTGTTTTTGCTGCCACACGACGGCTGCAGGTAAGACCGGGGGGGGGGGGGGGGGGGGGGAGAGTGCAGCTGCCGTCCGCCCCCCCCTTGCTAAAGCCACTGACACTGAGTTACACTTACAGCAGTGGACAGAAAATTGCATACCATGCCAACTTAGGGCGAACAAAGCAAAACCACATCAGTCTGACCCTGAGCCTCATGGGAACAATCCAGCACGAACTGCCAAGCCATGTCTTCCCTGGACCGGGAACAAGCATCCTGGGACCGGTTTCTGGCTAATCAGCCTCATCAAGTTGGCTTGGTATGCCCAGACCTGGGTCCCTTGCTCACTTTTCCACTGGATTCAAGCTAGCCTGTCTGCTGACGGCTGATTAGCCAGAAACCGGTCCCAGGATGCATGTTTCCGGTCCAGGGAACACATGGCTTGGCAGTTTGTGCTGGACTGTTACCATGAGGCACAGGGTCAGACTGATTTGCATATGGCCATGTCTGAACTGGGGTGACGAAGTGCGCTAAAGAATGATGATGGATTAAACCCAGATCAGTTGACTGGGGGTGAGTGCTTGCAATGTTTAACACTCCGTCCATCATCCCATTTGATTTTGCTTTGTTCGCCCTGAGTTGGTAGGTTATGCGCAGACCTGGCTCCCTTACTCACTTTGCCACTGGGTTCAAGCTAGCCTGGCTTATGACGGCTGATTAGCCAGAAACCGGTCCCAGGATGCTTGTTTCCGGTCCAGGGAAGACTTTCCTTGGTAGTTCGGGCTGTACTGTTCCCAGGAGGCACAGGGTCTCATTGATTTGCATATGGCCATGTATGAACTGGGGTGGCAAAGTGAGCTAAAGAATGATGATGAATTAAACCCAGATCAGTTGACTGGGGGTGAGTGCTTGCAATGTTCAACACTCCGTCCATCAACCCATTTGGTTTTGCTTTGTTCGCCCTAAGTTGGCAGAGTATGCCCAGACGTGGGTCCCTTGCTCACTTTGCCACTGGATTCAAGCTAGCCTGGCTGATGATGGCTGATTAGCCAGACTGGATTCAGGTTGTATGACGTTACATCGCATAGTAATACAACGCGTGCTATTACAACACGGGTATTACTACGCAATGTCAATTTCAACGACATGCCATTACATCGCATATTTTTTTTCACAAGTATACCTTTACCACGCATGCCATTACAACGCAAAGGCATGCGTGGTAAAGCTATACTCGTAGTTAAAGTTTGCAAGGTAAGTAACAACCCTACACCTACACAACACACTACTCCCACCCCTACACTACCACTAACCCTAAAACACTACTACACTACAACACTACCCACACTACTCCCAACCCTACACTACCCCAACCCTAAAATACTACTACACTACCCACACTACTCCCACCCCTACACTACCCTAAGCCCTAAAACACTATTCCACTACAACACTACCCACACTACTCCCACCCCTACACTACCCTAAACCCTAAAACACTACTACACTACAACACTACCCACCCTACTCCCACCCCTACACTACACTAACCCCTACAACACTACACGAAACACGAAAACACTTCACTACGCAAACACTACTACACCACCCTAAACCCTAAAACACTACACCACCCTAAACCCTAAAACACTACACTACACAAACACTACAACACTACCCTAAACCCTAAAACACTACACCACACAAACGCTAATACACTACACTAAACCATAAAACACTACACTTCCCTAAAACACTACACTACACAAACACTACTACACTACCCTAAACCCTAAAACACTACACTACACAAACACTACAACATTACCCTTATCCCTAAAACATTACACTACACAAACACTACTACACTACCCTAAACCCTAAAACACTACACTAAACCCTAAAACAGTACATTACACAAACACTACTATACTACCTTAAACCCTAAATCACTACACTACCCTAAACCCTAAAACACTACACTACACAAACACTTCTACACTACCCAAAAACCTAAATTACTACACTACACAAACACTACTACGCTACCCTAAAACCTAAATCACTACACTACACAAACACTACTACACTACTCTAAAAACTAAAATACTACACTACCCTAAATCCTAAAACACTACACTACACAGACACTACTACGCTACCCTAAACCCTAAAACACTACACTGTCCTAAACCCTAAAACTCTACACCACACAAACACTACTACACTACCCTAAAACCTAAATCACTATACTACACAAACACTACTACAATACGCTAAAACCTAAATCACTACAACAGTATCCTAAACCCTAATACACTACACTAATCAAACACTACAACACTACACCACATAATAAAAAACACACTAAAACTTTAAAAAAACAACACAAACGTTTGGGCGGACTCTTCCCATGAGGCACAGGGTCAGACTGATTTGCGTATGGCCATTACTGAACTGGGTGGTGGACTGCGCTAAAGAATGATAATGGATTAAACCCAGATCAGTTGACTGAGGGTGAGGGCTTGCAATGTTCAACACTCCGTCCATCATCCCATTTGGTTTTGCTTTGTTCGCCCTAAGTTGGCAGGGTATGTCTAGATGTGGGTCCCTTGCTCACTTTGCCACTGTATTCAAGCTAACCTGGCTGATGACGGCTGATTAGCCAGAAACCAGTCCCAGGATGCTTGTTTCTGGTCCACGGAAGACATGGCTTGGCAGTTCGGGCTGGATGGTTCCCATGAGGCACAGGGTCTGACTGATTTGCATATGACCATGTCTGAACTGGGATGGCTGAGTGAGCTAAAGAATGATGATGAATTAAACCCAGATCCATTGACTGGCGGTGAGTGCTTGCAATGTTCAACACTCCGTCAATCATCTAATTTGGTTTTGCTTTGTTCGCCCTAAGTTGGCAGGTTATGCCCAGACGTGGGTCCCTTGCTCACTTTGCCACTAGATTCAAGCTAGCTTGGCTGATGACGACTGATTAGCCAGAAACCGGTCCCAGGACGCTTGTTTCTGGTCCAGGGAAGACATGGCTTGGCAGTTCGGGCTGGACTGGTCCAATGAGGCAAAGGGTCTGACTGATTTGCATATGACCATGTCTGAACTGGGGTGGCAGAGTGAGCTAAAGAATGATGATGGATTAAACCCAGATCAGTTGACTGGGGGTGAGTGCTTGCAATGTTCAACACTCCGTCCATCATCCCATTTGGTTTTGCTTGTCTAATTGGCCATCTACTGTAAAGCCGCCCCTCTTTCCAACAGCATTGGTCCATTGAGGGCATGTCGCCCTCTCCCAGTTAGCAATTGGTCTTCCCTGGATTGTTCCACCCTGTGTCTTTTTCCTCTTTTATCCGCACTCCTTGCTTTCTTCAAATTTTATACCTTTGTTTCCATGCGTTTATTTTACTTTCATCTCCTCCTCTTTCAATATTTGGTCTGCTCCAGTCTCTTCTCTTTTTGCTCAGTCAGTAGCTCTACGGGTCCTGTTTTAATGTGCGTACAAATATTTTTGTGCAACGCGTTTTTTACATCAATACGGTGGGATTTGTCGGTCCTCGCACAGATGTATCCCCATGATGTATGTTAGAATAAATTGTCCCTCTACGGCGACTGTCAGCCCTAGGCGTTCTTTATGGTCGCTTCCCACCATTGCTTCGTCTATCAGGCACCACTTCTCCAATAATATCCCTGCATTTAACAGTCAACGCTCCCCGCTCCCTCCACCCGCAGCATGTCCCCGATATGGTCTGGGACTACCGTCCACCCCCTCCCTGTCATGTAAAACACCACAACCATCCCTAAAATTAGCCATGCGAGGATTTTCTTTGGAAGGCAGGGGGTCTCGCGACCCCCAGGCCGTATTTATTAAAATATGAAAACAAATTAAAAAGTGTTAAAATAAAACATTATTTAGACAATTATTAACATGCAAAATTCTGACATTAGATTTACAGCAATGTAGACAGGTATGAAGGGCTAACCTTAACAAATGTCTAATACAGCATGTTCCTAACCGAATCTAACATCCTACGTATGAATTTTGCATACTAAAATTTTTGGGCCTACGGCAAGGTCGTTAACCGGTGTCAGATCCTTACTGTCCAGCTACACCCTCACGTATGAGTGCGCATGCGCAACATGACCCGGTTACCGGGAGAGTACGTCCCTCTCTTGGTTACCCCGTATGCTCCGTGAACTCCATTAAACCAAAAAGGAGGGCCCTTTCACTCGCGCCATTTGCTGACGTCATAGTGTATGTGCGGGGTGGCTAACAGCCCAAGGAAAGCGTGACTCCCTCCCCCGCACCTTCCAACCAAGTGGATATCCTGCCCCTGAAGTTCTAGGAGAGACCATTGGCCCCTCCCCCTGGGCGACCCCATTCGAGAATGGTGCCGCCCCCTAAGGACCTTAAATTGCTTTTCCCTGATCATGACCTTACCGCCACAAGCCAGCATAGTTGACCGACTATCTGCCCCCCCCCCAATTCCTACAGTGAAAGGTCATACCTACCTCACAAAACCCTCTAACCATGCCAATATGTTTTTTGTTAGTAAGTCTTTGCCTGCATCAGTCAAGTGGACCCCATCCCGTACGTAGAAATGATCCCCCCAGATGCACCCAAGTGGAATACTCTGCAATTGAGATGTTCATAACAGTTTCTCTATCTTGTTGTTGATCCTCTTTACCGAGTGATTCAACGCCCTAACTGAGTCTCCCCCCCTCCACTGCAGTCTAGGTATCAACTGAGACCATACTACGGTGCAACCCCGGAGCAACTTCGCTAGCCAACCTGCTGCAGAGATTATCTCTTCCAACAGGACCCTTCTGCCCAGCGTTACTAAATCGTTTCCAATCAGGTGTAAGATAACAACTGAGGGCGGTGGGGCTTGCCTGTTGAGTAATTCTGAAAAGAAACTCCTAAGCTGATTAAGGCATAGCCCCCCTTTATCATGAAAGGAAACCTTGAAACCCCCATGCTCGGCCCTCCGTCTACATTCGCCTGAAAGGAAAACTGGTTTAGCACGTTTAACATAGGAATGGCCAAAAACCCATACTACATGAGTCCTCGTCCTGTCTTCTTGCGTTCGCCGTGTTGATGATGGATGCTGTTGATGACCCAGTACCAGTTTCCACCCTGCGTCACAGGCTCGAGAAACTGAAAGATAAACAGACAACAAGGGAGGTGTCAGGGTGATTGTACTGCACCTCACAACATGTGCAGCCGCACATAATGCTTATAGGCATCGGAAGACCATCTTCCGATCCTCTTTACACTGTTGGCATGCAACCCTCTTGCTGTTGCTTCAGTGGCAGCCCCGATACGGAATGAATGTGTCCCAAAATCCTTGGGGTTGAGACCCGCCTTGCTGATCGCCATTGCCAACACTAGTTTGAACTGAAACTTGGTCAATGGGGTACCATCTGCGTGTATGAACAATGTTCCCATTGCCACGCCCACCCTCTGCTTGATAAATGCCTCTACATGTGCCACTGGGCAGCACGGATTGGTCGGAGCCCGGTATAATACCAAGCTATCCCCCCGGGCCTCTTGGTCAGTTTTTGATTTCCGTATGTTTACCCACATTGACTCACCCTTTATCTTAGTGTCAGCCAGCTGGAGACCACCTAACTTGTCCAATTTGTTGTTAGCCACCAGTTCGCTTACCCGCAATGCCCCATAAAAAGCCAGTGAAAACGCGGCTCTAAATAGGAGTACCTCCCCTGGGGAGCTACACGAGTCAGATAAGGCATCCAATACCCCTGCCAACCGTTCCAAACCTATTGATTGTCTGTAATCGGCGCTGCTTCCTTGTAGGCGTCTCCATCCTCTCAATGCCTTCCGCACTATAAAACTGTTTGTGGGATCCTTGATACCTTTTATCTGTGCAAAGAAAGAGACAGCTGCTTTGTGTCTGCTAGCTGTGGCCGCTGAGCGCCCCTCTCTGTGCAGTGTGTCAATATATGAAGTAAAACTCCCCTCCAGCTCACTCTTAGCCTCCCAGTCCTGTCCCAAAAAACAACAGTAAGACATAAACGCCCCTTCGTATGCCGTCCTGGTCCTAGGTGCTAAGCTGGCTGCCACGAGGTTCTGTAGTTGGGGGCACCAATTTGCCATAGTATTGTTTGGAAGTGTGCTGGTGTGGCCTCTGCAGATGGAAGGTGTTCTCTGAATACCTGCATCTTAAAGCGATAAAGTGCGTCAGCTGCGTTGTTCAAGACCCCTGGGTCATGTTTGGCCCTAGACTGAATATTCAACTTCAAGCATTTCAGCACAATCTCTTTCATGAGGCGAAGTATAAACTTACACCACGCCGCCTGTTGGTTGATACATTCCACTACAGCCATGTTTTCTGACCAGAAGATCACAGATTGGTTAGACAATTGTTCAGGCCATACCGATAGTGCAACCCATATTGGAAAGAGCTCCAAAAAACTGATGTTTGCTGTCAAACCGCCTTCCTCCCACCACTCGGGTCACTGTTGTGCCGCCCACTTGTTGCCAAGTATGGCACCAAAATCCACACTTCCAGCCGCGTCAGTTCAAAGACCTAACTCAGCCGACGTAGTGGGAGGCCACACCACACTACTCTGTCGTTGAAATCCTCCAGGAATGCCATCCATATCCGCATGTCCTGGCGAACCTCATCTGACAACCTAGTGCGATGGTGTTCGTCCCGTAGGCCCTTCATGGCCTGCGCTATTGAGCAGGAAAAGGGGCGTGACATCGGTATGACTCTTAGTGCAAAATTCAGCTGCCCCACAGTCTGCAGCAGCTGCTGCAGCGTGACCATTTTATTTAACAAACATTGCTGTAGGGCTGCTCTGAACTTCATGATCTTTTCTTTGGGTAACCTGAAACAACCTTCTACAGAGTCCAGTTCAATGCCCAGGAATTCTAAACATGTCGATGGACCCACCGTTTTTCCAGCTGCAAGCGGGACCCCAAAAGCCCGCATGAGCACGCAAAATTCCTGCAATGCCCACGCACACTCCTGTGAGACCCCTGCCCCCAGCAAAAGAAAATCATCTAGGTAGTGCATCACATGTTGGTGCCCTGTTGCTTGCCTCATCACCCATTCTAGCAAAGAACTGAAAGTCTCAAAATAGGCACATGACACAGAGCAGCCCATGGGCATACACATATCCATGTAGTATTTACCCTGAAATGAGAAACCTAGCAGATGCTGATCCGAGGGATGAACTGGAAGCAGGCGGAAAGCTAATTCAATGTCTGATTTCGCCATCAATGCCCCGGGACCCAGAACTCTCAACATCTCCACTGCCTGGTAAAAAGACGCATACTTGACGCTGCAAATGCCTTCGTCAATTGCGTCATTCAAAGATGCGCCCTTCGGTGCCGAAAGGTTGTGTATGAGCTTGAATTCGCCCTTTTCTTTCTTTGGGACAACCCCGAGGACAAAATTAGGTACAGGGATGTCGGTGAAGGGGCCCGCTATCCTACCCAGGCGCAATTCTTTCTCAATCTTAGACGCCACTACAACTGGGTTGTGTTTGACTGACAGCTGATTCCTACATTCTGCCTTCCCAGTATACCCTCCTGCTGGAATGCGAACACCAAGTGAGAAACCTTCCTGCAGCATCCTTGCGGAAGCATGATCTGGGTACTTGTTCAGCCAAGGGATCATAGCCAGTACGTCAACGGGTGAGTGAGCGACCCCCAATCCTCCCCACCTATTCCTGTTTCCTTCTCTCCCTGTTTCCCGAGGTATTACCTCTCGAACAATCTCCAAAAGAGAGAGTTTCCCAGGGACCAGAAAGGACTGGGTATCAGATACTTATCAAAAAGGATTCCTTTCTGTGTATTACTCTTTTAGTTGGTGACCATGAGGCCTACACATTAAAGTCAATGACCTTTGGTTTGTAACTGTGACACTAGACAAGTATTAGTACTCCACACTAGAATATCTTTTTTGTTACTCTCAAAATTTATTTTCGTAATAAAACATTTATACTCAATAAAACCATATCTTAAAAATGCATTCAATATATACTTTGATGGGATGCTCTGGTACAATCTTATATATGCTATCTAACAATTCCGATTTACGGTGTCTATCTCAGAGTCACACACAATTTAAAATCATATACTTTCATGTATTAAAAAGTCCCACTGTCGACGCGTTTCGGTGCGTTGGTTACAATTATGGCACCTTCCTCAGGACGGACGAAGATTAAAAAAAATGTCACTTCTTTCTAGAACAGAGAATGCATGTAATTAATACATTATTCCTATGGAGAGTTGATTCTAGTTGTGGACTGTTCTAGTGATGTTCCTATTTACATAATACTTGCCCTTACTTGAAGTGTAGGGGTTGGTGTCCTATGAATTATCAGGACGACTGTTTCTCCTTTTAACTTTGTGATTTAAACCACTTGCATCATAATCAGTGGAGTCATGGAATTCTACGAGAAAGAGCATGGAATTATTTACCATACTATTGAGACTTACAACCTGTTTTCGTGCTTCTCACAGAGTCACTTACTATTCAAAAGTCTGGTTGACACATATTCAATGGTGTCTTAAAGCAGGTACGTCTTTTAATATGCACCTTCTGTAATTGGTTATCTTGCCGTGCCTGTAGAGTACACAGATAATGCTATATATTTGGAATAGTGATGTCTTAACACTAGTGTTTATTTTCGAGATTATCATCCATATACATACCGATTGGTTTTACGCCTAATGATAACCTTCAGGCTGTCCTTCCCTGCACCTTCTTGAGTGATGTCTTGGTGCCTATGCCAAAATAACATAACATTCTGCTTTGGTGTGCAAGTATGCATGGGTCATAAGTTTATCGTCTACCTGTCCATTAGTTCTATGTAAATTGGAGAGGTTACATACATACCGATTAGGGGCTGCAGTTTCCCTTGGCAGCCTGGAAAAGGGACAACACTATCTCCTTTTCTTTAAGCGCTGTTAGCCACACTGTTGGTTTTGGGGATATTTTTATTTCTATCTTCTCCCAACCTGTACGATGAAAAATCATATTAAGTGTGGTTTTATTTAGATTCTCACATTTAAGGTTACTGTTGCATATTCAAATACTTTTATATCCCATTAGTGCCGAGTTGACTGATGGCAAATATGGTTTCCACTCTCCTTGCCGCTATTGGTGTATTAATGCAGTTCCGGAGTAAGCTCGGGTATTTGTCTGGGATATCAAATACAGCTATTCGGAAAAAAAAACAGACTTAATTCTCATTGCTGTACTGTTTTTTTTCCCCGATACGCTGCTGAATGCAACCCTTCGCTGGAACACGTGCTCTAGATAAATTACAAAGCTATTATCTTAAGATTAAAAAGCTGTAATCATTCAGTTCAAAGATGGAATGCCGGGGCTTTCTCTTTCCATTGTAATGTTACAACCTTTAGACCAACTACCGGTTGCAGCCCTTCACTATGACTCGCATTCAATACAAATAACAGAGCTGTGGCCTTTAGGTTTACAAAACTACCCCCCTCGGGTTTGAAATATTTCGAGTGCTCACTGTTATCCAAAGCATTCTATCTATCTTAATAGGGTAGCGTCAAAATCTCGAGTCCTTACCTTCCGATTTTGGAATCTCGGCGAGCTTGCTTGTTGCGACGTTCTGCTTTCACGGGAACTGGTGAGGGCAGTCGGTCTCGCGGGCTTTAAATACCCCTTGAGTTCATTAATTGGATGCTTAATGCCCCCTTAATTGGCATTTAACATTCAATTACATCAACCGTTTGTCAGCGCCATATTTGTAGTTTTTGTTTGGAAACCATTTGGGGACTACAGGGTCGCGGGTTCGTTCCCAGGTCTCCCTTTGTAGATTTTCGATCTAATTCTTTGGCTCATACCACCTTATTTTATAAGTTGTCCCCTCTACTCTCATTTTTATTGTTTAATGCCTCCTAATACATGGTCCGGCATTTCGTCAACTTTTCAATCGTTGACAATTTAATTATAGATGCAAGTTGATACGCGCCATTCTCATAGTTTATTCTACAAAGTTCTGTTAGCGGACTACACAATCACTGAATTCATACTCGCTGTCTTTTTTGCAGGCTATTTATATTTTGACCCTATATTTTTCGGAATACTATTAAATTTGATTTCGGCTGACATCAGGATATTTATGGAGTGCTTCTTTGTGCGCTCCTCAACACTCGGCGGTGGTACAAGTTGTTACCCTAAAAAGAACGTCATTTTGGTATTTTCTTATAATCCATCATATTCCATATTCTTTTATAAAACTAGAGATACAATCCTAATAATGCCAAATAGTGCTATGTTTCTATCACATGCAGTACTTTTGATGGCAATATCCAGCATAACAATCATAACAATGCGAATGGGAAAAAGTGCTATGTTTCTGTCGCATACCGTGCTGTTGGTGGCAGTATCCAGCACAACTTGTGTCTTTTACATCGTTTCTTACATAAACACATACACAGTAGCTGTAATGCCTTGCAGCTGTTTAAGGCTACTTTGATTGCCTTGACTGACTTAAGTTCTCATCACAATTCCTGTTATCACATTGTATGCTATTATGACCCCCCTTTTTTTTAATATAACTTGACCAAGCGAACATTAATTCAAGTCGTGCTGATGCAACTATTTATCGGGGGGATAATTTCAGGCATTTTTATGGCTATCATTTTATTCTTAGGGTGTCAATGGTACAAAAATCTACCACACTATCTGATCATTCTGTCCCATTCCTCTCGACCATTTAGTCCTAAATAGTAGGATTTGAATTTGGACATATAGAACTGTTCTCTCTGTTTTCGTTTTTTGTTCAAATCACCTCCTCTTACTGAGATCTTAATCTTTTCTAAAATAAACCACTTGATTTCATCCATATTGTGGTTTTCAGATATCCAATGCTCCACCAAAGGGGCGTTCTTTCTTTGATTTCTTATTGCAGATCGATGTTCAGTGAGCCGTAGGCGCATTTCGCGTCTGGTTTCACCAATGTAGCATTTGTTACACGGACACAACAAAAGGTACACTACATTAGTAGTACGACAGTTGACATGTTCGTTCATCCAATGGGTTATACCATTGATTTCCAGTTTGTCGGTCTTGATGATGTTCTTGCAATGTGAGCAAGACCCGCATGGCAGGTTGCGCCTGATGGGACTATTGTTTACAACATTTCTTTGTCCCCACTTTTTGGTTCTTTAAAAGTATGCACTAGATGATTCCTTATGGTCTTATTCCTCCTGTATGCATATGTGGGTTTTGCCATTGGTGTCATCCCTACTTTGTTTAATATGCCCCAATTCTTATTAATCAGGTTTTTTACCTTGTTGCTAAAACCGTTATAGTCTGATACCATAATAATATCATCATTGCGGTCATTTGTTTTTGTAAATGTCTCAAACAGGCTGTCCCGATTATAGTACTTTGCCCGTTTGTATGCTTGTTTTATTAGGCGCTTTGGGTATCCTCTCTGTGCAAGCTTGTTTTTTAAGATGGCTGCATGTTTTTCGTAACTGGTTCTATTGCTGCAATTACGCCTGATTCGTAGGAATTGGCTGAACGGTATCCCGTCTTTCTGGCTTTATATGTAATATGATGGATAATAAGAAAATACCAAAATGACGTTCTTTTTAGGGTAACAACTTGTACCACCGCCGAGTGTTGAGGAGCGCACAAAGAAGCACTCCATAAATATCCTGATGTCAGCCGAAATCTAATTTAATAGTATTCCGAAAAATATAGGGTCAAAAGATAAATAGCCTGCAAAAAAGAGAGCGAGTATGAATTCAGTGATTGTGTAGTCCGCTAACAGAACTTTGTAGAATAAACTACGAAAATGGCGCGTATCAACTTGCATCTATAATTAAATTGTCAACGATTGAAAAGTTGACGAAATGCTGGAGCATGTATTAGGAGGCATTAAACAATAAAAATGAGAGTAGAGGGGACAACTTATAAAATAAGGCGGTATGAGCCAAAGAATTAGATCGAAAATCTACAAAGGGAGACCTGGGATCGAACCCGCGACCCTGTAGTCCCCAAATGGTTTCCAAACAAAAACTACAAATATGGCGCTGACAAACGGTTGATGTAATTGAATGTTAAATGCCAATTAAGGGGGCATTAAGAATCCAATTAATGAACTCAAGGGGTATTTAAAGCCCGCGAGACCGACTGCCCTCACCAGTTCCGGTGAAAGCAGAACGTCGCAACAAGCAAGCTCGCCGAGATTCCAAAATCGGAAGGTAAGGACTCGAGATTTTGACGCTACCCTATTAAGATAGATAGAATGCTTTGGATAACAGTGAGCACTTGAAATATTTCAAACCCGAGGGGGGTAGTTTTGTAAACCTAAAGGCCACAGCTCTGTTATTTGTATTGAATGCGAGTCATAGTGAAGGGCTGCAACCGGTAGTTGGTCTAAAGGTTATAACATTACAATGGAAAGAGAAAGCCCCGGCATTCCATCTTTGAACTGAAAGATTACAGCTTTTTAATCTTAAGATAATAGCTTTGTAATTTATCTAGAGCACGTGTTCCAGCGAGGGGTTGCATTCAGCAGCGTATCGGGGAAAAAAAACAGTACAGCAATGAGAATTAAGTCTGGTTTTTTTTTCGAATAGCTGTATTTGATATCCCAGACAAATACCCGAGCTTACTCCGGGACTGCATTAATACACCAATAGCGGCAAGGAGAGTAGAAACCATATTTGCCATCAGTCAACTCGGCACTAATGGGATATAAAAGTATTTGAATATGCAACAGTAACCTTAAATGTGAGGATCTAAACAAAACCACACTTAATATGATTTTTCATCGTACAGGTTGGGAGAAGATAGAAATAAAAATATCCCCAAAACCAACAGTGTGGCTAACAGCGCTTAAAGAAAAGGAGATAGTGTTGTCCCTTTTCCAGGCTGCCAAGGGAAACTGCAACCCCTAATCGGTATGTATGTAACCTCTACAATTTACATAGAACTAATGGACAGGTAGACGATAAACTTATGACCCATGCATACTTGCACACCAAAACAGAATGTTATGTTATTTTGGCATAGGCACCAAGACATCACTCAAGAAGGTGCAGGGAAGGACAGCCTGAAGGTTATCATTAGGCGTAAAACCAATCGGTATGTATATGGATGATAATCTCGAAAATAAACACTAGTGTTAAGACATCACTGTTCCAAATATATAGCATTATCTGTGTACTCTACAGGCACGGCAAGATAACCAATTACAGAAGGTGCATATTAAAAGACGTACCTGCTTTAAGACACCATTGAATATGTGTCAACCAGACTTTTGAATAGTAAGTGACTCTGTGAGAAGCACGAAAACAGGTTGTAAGTCTCAATAGTATGGTAAATAATTCCATGCTCTTTCTCGTAGAATTCCATGACTCCACTGATTATGATGCAAGTGGTTTAAATCACAAAGTTAAAAGGAGAAACAGTCGTCCTGATAATTCATAGGACACCAACCCCTACACTTCAAGTAAGGGCAAGTATTATGTAAATAGGGAACATCACTAGAACAGTCTACAACTAGAATCAACTCTCCATAGGAATAATGTATTAATTACATGCATTCTCTTTTCTAGAAAGAAGTGAAATTTTTTTTAATCTTCGTCCGTCCTGAGGAAGGTGCCATAATTGTAACCAACGAACCGAAACGCGTCGACAGTGGGACTTTTTAATATATGAAATGTATTTGTTTAGTGTTTAACTTGCAATCATGAAAGTATATGATTTTAAATTGTGTGTGACTCTGAGATAGACACCGTAAATCGGAATTGTTAGATAGCATATATAAGATTGTACCAGAGCACCCCATCAAAGTATATATTGAATGCATTTTTAAGATATGGTTTTATTGAGTATAAATGTTTTCTTACGAAAATAAATTTTGAGAGTAACAAAAAAGATATTCTAGTGTGGAGTACTAATACTTGTCTAGTGTCACAGTTACAAACCAAAGTCATTGACTTTAATGTGTAGGCCTCATGGTCACCAACTAAAAGAGTAATACACAGAAAGGAATCCTTTTTGATAAATAATTACCTCTCGAACGGCATGTTGTTTCAGGGTGGGAAGCGTGGCCGCATATGAAACATGCATGTCTTAATTTGCAAGTGCCCGCTGCCCTGGTCCATGTTCGTCTATTGAAGTCCCAACACACGCCCTTACGATCCCCACTGCTTCTGGTCTTAGCGGTCGCATCACCCCCTTGCGCTGGCCGAAAGGGCTGCTGGGGTTTGCTGGGGTAACTTTTGCTCCTGCTTGCTCCCACACCTGCTGCAGGACCGCCTGAAAACTGGCCATACCAGGAGTCTACCTTATCCCAGGCTAAAGATTGATCAAATTACCTAGCTTTCCTGAAAGCTATGTCATACTCTTTCCATCCAACCCCCCCATGTTTGTCGCTGAACATTGTAATCCTACTCTGATAACAAGCCATCTCCGCCTGTAGGTTGGGTGAACTTTCTGCGGTGATTGCCATAAATACAGAAAAAGCTCTAATCCAGTTAATCAGAGTCTCCTCCACCCTGAACTTAGCCAATTGAGACCGCCATTCGCTAGGATACATCCAATCTTTTTTTGACTTGGCGTACTCCATCTCTCTGTTATCAATTAGTAATGAAAATATGTTCACATATTTGCCCGCACAAATCAGCTCCTTTGTCACTTGCGACACATGTTGTGCCAAGCTCTCCCTTCTGGAGGGTATTGTACCCTCGCCTAACACAGGCAAAGTAACCTCCTTACCATTCTCAGGGACTTGCGTTGGCTCTAAGTTCTTGTCTTTCCCCGCATCGCTAGCTGAACCTGTTGATTGGGGAGAAATAGGAGAGCTTGGCACTCCACCACCACCCCTAGCGACCATGATCTTCGCTACCATTCTTTGGGCATCCGCTGAGGGATCGGCCGCGGAAGGTAACATCCCCCCAATTCCCAACCAGGGGAGTACTGCCGCTATCTGCGCCGCCAGTTCAGGGGGAACCTGACCCACCCCAGAGGGCTCACTGACAAGGGAGGGTGATGCTGTGTCGTGTCCCGTGGATGGCACAGGGTGAACCCCTGGTGCTAATGGAGTTACTGCTGGTATCACTGGTGTCACTGAGTTTGGGGGCGCTGGCGGTGTGGCTGTAGCCGATACCATCAGTATACTTATCGGGGTTGGCAGAGTTGGTATGGGCACTTAAGGTACTGTGGGTACTCCGTCGGGAAATGTCCCGGGTGCCCCCCCTACTAACCTTGACTTGGGGGCACGAAAATAGCTCTTCTTGGCTCTGCCCAGTTTAGGCAACACCTCTAATTCCCCCCTGGGTTGTGAGGGCACTATTACCTGCTTGGGTCTCCCCAATGGCCCTGCTTGTGCCACAAACCTCTGACTCATCTCCGCCACAGTCCTCCCCAACTTGTCCACTTTACCTAATCTCTTATCCATCGCTGACATTCTGCGCCTCATGGTCTGAAACATGAGTTCCATGCGTGAACTTTTCGCACCCCGCCTAGACATTCTTTCTCTGTGCTTCACAAGGCTACACTGCACAAAATGATACACTTATGGTCACGATTGTACATGTACCAACGTTGGAGGCTCACAGGCTGGCCGTAAGCACCACGCAACTGTGACCGCAACACACCAGCTAGCCTGGGTGCTTGGGCGAGCACACTCTAGCCCGGCGGCCCGACAGAAGCAGTGAAATGCAGGCCTGCCCGTGTCCTCGGATCGCAGCGACCACCGTGCACTGTCCGGCAGCTCCGTCCGCAGCGCCCTCTGAATATGCCTACGATGAGAAAGAGGTTAGAAACAAAACCTGGCTCGAAGAGACAGTGCCTTACAGTTATAAGACCACTAACTGGATTCCTATGAAAATTCAAAATTCACTGTGATCTTAAACACCCCTCTAATTGCCCATTCAATAGGCTCCGTGCGTTAGAATGTCCACAAAAGTAGCTTTTAACATTATAAAAGCCCTATGCTCATCACCTTGATGATTTAAGAGATTACACAAGCCACCTGGGAGGCGTTCAGATATGTTCTCCCACCTCGGTGCTAACCAAGACCCACCCTGTCTCGTTCTGCAATGGCCCACAAGCTAACCTCACTTCAATTAGCAGACCTAAAGCAGTTGCTGTGAGAAAATTCCTTCCTGTAGTTGTGCATATAGAGCTTGCAGGGAGCTTTCAGGACTGGTCTCCCCTCCAAGCACTAGCCAGGGCCGACCCTCCTGCGCCTGCTGCTTGCCTTATTAAAAATGCCCCAAGAAAAGCCTTGTCCACGGGACTCGCAACTACTTTAAAAAGGGGATTGACCCTGGAGCCTCAATTGTTTCCCCCGCCTTTCTGCCCTTAAAATATGCTCTCCACACTGATTATGCTATTGATGCGCTGCTCCCTGCGCAAAGAGAGGCTACCTTACAGCAAATTAATCACCCGCTCACCCCCAGCCCGCCTCTATGTCCGGAGGTCTCGATCGAGCTCCGCAACAAACGGTGAAGCGACCTGAGTCTGGCACTCGGTCACTGACGCCAGGCTCTCCTTTCTTGCCAGCAATACCTTACTTGATATGACTCTAACAGGCTCTGGGGCTCGAAAGCCGTGAATGCCCGTGCCGACTCGATCCGTCGTCCTCCTCGAACTCGCCTCGGTGAAGTGTCCGGCCACAGCGATCTGCAAGTCAAAACAAAATTATTCAGCCCCACGGAGAGGGGGCATGGAGCGAGCCTGGGGAGCGCAGGTGCAAGAGGGTGCCTCCCGCGCTCCCCAGGCCTTTTAAACCTTCAGGCCACCCCCCTTGACCCGGAAGCACTCGTACTGCTTCCGGGTCAACGGTGGGGGCCTGCACCAATCGGTGGTGGGGCGCACACCAGACACGTCATAAGGACGCAACAAACAAGGGGAGAGGGGATGCGCCCACCACCGAGGGTACGGTGGGAAGGGGGAGCCAGGCTCAGCCATATGTGCATGGGGGTCGAGCGGCCCGCCCTTTCCTTTCTGCTCTCAGTCACCCCATGGCGTTCATCGGCATCGTGATTGAACAGCGCAGCTCTGGCAGCGGAAATCAGAAGATTTTTTAGGTTTCGCCCTGGCCGTAGCACTGCGAAGCGGTGCTCCGCCCAGGGCGAAATGTAATGTTATCTCAGTAGTGGGGACTTGAAACCGCCCCTTCTTCCATTGGCTAGCTCCATAAATGGAGGCTAGCCATTGGAAGACATGGTTGTCCATCACTCTTTCCCGGTCAGAACGCGAATCGTGGGCGTTTCTGACTCTTTTTTTAAGTCCCGCCCCTTGTTGCCGTGTGTCCCGGGCCGCGCTGTAATTGGCTGCCGGCCCGGGACACCCCCGTGACGTCATTCCCCGGGCCCCGCTGTGATTGGCTGCCGGCCCGGGACACCCCCGTGACGTCATTTCCCGGGCCGCGCTGTAATTGGCTGCCAGCGCGGGACCTGACTTGTTTCTACCTGCTAACTCGTGTTTACATCACAACCGTTTCCCTGACCGTGCAATGTGTATTTTGAAGATCCCCAAATATTATGCACCTTTTAAGGACAGATGCCTTGATTTTCTGTCATATGGCGAAACACGTAATTATTTCAGGGCTACACTGTTTCTGAAAGAAATTAGGACTAGCTGCACAATTTAAAGATAAAACATACCTAACAGTGGCCCCCACGTGCAGCTTTGGAAACATGTGGAATAGGCAGAATAAAAGGATGCCTTTTGCTAGAAATGTTATCATTATTTATGTAGCAAACTTATATCATGTATATGGTGTCAATATACTTTCACACTATATACAAGTTTGTGTTTTCCGAGTGCAACATTGTGTGGATGTTACAAAAAAGGTTAGAGGGTGGTACGAGTTGCCTTGCCCTGCCCCTGGCCTCAACCTAACATACCTAAGGCGTCTCTAAGCTGCCACGCTTAAAATAACCCTGCTTTGATGTTCATAAGACAATTCTGACGAACGCGCTATTTACAATACAGCTTTTAAGCATTAGAAGCAAGTGAGAGACGAAGACAAAGGCGCTGGTTACAACAAATGGGCAAAATGCTAGTGCAGATCAAAGGGCACCTGCTAAGTAGCAGTAGCCTGGCATGTGCCCATTTACAGGTGCTGCTTTTTCAGTTTCACCTCGTCACAAAACTGACTGCTTGGAAATTGGAATTACGCACATTTTACATATTTATTGATGTGAAAACTAAAATGTTGTTCTCTTTAATTTAATCCCGTGAAACCTGCGCAGATCACAGAAGCACACACCTTTTGGCGCCCCAGTTTTCCCGGTTTGTAAGCCTGCTGTGGGTGCAAGAGGTTTCCATCTGAAATGAGATCTGACCACTGATTGTAATCAGAGTCTAAATATGGTCAAGAAAGTTAAAGCAGGAATGGAGAGGCAGAATCTAGTTGTGTGTTCAGGTGGCCTCTGGCCTGGTGTATCTTTTTCGCCATGCATCTTTCTGTATCAGGTAGTCCTACTTCAAGATAAAAGACAGAACTTTTAATTGTAGTGTTGCTGGTGGCAGAAATCAAAACAAAGGCGGATTCCTTATATACCGTGTTACAGGAGGCATGGAAATGGACATATCAAGTGAGTCTGTGGTCCCCAAGTACCATCAGCGTACATGCATCTTTTATTTAACATAGTGTAGAAAGAGACCAAGCAAATGGTAACAGTCTGTGGAGCTGATTGTACATGGACATAATAGAATTCTCCTTCACCCGTATCCAAAATGTAAACTTTTATGGCGCGTTCAGCGTGTCGAGCAATCCTGATTGATTGGGCACCCACTAAATACAGATAACCCTGATTTGCGGTATGTACCGGGCACACAGATAGGCATCATTCTGAGCTTCATCCCTTGGAAGGTTGGGTAACGGGTTCAAAGCGCGTGTTCTCTCCTGTTCTGAGGGGTACACACTTGGAA
This sequence comes from Lissotriton helveticus, assembly GCF_964261635.1. NCBI lineage: Eukaryota > Metazoa > Chordata > Amphibia > Caudata > Salamandridae > Lissotriton > Lissotriton helveticus. The sequence continues at coordinate 700,744,548 of NC_136068.1, forward strand.
TTTGCACTGTTTGCCTGTTTTAGGTGTTCCCGGTTTTAATCCGGGCAAATTGTGTGTGCAAATTCCATTGGGTGTGCAGTAATCCCAGTTCGGGATTTGTGTAGGGACGGGTTGCAACAAGGATCTCTGTGTTAAGTGTGAATTGAAGGCCATACTGTGGTGTTTACAAGTATACCGATATATTGTACCTTACACTCAATTTGTTTGCGTGCAACTGTACGCTCAAACCTACTACCCGCTGAAGGTGGTTCCTCCAGTTTTATTTGTTGCCCCTTATTCACTCCCTTTAAAACACTTTTATAGACGCCAAGGACTCCATATTATTTAGAATGGACTGGAGAGACCACTTTTTTAGGTCGAGGCTGGGCAGTGCATGCGCTGCTGGGAGGCATACAGTATTGGAGTATGGCTTTGAAGTCCCGCCCACTCTCCGCCTTATTTTCAATTGGCTTCTGTCATTGTCTTTTCTAAACACTGGCTTCCGAGTCATTATTAGGCTTGTTAGTCCCTCCTAGGTACCGCCTTCTCTTCATTTATTACCTCTCATAACGACTGGACCTTTTACTTGTCTTGTTACACGGTATGCTTTATCTTGGCTGTGAGCACTATTTTGTTTAATGATTTGCCCCTATTCCAACCCCTACATCGCAGCACGCTACCCGCTTTTATTTAATTTACTAATGGTGGTCTGCTTTAACTATAGCGGCTGCGTTTATTTATTTATTTTAGCAGCGTGGTAGCAGCCGTGCTTAATTATTTAAAAAATGTTGGTTTACTAGCTCCCATGCAGTGTTTTCCAATTCATGGAGGCCGCGCCCCTTTCTTTAGACAGACTGCATCTAAAGAAAGGTGCGCAGCAGCTATTAAAGGGAAAGAGTGGTATGGGCGCTTTTACAAAAAAACATTCTGTTTGTCAACTTGACAAACTGATGCTTTTTTCTGTCAAAGCGCCCTATGCTGCGGTTTCACTTTAATGTCTGCTGCGCCCCTTTCTTTAGATGCGGCTTGTCTAAAGAAAGGGGCGCAGCATGCATATCCTCAAGGACGATAGTTTCGTCAATATAAAAGCCAGCAGAAATTAATGAAAAGGAGGAGATGTGACATAATGGCCACAGGTATCTCCGTTAGAAGGTGGGAAGCGGGTTCGATTCCCCACTCATAATCCTGTAATTCTGGGACAATCACTTAATCTCGCCGTGCCTGTTGGTATAACTGTGTTTAGGTTTCGCCTGGCGATCCGCTGCGCAGCAGCGTTCGCGCAGGTGGAAATCTTATGATCCTAGAGTGTGGGGCTTTGTCCCGCCTTCTCTTCCATTGGCTAGCTCCATAAATGGAGGCTAGCCATTGGAAGAGATGGTTGTAAATCACTCTTTCCCCCGTCACAACGCGATTCGGGGGCGTTTTCGTGTCTTTTTAAGTCCCGCCCTCTCCTCTTCCCATTGGCTGGAATTTTACCTTCCAGCCAATGGGAAGGAGAGAGCACGAAAAACACGCCCCCGAATCCCTACAGGGCGCGCTGTGAATACACACATGCCTATCGTTCTATTAATTGTATACACCTGACCCTACATATTGTGTTGTATTTGCTCCACTTTAATTGATCAAACATAACACAATACCCACTGCCAAACCCCACTCGTTCTCAATTCTAACCTCCCCCCAAGCCACGTGTCCCCCGCAGGCCACTGCGCCACATGTGCAAGCATGGAAGCACACGTTTTACCACCAAAACGGCAGTTTCCTATTTTCAACCGCGTGCTCTACTATAAAAAACGTTCCTGGTTCACAAATTACCAAATTCAAGAAGCACGTCCTTCTCAGAGCTACCTTTCACTATGTTGAATCGCCTTTACACTACTCCACATCCTGTTTCCCCGCGCCAACTGAGAGTTACATTTCTGCATTCTCAAGGAAAGTCCCAAACTACTGCTGGCTTTGCCAATGGATGTTGTTTCACACTTTGACCGCTGAGAAAGAGAGGGAGGAGGGAAGAGGGATCTGGAAGTGAAAGCAGAGGATGGGAGGAGTGGACGGCAGAGGGCGGACGCAGAGAGCAGCAGAGGAGGCGTCACTCGTGATCCACGAGGAAGTGACCCAGCGCGGGGACAGATGCGGTGCTTTCCAGCTGCCAGGATGGTGGCGTCTCCTGGGATCTGCGCCCTCCTGCTCTGGGGACTGGGGGCCGTGGCAGGGAGCTCTGGAGCTCCGCAGCCTACAACTGACGGTAAGTGAGGGGGCAGAAAGGAGAGGACAGAGCTCAGGAGACCGACACCAGTGCACCGCTCCTGACTGAAACTCACAGAGCGGACGGACTGACGGACACGAGAACACCAGCAGACACCAGTAAAGTGTGGGGCAGACGCTGATGCGTAGGGCCACAGAGGGACAGAGGCTGTTAAGTGCAATAAACTCTAGAACACACTGGCACGGAAGGTTACACACCAAGAGGACACAGGGGATACGCTGGAATCCAGACCACAGAGTAAACGCTAGAATCCATAATCCGGAACATACACCAGAGCACACTATATATATATACACACCTGAACAGAGAGGTGCAGACCCCGGAAGAAACTAAGCACAGTGTTTTTTTATTTTGTGCATTTTTATATAGCGCGGACATTACCCAAAGGTGTCAGAGTGCTGTACTATAGGACCAGTTACTTTACATGAGAAACGTGTTACTCAATAGAACGTTTCAAAAAATAAACAGGAGACTAAAAAAGGTAGGATACTCGCAGTGTGTGGGGGGGCTCGCAGTGTGTGGGGGGCTCGCAGTGTGTGGGGGGCTCTGTGTGGGTGTGTGGGGGGGCTCACAGTGTGTGGGGGGCTCTGTGTGGGTGTGTGGGGGGGTCTGTGTGGGTGTGTGGGGGGCTCTGTGGGTGTGTGGGGGGGCTCTGTGTGGGTGTGTGTGGGGGGGCTCTGTGTGTGTGGTGGGGGGCTCTGTGTGGGGGGGCTCTCTGTGGGTGTGTGTGTGGCATTTGCGAGAGATTAAGCTATTGATATTGTAAATGACAATGCCATTTATTTATCTGTTTTCAAAACGAACACATAAATAAAAATGTTGTCATTTACAATGCCAATAGCTCTAACTTTTGCAAAGGCGAAACCGTTGCATTGTAAATGCTTGTTTTTTTACTCCCTCCTCTAATGTGTCCCTTTCTTCTCTTTACTTTCCGAAGTCTTTCTTTATTTATCCTGGTTCTCTTTCTATCCCTATCTTGCTTGCATTTTTTTCCCTCGATTCTCCGTCCGCCCTGGTCTTTACAGGTAACCTCTAGCCTTTTCTTGTTAAATCAGTTACGTTTATTTCACCTCTGTCTTGACACCGACATGATACTCTGCTACACCACACAGCCCTGAAAAAGCCACGGGATAGTTCCCTCATGTGACGAAATATGTGTTGGCTGATTGTTTATCGTTGTTGCATCATTAAATACATTTGAATAACACTCTGGTGTCGTCCACAGATATCAGTACAATACGAGATTCATTAACCATTGTTTTATCCTCATTCGTGTGCCCGGGACAGTGTTCTCGTATGCTCGCTGCACTACATTTGCTGATAAGGGAATTAAAAGGAGTGTTACATAGACTGCATTGACCATCCAAATATTTAACTGTGCACAGATCTGTAAATTTATGGCAGTTTAAAGCATTGTGCAAGTCATTTCCCAAGCTGAAAATTAAGGTAAAACTACCCCTTAAAAAGGCTAGAATGAATGCAGTAAAAGGGTGGGAAATTAAAGACACATCCACATATCACAAGGGTGTATAATCGTAGCATGCGTCAACTGGGAGCAAAGTTTTCCCTGCCCAGAATATACTTACAATGAGTTTCCAAAAGCTCTTTGTAAATCAGGCCCTGGGCCCGGAATGCAGCCTGCTGGGCTCCTCTTGACTTTTCGAAGTTTACTTTTTCCTCACTTGGCCCAGGGGGAGTGTGGTTTCTATGAGACAGTTGAGGTGCGCATTGATTGCTCCTGGGCATGTTCCCACTCCACAGAGATGCCCATTCCTGACCCTGTTGTATAGAGTTCGCCTCAAGTCAGGCCCCTACCGACTGCGCTCTCTCCCTGCCTTTTCACTACTGACAAGTGTGGCAAATGTGCTCAATTCGCTTAACCAGGGCCCTGCTTGCATGAATGCACTCCTTCTGTAAGGCGTGATTGAGAGCCAGTGGTCTGTTATTATTCCGGGGCAGATCAAAGCTGGCCCCGCCCTGCGTGAAATTGGGGCATGGTCAGGTGCTCCCACGCCAGCAGTCCCAATTTGCTTTAGATTTCCCACAGCCATTTAGGGCTCTACTCGTGACTGGGTGTGCATAAAGTCGATTGGACATAGCCTCATTTCGTGTTTGATTGCACACTGTGGAAATCGCCACTTTCATGCCCCAAGCTAGATAGAATGCTCACAGCTAATGTGATGCGCATTGCCAAAGGCACTTCCAGAGCAATACAAAAAGAAAATGGGTTTGTTTGCCTTTTAGCCTTTGTTTAACTACCTCAGTATGAGGCAATGACAAGTGACAAGGCAAGTGGCTTCCCAAGGATACGTGCATCCAAAGAGCCCCAGACAACTACTGTGGCTTGAAGGGTCAGCGGGGGTTCCCCCGTCCCAATTCCAAAGTGAAACTGCAACTCCAAAGCACCTTATTGAATAAAGCCTAGGTTAATGATTCATTTTGGGAAAGTTGGTACATTTTCAACTGAATTGTGCGTGGGGAAATCTCAGCCGTAAAAAAACTGGGCGCACTGAAACTGCAAAGCTAATCATCGTTAATTTATATGAATTAGTCACGTGTTTCCAGTCACTTGAAGTTAATGGCCGTGCTCCTGTTTCTCCGTGCTTCCGGTTTGACCACACAAAGGAGGCAAGGAGAGATAAAATGAGCTGTTTAGTGACACACTCGTCCGGTCAAGTTGATTTTCTTGTTCCGTCTTCAGAAAATTAATCGCCGGAGGTCAACCGGGTATGACCATCGAGAGTTATCAACTTGCAGTGTTTCTGTTTAGTAAATTTTTTGGGATGAGCTTACTGCCGATCCGAGTTTTTCTCTCAAAGATGAGGGATGACGAGCACGATTTATATTTTGGCTCTTTTGTTTTCTTTTTATTTGTTAGGCTTCTGTCCCAAAGATGACTCACATAAGTGACTGTGGCCTGCTTATGAGTGGGCCAAATGAGACTGAAGCATTTACCACATACGATAAACACCGCCACAGCGGAGTCAGGTATTTACCATGTGTAGCAAGTACTTCCGAATTCCACGTTTTTTACTTGGAAATGGAACGTAACTTTGGGACTCGGTCTTTAAAGTATCAATTTCACTAATGTATCCTTTCTTCTGGTACTTATTCTCAGACACACATTGGCAGGTTTGATCTGCTGTAAACTGTCACGAAAAACAGAAAGGGCCTCATTCATGAAAAGTGACGCATCGCTGCGTGAAAAAAGCGATGTGTCACTTTTCATTGTGCCCTCCTTGCGACACCAATGATGCGTCATATTTACAGTATGACGCATCATGTCGCAAGGATTTGCAGATACGTCAGTATTTCTGACGTATCTGTAGGCGCAATAGTGACACATTGCTGGAGTGTGTCACAAAAGTGACGCAACTCCAGCAATGTGTCCTTTCACATGGAGCAAGCCCCATGTGAAAGCGCCTGCGTCAGTCTTACGCCTACTGTGAGGCAGGCGTAAGATTTTGATGCATTTGAGTTCTAGAAGTGGCGCAGTGAAATCTCATAGATTTCACTGCGTCACTTCCATGACGCTTTCTTGCGTCAATACGCCCCCCTTGCATACATTATACCTGGCGCAGGTATAATGTGGCGCAGGGATTTACAAAGTGACGCATCTACCTAGATGCGTCACTTTGTAAATATGGCGGAACAAGGCGCATTTTTTACGCCACTGGTGCATCACAAAAGGGGACGCACCGGCTGCGTAAAAGTGACACACAGCCTCATAAATGAGGCCCAGAGTGTGCAATAATTATCGCGCAGCCCAGAATTCTGATCCCTGCACACACTGTTGTGTGCACGGGGGTTGGAACTCGTAATCGTAATCAAGACAAAGATGGATGTTCCCCGTCACTCTCAAGGGGACAATAAAGTGTGCAGCCCCTTGGTGTTAGTGTTTTACTGTACTTGCAATTCTGGTATGAAACCTTGACTCTCCAGGTATTCAAAGCCAAGTGGGAGCGCATGCCATGGGTCAATGAGTCGCAGTGCTTATCCTGTGGGGACCAAAAAAAAACATATTGAGCACAATATTTTCTTTTGTCCAATCTATGTGACTCATAGGAGGTGCTGGATATTCCCGCCAGTCGAATTTTGGTAATTAGGGAACACAAAGAAGCACTCAAGATTTAGAGCCACAATAAATATCTCCCATTTTCTGATGGGTGTGTGGAAAGTAAGGCATAAGATGAGCACTTCCCATGGAAATTTGTATAGCGGCGATCTGTAAAACAGTAGAAATAACAGGAGAATAGGATGAGTAATACTTATTTGTAGAATGAAGGGACCCTTTTAGAGTATTTATATATTTAACCATTAGTGGGTGACCAATCTATTTTATTGTGTACAACTTATGTACAGAGGGATGTGCAGTTATAGGACTAACCGACTAAGCAACTATGTTGAGGAAAAACCTCAGACGGGGAGATTTCAGGTATTTCTTGATATATTGCATAAAACTACCCTGTTGCTGGAGCCTGCCTAATAGTAAGGAGTCATTGGCTATCCTGGTTACAACATTGCACTTTACATATCATATAACATAACCTGGTTTTATTGTATGTTTTTTCTATCTCATGAGCTTTTATGACTTACAGCCGAAATAACGTATTATTAATTGATTGATTAGTATTTTTACAATGGCCACTCAGCTAAGCAAACTACCTATAGCTAGCATAGGATCTCAGCCCCTAAACCCAGGGCAGAGGATGTCATGTCTGGCCCATGTAGTGGGTGTATGGTGGATTGCCACGTCACCAGCAGGGGGACACTAAAGGAGACAGCCCCTTAGTGTGTTCTCACTGCCCAGGGATAGTAATTAGGACTTGCTGAGTCAGCGCATGCGCTGCGAGATATTTAGTCAGTGGCTCTTTGAAGTGCTTCCAAAAGGCTGCTGCTGGCCACCAGCCTTCAGTTACGCGTGTGTGAACGTGCGTGCATGCAAAGCAGCCATCTGTCTTTTGTAATGGCTCATTAAGCCTTACAATGCTCCTCCACCCACTCTCTCTCTCTCTGCTCTCACTACCCCCTCCCTCCCTAAGCCTTCCAGCGCACACACAACTCCCGGGCTCTGTTCCTCGCGTGCGGCCAATGCTTGTTTTTAATGGATACATGTTTTAACATATTACTTATTAGACCTTATATCCATACTTTCCTGTAAGTGTTGAGCTAAAGGCTAAGTCTGAAAGCTTAATTAATACAAGTCAGTAGTGCGTAATCACAGACCTGCATCTCGCCGACAACTCCAATGTAGAGCTTCGCTTGCTGGGCCAGGCCTCACTCACACATGGCCTCAATGGCTTCTTTTGGTTAGTTAACCCCAGTGATGTCTTCATGTACGTTCTCAGTGCTTTTGCCTCATGATATTTTTAATAGATTATGGCTGTATATTATTGCAGTGCGGGCGCCATCTAGAGACATTCTTTCCTCTTTTTAATATCAGGTTTTTTCCAGTTCAAATCTTGCTCATTCAATCAAAAGATAGTGAGCCGAATAACCATAACACTTAGACCAGAGCTTTCCAAACTGTGTGTCCCGACACAGTACTGTGTCGCCTGCAAGGGTTGGTGTGCCGCGGGATGACACCGGTATTAATGGGCACTTAGCTGCTGCTAATTAAGAGGCATTAAGCTGTGCTTTAAGGCCTCTGCCGGCGACGCCACTCACTCACTCTACCCTGGTCTCTGTTGAAAACACCAGATTGTCTGTTAAAACACCCCCCCCACATCGGCGAGATACAGAGCTGGTATGTGGGGGGCCGTGAGTCATTCAAATACTTTCTGTGAAATTCGAGAAATTTAAATACAAACCGCTGTTAGAGTGCAAAGTGCCAGGCTTTCTACACAGCAGGGCAGGCGATCAGCTTGTCTGTGTGTAAAGCTTATGTCTGCTCTGTGTATGGAAAAGAAAAATAATTCCGACCATATATTCTGCAGGAAGCAAAAATAAAATCCTTTTTAACAAATATTGTTAGCTTTTTAGTAGGACTCTCCATGTCCTCCTTCCCCACCGGGTCAATTTCTTATTTTATTTTATTCTTAAGAATTCCGACCATATATTCAACAGGAAGCGAAAATAATAATAATTTTTTTTTTAAACAAATATTGTTAGCTTTTTAGTAGAACTCTCTGTGTCCTCCTTCCCCACCGGGTCAATTTTTTATTTTATTTTATTCGTAAGAAACATATTTTGGCCTCTAAAGAAATGCGTTGGCATGTGCCCATCTAACCGACATACCCCTTCCGTCTACTGTCTGGAATAGACAGAGGGAGACAGACAGAGGTAGGAGGGCGACAGAGGGAGTAGGGTGACAGAAGGAGGAGGGCGACAGAGGGAGGGAGACGGATAGAGGGAGGGACACAGAGGGAGGGAGTCTGGGGTAGACAGAGGGAGGGAGTGGGAGACAGAGAGAGGGAGACAGATAGATATAATCGGACTCACGGTCATAGAATAACGTCATTCACATGCCCTGCCCTCATTAACTCATTGCCGCTTGAAACTGCTTGTCTTACTCGTACAAAACTGCATGTCGACTGTTTCTCAAACTCGCTATACTTACTAATCGGTTTGCTCACTATTTCAACAAACTACGCATAACCTCTTTTTCAGAAAATAGTAATCACCTACATGTACTCTTATTTTTAGCAATGACCTTCAAACGTTTTGATTCTTTAAAAAACATAATTGGACAGCCCAGAATAACAAACGTGTTTTCACACAATTACTGTATCTAGTTGGCACCTCTGAACATATTTAACAATTCGAACACTGCACTTAAGTGCATTTATTGTTTTAAAATATGCAATCAAATACACAATTGCTTACATGTTACTGGCAGCTTGGTGTCCTTTTTAGTGTAATGGTTTAATACAAATATTGGTTTGAGTGTGTCTCTGAGGGTTATTTGGAAACCTTCTATCCCCCACTTTGCCATCTACTCCCGGCCAAGCCATGAATATAAAATACGTTCCTGATGGCCCCCTAAGAGAGCGTCTCACTGCCGCTCTCCATCGTTTAACTAACAAGCATTGGCATAGCCAACATGCAGCCCTTTGAAGAAAAAACATCATAACATAAAATATTGCACTCTAAAATCATGGTACAGCATATATAGCCATGGCAACAACCATATTCCTCTTGTATTATCTGCTCCCTCATATCGATAAGTACTTGCTCTATACATGCTCTGAATCTTTGCTTGATTGTATTTACACTGTTTTATGCATAGATTATTAGAGTTATATATACTGCTTATTTATTTAGATTTTGATGGAGCTATTTCAATTTATGGAATGAACTTTTAGCTTTTTTTCAGGTGTCTGATTGTATTTACTCCCACAGTATACCCTTTATCTTTGTATAGGATTCCTTATTAATGGGTTTATTTGAACTTGTAACAGTGGGAATGTAGAGTTTTTTCACCCATACATTGAGATTTATTTTGTTCCTCATACAGAGCAACTTGCTTTAACAAGCATTGGCATAGCCAATAGGTCTCGCCTTTGGAACCTTACAAGTGTTTAGTTATCCAGCACAATATCCTTGGTGCAACAACATCAAGTGTTGCATGGCTAAACACTTATAAGGACCAAAGGCAAGACCTATTGGCTATGCCAATGCTTGTTTCTCTGTGGCCTCCTGGCCTAGGAAGGTAGCCACGGCCAGCCCGAGATTACGCCTCCTCAGTAGTCCCAGGTTTACAATGTCACTTCCGGGAGACAGCTGGGGTACTAAGGCAGGCTCACCACCTGGATATTCCTCTTTTCGGTGCCCAGCAGCAGAGGAGCAGAAGTGGCGTTGGGTCATTTAAACAATGGAAGGTGAGCTTGTGTTCTTAGCACTGGAGCATTTACATTGAGCTGGATGTGCTTGTCGGGTATGTCAACCTGTACCCGAGTGGGGGATTGTACGGGAAAATTGGTCTCTTGTATTGGCAAGTACGTTTGTGCAGCTTAGTGACTTCTGCCTCTGCTCCGGCTTCAAATCCATTCCAAAGTCAGAACCCGTTGCAACAGTTCCCCATGTTGGCGAACAAGAGTTTTGATTCTGACAATTCCCAATGATTGTGCCTGAGGGGGGATGAAGATTGTGTACTTGGTGCAGTCTTAGTGCTAGACTGGAGTAGACCATTTGTAGAAGGAGAGGTTAATGGGCATCAAGTGTTATTTCTCATTGACACAAGAGCTACCTGTTCTACTTTTAGAACAGCGGAAGTCACAGACCTACCCCTCTCGGGAACAAAGATTCAAGTTGTAGGTGTTACAAATAAACAAATAACTAATCCTGTTTCAAAGACAGTTCCTGTAAAAATAGGTTCATGTGAGGAGGACCATCAATTTGTGGTATGTAATTCAAGTCTTGTAAATTTGCCAGGAAGGGATCTTTTGTGCAAATTAAATTGTACTGTTTCCTGCACACCGGATGGTGTTGAATTTCAAACTCATAATAAAGACGTTGAATTCAAAATGGCCTTACAAGGGACAGCTGTAGGGTTGTATCCTGTAAGAACTTTAGAGGATTCACCTCCTGATTTGAGAGATACTGTTAAATCAGAAGTATGGGACTTTTCAGGCAATGATTTTGGACTAATCAAAGGTGTAGAACCAGTCAGAATCACAATCAAATTAAATGTAGTTCCCCCTAGAAGACCACCTTATAATCTAACCCTGGGGACAGTCACAGGAATAACACCAGTGATTGAAAACATGCTAAAACATGGGATTTTGAAAGAAATCTTATGATTGTGCCAACTCATTGAGAAGGGAATGAGAAATGGGTCACAGGAGAGAATTCTGAAGATGAGTCCACCCATAACTCACAGAGAAATCTGAATGTTTCTGGGAATGGTTGGCTACTGCAGACAGTAGAGACCAAACATTTCCCTAGTGGCAAAGTCTTTACAGAGGCTGATGCACAAAGATGTGCCTGATCCGCTTCCATGGGACAACGATTGCTTGAAAGCATTCCTAGAGTTCAGAGAAAGTTGGCCTTAGCGCTAGGAATGCCTGGCTGCAGTAAAATGTTAGCATTGTTTTGCAGTGAGAGGGAGGGCTGTGCTCTCTTGGTACTTACTCAGTTGCATGGAGACTCTCGAAGACCTGTGGCATATTTTTCAACCACTTTTGACCCTGTTGCCACAGGACGGCTTGACTGCCTTAAAGCCGTTGCAGCAGTTGGTATCAGTATTAAGAGATGTGAGAGCATAGTGGTTGGACACCCTCTTATAGTGAGGGTCCCTCACTCGGTAGAAATATTGCTCATCTTTACAAAAATACAGTATCTGGCAAACAGCAGACTTACAAATTATGAACAACAAATACTAGCTGCTGAGAATTTTGTCCTCAAAGATGTCAAACACTCAATTCAGCAACATTGTTACTGCTGCTTGAAAGTGAAATTGATGGAGATGAAGTAGAACATGACTGCCTGGATATTACGGATTTATGCACCAAGCCAGGACCAGCCATTAATATTAAGGATGAACCTCTTTTTTTAAACATAATTCATTGAAGTTTGCACATTACAGGTACATCCAAAGTCAATGCAGATATTTCACAATAGTCTTCATCAGCTTGGGGTTAATTTATACATCCTCACAACTATTGTAGGTTCGCAGGCCATTCATAATTCTGAACATACATAGTCTTCAACATGAACAAGCGGTTGCTGATACAACAATATGAAAGTAAATGATTGCACAATGTGTTTATGTTCCATCAAAACTACAACAGTTTGAACCATTAATTAACCCTGTGAGAGTGTGGTTAATGCTTGTAATAGAGCCATAGTTTTAGTGAGGAGATTATATTGAGTGGAGTTTCAATCCATATCTATCATGTTAATTCCTCGTAAACCATATTTCATGATGTCTGGGCCGGGTGTGTAGATAATAGTAAGGTGTTTTACAGTGGGCAAGGGAGCTCAGGGAGTGTCCGCTTGATCCGGTTTACCCCTTACCTGCAGGCCATCATTTCCTATTTGTGGCAAATCATTCTGGATTTGAGCCCAGGAGTCTGTCCAACTCCCTGATCTGAGCCCTCGATCTGCTTCCCTTTTCAGTAGTGTATCCTCACAGCTAGCCCATTTTTGCAGTTCTGTGAGCCAGCGCCGAGTCCTGGGTCCCTCCGGGGACTTCCAGGCCATTGTCATTTGGTGTTTAGCTAGAAGTAGCACCAAATCTGTGAAATGAGTCAAGACTGCTACTGTCTGAAGGCTAGGGAACCAGCTCAAGAGGCACATTGCAGGTGTCATGGGCAGTGAACAGTCTGTAGCCATTGACAGCGCTTCCATCACTGTGTTTCAATAAGGGGAAATGACTAGGCATTTCCAGACCATATGCTCCCCACATCTGGGGCTGCTTGCAGTTGAAGCTAACAATATCAAATGTATCTTCTTGGGTGTGAGATATGCGCTATGAAAGAAGTAATATTGAATTAGTTTAAATTGTGTGTTGTGAGAAACCTTAGGTATGTGCTCATGGATTTTGATCTAATCTGTGTCACTAATGGGAATTCCTAGATCCACCCCCATCTATCCCACAATAGCCTGAGTTCTGTTTTGCCTGCCCTATCAGTGCTTCATACAGGAGTGAGGTTGCTCAGCGCTGCCCTGAGATCGCGCAGATGCACTGCAAGTCCAAATGGACCGTTGGTTCCACCAAACCGGCACGCCACCACTGCTGCATCTTTGCTGCCAGTGCTTCATGTAGCAGAAAGTGACGGGCAGGTTTCCCATATCGACCCTGTAGCTCTGCAAATCATGCAATCACGTCATTCATGTATAAGTCGCCCAACCTGATGAGGTCAAGTGCTGGCCAGCCCTTCAAACCTCTCCAGTCACCCGTAAGACGGAGGGCAAGAAGCAAAAGCAATGGGAGCTCTCTGGCGTACAGCACCCGGGTTTTAGTGTGCTGTAATTCATGGTGACATCCATATCGAAGGGAGGCAAATAGGATGTTCTCCTTTACGCTGGTAAGCAAGACCTGTTTGTGCTAGTAAAAGTTGCACCAATGTGAACTCAGAGGGGCAGTCCAGATCCACTCCACTTTGGTCACCTCAGCAAATCTCACACCATCGGGCTGCCCACTGTAGTTGTGCCACCAGATAATATAGTTCAAACACTGGGGCCGCAAGGCCCCCCTCCGTTGCATGGAGTTTTTACTTTGACAGCGCTACTCTGTTCCTGCCCATCCGCATATAAACTGCAGAACTGGAGCATCTATGTTGCATTATTAATGCTTAGGACACTGCACAGAAAGGGCAGTATAGTGATACTGTAGCCTAGGGAAAACAACCATCGTCATCAGGGCTATCATTCCCATAATCAAAGTAGGAACATTAACCAAAATGCAACTGCTGTGAGTAGTTCTGATACCACAGTCCGAATATTGCTTTCAAGTAGTAGGTCCGCAGTATGATGCATGCGAACCCCAAGATATTTGATTATGGTGGGTATTCACCATAGCCTGTCTCCCAGTGCTACTGGAGGGGTCACATCCCCTCAACAGGTACAAATGGGAATGCACAGGATTTATCCCAATTAACTTTCAGGCCAGAAAGGGCACTCGATTGCTCCAATGCATCTAATGCTCCACAGACATCAGCCACAGGGCCCAGAGTATATAATAGAGTGTCATCTGCATACAGTGAGAAATAAAGTGGTCTCACATATACACTGAGGTCATTAGAATTAAACCTGGGCGTAGTTGGCGTAGCTATGCTACGCGGAGTGCCACGGAGATTAAAACAATCTCTGCACACTCCGCGTAGCTCCACTCTGCGCCACCCGCATCCCACCCGCCCTATTAACAATAGTTATAGAAGCTTAAAACACAGTTTAAAGTATTAAAAATGCCTTACCTGAGCTGCAGCAGCATCCCCGGGCTGCCGTCTTCCGCCAGCATAACTTTTTGATGACAACTGAGCATGCACGGGTGCTCGGGCATGTGCATTTCTTGTGAGAAATGCTTATGCGTGAGCAATCGCTCACGCGCAGTTGTCATCAAGAAGTCGCGCTGGAGGAAGAGGGCAGCCCTGGGACGCTGCCGAAGCTCAGGTAAGGCATTTTTAATAATTTCAACTGTGTTTTAAGCTTCTATAACTATTGTTAATAGGGCAGGTGGGAGGCAGGGGCTGGTGTCAACTCCGCTCCGCCGCAGAGTGTGTGGAGTGCTGCCTACTCTGCCTATTCAT